>NW_021940822.1:1854117-2037556 GCF_001715985.3 Manacus vitellinus
GGTGGCTGCCCGCCGGCCTTTGCTGAGGATGTCAGCGTCATCCCTGAGGCATAGCGGGAAGAGGATGGTTGGGGAATTCGAGGACTTCTCAGGAAGGATTGGGGGTGCTGCTCCACGCTGGGACCATCCTCAAGGGCTGGGTGTGGGCACCATGAAGCAGATTGGACCCGAAAGATGGCTGCTCCCGGCAGGAGCCTTTTTTCAAGGTTTGCAAATGCTGTGTGGGTAAACAGCGCTGGGACTGGTCCATCATCCACCAGCTTGTGGGTCCCAGGACAGGGAGAAAACCGTGCCCCCGATAGCCAGTGCCACCCCGTATGGTGGCTGAACTCTCGGTACGTGCCCTCTGTGTGCCTCCTGGTCTGGCTGTGACCTCCCATGGCGGGGTAGAAGAAATGCAAGGTTTATTACCCATGTGCCTGTTCGCACCGGAGGGAGTTAGCTATCTGGAAGTGATTTGGATGCTCCAGAAAAGTAAGAGTTAGAAGGGGCTCCCTTCACATCAGAACCAACCATTAGGCTGAACCACTGAAGAAGGGCGTCCTCAGGAGATGCTGCACATTATTGTATTTCAGTGGCCAGACCTTCTCAGGGGGTGGCAACTGAGGCTGCTGTCAGCGGTGTTCCTGGGATTTACATCAGCTGCCACTAGATCCTTGCCCCTTGCACAGAGAACAAGCCATGCTATTGAGGCCAGGCTGGGGAGGGCAGCAGGTCCTGCCCACAGCCTGGTACATCTTGACACAATGGCAAGGGGAGAATAACTTACTGTTTCATGCAGGCTGATGTGATGGAAGAAGAGGAAAAATATGCTAATGGAGAAACATTTCAACTAATTATGGTAATATGGCTTCTGCAGAGGAACCTGAAATAGGCACAAATACTTCTCAGCACTAATGAGAACTTGGAGGCTCTTTTGGGTTTTCTACAAGCTTTTCAACAGGCTGTAGGCAAAGCAGACAGGGCAGGGCAGGGCTCACCACTTCGGCCCGGACCTAGGGTGGGAAGACCCATGATGGCTATGACGCCTCCAGGCAAAGGCACAAAGGTTTGGGATCCAGCTCTGCCCCAGTCCACCTGGGATCATCAGCTCATTAAACTCACCAAGGACCTTCTCCAAACCAAAGCACTTTGAAGGAGGAATGCAGGGGCCGAACAGCGCTGAACAGTCCTAAGCACCGCAGACCTCTGTTTCCCTGGCTACAGCCAGGCACCCTTCCCAGCCACCCGCCTTGCCATGAGAGACATGGGACTGGGCTCTTTTGAGCTCTCTTAGCAAAGCACCATCTACTTCATTTTTTGTTGGGGCAGGGACTGGCAGGCACTGCCCCAGCCAAACACCCGGGGCATGGGGAGCTGGGCTCACTCTTACGATCTCCAGCCAAATGAATAATTGGGTGTCTGTTTCAGCATGGAACAAGAGCAAGGACAGAGCAAGGGACATATGTATGGGGAAATGCACAGCATGGGGTGAAACCCCAGGCAGACAGAGCTGGAATGTGATCCTGGGTGTCCTCTGCCACCATGGCACAGATGTTCTCAGAGGACAGCTCCCTCTGCTCCTTCCTTAGCTGTGTTTCGGGTCTGTAGACAGATGTATGAAACCCTTGCTTGCCCTCTGCTTACCAGCTAACCCCTGCATGGCTGGAAGCTGACTCACACCACAGCAGTCCTCCCAGCATCCTCAGTCGGTCTATTCTTGCGTCTTTCACCCCAGTTTTTAAGATATCAAGTGTATACCTCCCATCATGGTGTTTCTGTCTGATTCTTGCACTATGCTGTTGATCCAGGCCACTGGGATAACATATTATCAGTGTAATTTGCTTTTACTTCATAACTAAGGCATTCTCCCTAAATACTAATTTTCCCAATTCCTGCCCAGAGGCAGTATCCAGCCCAAATCCAGAGGTCTGTGTATGCTGTTGTTAAAACAACCAAAGTCCTGGCAATTTTTCATGGTCATCTTCACCGCTAGAAAGTTTTTTTTTAGTTCAGTTTGAAAATTACCTGCTCCAGCTTAAGTTTTTCAGTTTCTAGTTATTTTTGCATCCACAAAAAGCTGTTGTTTAGCCCTGGAACAGTTCCAAATCTTTCACTGGATGTATTAGTTATCCTAAATTCATAACCATAGCTGGAGTATTTTTAGCTCTGCACAGCAGTCATCAAACAAATGCTGCCACAAGGTCTGCAGGGCTCCCTGAGGTCCCTTGCAGCCCAGCTCCTTCTGAAGGTTCAGGCTCAGTTGTGCAGAGATGACCATGAAATCCTAACTGGGGGGAGCCAACCAAATGCTTCATCCCATTCCCCATGAGATCTGCATCCAAGCTGCAGCTGAGCAGACAGACAGGCATGGCTTGTGCTTTCTTCTAGGAGAGTAGTCATCTCTGCCTGGGCCTGGTGGTGCATTTTGATCCTGAGCCCTTGTGGAGGTGTGGAGGTGCCTGCCCCCTTCACTCCCACCGTGGAATACTTACTGCTACAGGAATACACCAAAAACTGGTAGGAATAAGAGCAGAGCAGTCCTTTGCTCCAGATGTGGCTGCTGCCTGCGCTATGGACATAATGCTGTGTTGTCTGCCAGCCAGGCCGATCCTCCAAGCAGCCCCACATCCACACTCAATCCCTTTGAAGACTCTGGAAGCAGCCTCTCCTTTTTCATAAAAGCAGAAATCAGTATGTCTCGCCTCCCCTTGGCTCCCTGGTGGTCCCTTCTGGCCTGTGTGCCTTGCCAAGCACTCGCTTGTCTGGGTTTAATAAGTAGCGGCCCTGCTCTAGTGATGGAAATTACAGGTGGATGCTGCAGCAGAGCACAGTGCAAGAGTTTCTAGATTGTTCCTCTCCTTCCTTGCTCTTGTTTCTGCAATGGCATGGCTGAGGCTTGGATTAGAAAATGCACCATGCCACAGCTGTATTTGCTTTGGGAGCAGTACACCTCCTGCTCAGCCTCCCCTAAGCCCCCGTTCCACCTACCTCCATGTGGGATTGGAAATTACAACCTGAATATGAAATATGAACCAGGACCTGCAGGATACCCCCACTTCGGTGGGCTAGAAGCCAGGGACCAGTGGGACAGCCCAGTTCCCAGCAGGCACTAAATCTCTGTGTCTCAGCAGCTGGGCTTTGCCCTGGGTATTTGTAAAATAACACTTTTCCAGGAAAGTCGTGGTGTTCACACCTTAGATTCCTATTCTGCTGTTCTCCCATCCCTACAACTCTACTTCATGAGATGCACCAAAGGCTGGCAGGAGGAGCACTAGCTGGGCAGCCACCAGAAGCCAAAAGTTCAATGACTTCATCTTTGGGCCCACTGATGATTGAACTATTTACAGAAGTAGACGGCATTGGTAAGAAGCTTGGAGTTAAATTAGCTGATGAAGGGTTTAAGAAGGAAACCTCTTTCTTTCCTCCCCAGCTCCAGCTACTTCCCACATTGCCCACTGGCCTCATCAAGAACATCGTGTTCTTGGGACATCTTTCTTCTGCCCTCCTGGCCATAACTGGGCTCCCATCTGAAATCTGGTGGAAGATTGCTCTGGGTAATCTCAAGCCATGATGACATGAGCTTTGGAATGGGGCAAGGTCAAATATCTGTATGCTTCATCAGTTCCTCTATCCCTCTTTGGAGATGTTTTAAGCAGAACTTAAACCTGTTCTGTGTGAAAATTTAAACAGAGGGAGGGTTGTGAAGGTACCCCACCTCCTGTGGCTCAGCCAGCAGTGTAGGAGTGTTAACCATCTGATTTCAGACCCCCAGATATATCTTGTGTGGATAAGGCTTGACACCAAGGAGACATGCCAACGCATAACTTCAGCTACTCAGTTGCCTGCCTACTCTGCAAGCAGCTCTTGCTCTCCATAGCACTCAGGAGCCATGAAATCAGGCGCCCCTGATTAATCACTCTGTGTGCTTGTGTGTCTATCCTGTTGACACTTGGAAAGTATTTCACATTCTCATGTTAATTCTTTCCCAGAACTTTGCATTGTTTCAGTTGAGAGTGATTCCTGGCATGAGGAAAACAGAAGCAGGTGAGTGACTAGCAGAGGATGTGCAAGATGGACTAAGACCTGTTTAGCTAGGATGGCTTGAGATACCAGAGCTGTGCACCTCAGCCCATGTCAGAAGTTAATATAGCCTCTGCCACGATGGCAGGGAGCAAGATGCACTATTGTCCTATTTGCTGCTGATCTTGGTCCAGCACATGCCATGTTCCCCCAAGCCTCACAACAAAGCTTGGGGTGTTTGTAGTTTCCATGCAGCTTTGCCAGGCACAGGACTCAGCATCAGCCTAAGGTCAGTCAGGAAGGGCAGCTGGAAGACTGAGTGTGGCTGGATCCATACAGATGTAAGCTACGATACTGCAGTGGAAAACTGTATCACTGTGCCAGAGCAGGCTTGTAATAGGAAAAGCCACCCTAAGGGCAAAGCAGGAGCACAAGCTAATTTGGGAACACAATGATTATGCTAATCAAAACACCTTCCAGAGGTGAAGGGAAGGAAATTAACTAATCCTTTACCATGCACTGTGGTGTCCCTGTGGCCAGTCTGAAGGACCAGGTATATACACAGCTTGGAAGAAAGGGCATTTCCATCTGGGCAAGGAAAAAAGCACTGGGACCTCTCCCCTCCAGACACTCTTCATCCACATTGGATGCAGGACAGTTCTGTTCTTCCCATCCCCAAACTGGCTTTAGGTCCAGAAAAATTCATGCTTCTCTTGAAAGTTTGGCTGGACACAAACTCAAGTGACTCAGGGAGATGGAGCTTAACAAGAAACTTCATCAGAACTTAGAAAATCAGCTGAGAAGGGTTGAAGCAGTTCAGGGACATGCAGCTTGTCTTGCTCCACTGCCAACAGACTGTGATGGGGCAAATACTGGCTACATTAAGGGAACTCTTCTCACTTCCCATGTATGATCTTAGCAGGGTTCATGCTCATTGCATGACTCAATATCTGGAAATTCTAATCCAACTAAAACAGCTCAGGAAGGCCCTCCTAACAAGCCAGGAACAAACACAGCTCTCAGCTTTGAGCAATCCCAGGGCAAGGTATTTTGGGAATGCTAGTGCTACAGAGCGTGAGTAGAGGACATCAGTGCACTTGCAGGATTAAATAAAAAGGCACAAAGTATCTCTGGCTTAGAAGAAACACACCGTAGCTGGGGACAGAATTCTCTGTTTAAAGCTCTCCCATGTTCACAAGGCTCTTCTGCCTATTGTCACCACACCTCCAATGTGAAATCCGTGCAACACCTCTCCTCCCCTGGCTGAAGCACCCTTTGGGGAGAGTAGAGGCATTGGCTTCTGCAGGTGCTTTTTGCCTGGTGAAACTTGCACGAAGCACAGGGATAGGAAGAGACAGTCTGTCCGATCTCCAACCGATCTAACAATGGGCCATAAGCTTCAAAGAGGCTGATGAAAACCGGAAAAGTACCCAGAGAGCCCACCAGTGCTTTGGCTGGGTGAAGACCACAACAAGCATTTTGGAAGGGCCTGAACATTGCATGAGAAGAACAGCAGGGGTGGCCTGGCTTCCCACACAACAAAACCTGCACATCAAAGCCTCAGGGCCACTAGGCACCCAAAGGGAAGAGGGAGCTCAAAGCACAGCAGTTATAATAACCCTGCCACACCAGCTCCTTTTATTCTCTGGGCTGGCTTTGCCAGGAGCCAACAGGGAAAAAATGTGAACCATGTTCACAGTCAGAAGCTTGGGTGCACCTTGAGGGACTGCAAAATATTGGCACAAGAGAAAGCAAAGAGCTGAGGAGGGTTTCTTCTGTTCCATGGTAAAATGAAAGCTGCAGAGAGGTAACACCTTCTGCCCAGACACTCACTGCCTCTGGACAGGTAATTTGGTTTTATGTGTTTATTTATTAAGTGCCACATCACATCAGCACACAGCAAGAGTTTCTCTCACCTTGGGTTCTGCCCTGTGATGAGAAGCAGGAAAAGCAAACAGCACCTTTTTAGTCACCCTTCTGGGCTGCCTGATGGGATGTCAGCACAACCACACAGGGGAAAAATCTCTCCATGGCTTTTGCACCTAGGTGGATATGCCACTAATGTCAGTTTTCAGTATGTCACACCAAGCCACTGCAAGCACTTTTCAGGAGGTGAATGCAGGCACGGCAGTGCAGCTTCTCCTAGATCTCTCCTGGGTCAGCAGTGGAGGCATCTCCCAGGTCCCAGCTGAATGTACAGACTCTGCAACAAGCATGGCATCGTCCCACCATTCATGCCTGTCGATGCACAGTGGCTCCTCCCAAGAAATCGTGTTCCATGCTCATATGGAAAAATACACTCTGTAAGTGGCATATTTTTCTGAAGGAGAAAAATTCCTGTTTGAAATTTTCTTCCCATCCCACCGCTCTATGGGAAAAAAATTGACTTGTAATTTTTTCCCTTGGTTTTTCTCCTTTTTGAATATTTCTCCAGCCCACAGAAAACAAAGAGATGCCCATGATGGGTGGAATTGATCTGTGAGACAGCACTGGAGAGGAGATGGGAAGTCAGCAGATTACTGTGTTGGAGGAAAGCCCAAGGCAGGCAGGTGTCCCAGGACCCTCTCCTCCAGCACAGGACACAAGTGTCACATCACAATCAGGTCTCACAATACAGAAAGGGCTGTGATTGGATCCCTCTCGGTCCAGGGCAGCCTAGGCAGGACAGGCGAGTGTGCAGATGGACTGTGGTAACAGGAGGCAGGTTATACCTGTGGCTGGGTACTGGCTGTGTCTGGGAGAGGTTCTTTGTGGGACCCAGACACCCCTTCTGCCCCTGCCATCCTTCTGGTCTGATGGGGGGGACAGAAACCTTCCCCTCTGAGCTCAACACCACGTGAGCTTACATGGCTCCCACCCTACTGCTCATTCCTCTGCTCCTGTGCACTAGCAAAAAGCAGACAAGCCTTCCACCTGCATTAAATCTCTTTATTTCCATAAACTGGGATCTGCCACATCACCGTTGAAATGTATCAGATGGTTTCTAAACTAGACACACTTAGGATGGTTATTTATCCAGAGAAGCTGAACTGCTGTGCTGACTCTATAACAGCACCAGTAAAGCAGATCATGATTAGAAGAAGAAGTAAGAGAAAAAAAAAAAAAAGACAAAGAAAGAAGAGGAAAAGAAATAAAAAGAGAAAAGAAAATTAAAAAAATATATTCTTAAGCAGTTTTCCTTCCAAAAAATATAGCTGGAAACCTAAGGCTTGGGGTTAATCTGTGTTTGAGGTGGCACTGAAAAATGCCAAGGTAAATCCTAAGTCTGAATTACTCTTCTTAGGGCAGAGCCATGTACCTGCACATTTCTGTCCAAGAACATGCTGTGCTTGCTGCCTGCACACAATGCTTTGTAGTCAGAATCCTGTCTCTTAGCAGGGAAGGGATTTTTATATTAGCAAAAAAAAAAAAAAAGACCTCTCTGAGTACATATATGATTACTCCCAGGGGCCAGGCCGACTTTTCCACCAGGTGAAGGGCTGTATGGGTACATTGCAAGCCCCAGCCCTCGCTGCAGCACCATAGTATAAATGCTCATGTTGGGGTGCCAAAACATCATGTGTTTTGGGCTTGGGGAAAGTTTTTGGGCATGCAGGGGCGAGCTTTGAATTGTGGGAGTTTCAGGTCCAGTTTCAGGTTTGCCAGAGGTATCTCACTTGTCCCCTTCCACAACACAACAGACTGCTATGGAATTGACACACCAGGGTGGCTGCTTGTGCCAGCCCTGTGATAGTGGCATTGAACTCTGGCAGGGAGAAGGCACCTCAAAATCCTAAAATGCACTGCTAGGCTTATCCCTATGTCTCCAAGGGGAGCTGTGAAGGACAGCTGCAAAACACTGAACACTTCTTCCCTTGGATGTACCATTGCTCATGCCCTGATGTACCATGGCTCATCTGCTCAGTTTTAAGTTCCCTGGATAGTCATGCACCATCTAACACAACAGTGACTCCAACCTAGCTTGACACCTTGGTATTATCACCTTATTTTTCAGGTGTGCTGAAATAAAATCTGCTCTGGAGGGGGAGGCATGTCCCCAGCCACTTGCACTTAGGCTCTGCTCTCCCAGAATGACCATGAACACTGGAAAGCCTGCAGTTCGATTTAAAAGAGGACTTCTGGCCAGTGATTGACTTGGTAAGGGGCAGTGTTATTTGGTATTTGACAAAGGCCTTAAAAGTAAAACTGGAGTGAAAGGAGGTTGAATGGGAAAGCTGGGAACTGGGTCATCACGACACTGGTCAGTTTGAAGCATTGTGACACAGCAGAGCTGTCCCATAGGCAACGGGCATGGCCTTTGGCGTGCTCATACCTCCCAGGAGCTGAGCACCTGGACCCACAGATGCAGTGTGGATCCCTCCCAGCCAGCAGAAGTGGTTCCCATTTCCACTGCCAGGGGCAGTGGCTCTTGTAAAGTTAATTAATCTCTTCATACAGTGTAATTAACCTCTTGGAATGACTTATAAACAACATGTTGTAAAATCCAAGCATTTAAATGTGACATAAGTGCCAAGATTGTCTTAAAAAGCCTCCACACTGAATCCTTTCAAATAACACATTTTGTGGTCTTTCTGACATAGTAGCACACACTTAAATTTAACAGAGGGCAGGGGGTCATACTTAAGACTTTTTCTCAACTGTCCTGGTTAGACACATGCTGTAATTTCATGTGTCCATGTACTGCTAGAAGAGCAGATTCAGGTAGAGTTCCCAGTGGCAGTCACTCATGCTTGAATGGTGAGAGGTCCCAGGAACACAATAGAAGGGTACAGGGCAACCACTGACTGAGAATAAAGCCAGCATACTCACCACTGGAAAGCTGCAGCCTGTCCCTGGATTTATATATATATGCTGCAAACTGTACTTTGACTCTGTGTACTCAAGGGAATACAATGTAAAGCTTGTCTGTATTGCTGCCTCTGCTCCTATTTGTATTTTAAAGGCCTATCTTGACTCCTGGATGAGATGCATTTTCCTAAAAGTGTCACATTTCCATTAACACCTAAGAAAACAAGAATAGGTACTTGCAACTTGCCCTAGTTCAAGTGGAAAAGCAAGTAACCTACTTGTTTGCAAGTCAGTAGATATTACTGAAGGAACTCTCACGATCATCCTTGCTCAACCATAAGCACCTGTGCTCCTGGCTGGGAGACTGGAAGTGACACCAAGAAGTAACACCTCTTGGAAGATGCAGTGGGGTAGACTGTCCAGTGATGGCTCTCCATTGTCTGCTAGGGCTCCAAAGAGGAGTACCCTCAGGACATGCAGTGGCTCAGCCCTGTTCCTCCACCAGCCTCTGCAGGCAGACAGTGCTGGGAATGCTCCATCTGGTACTGTGCCTGATTATGACCAAGTGAATTAAATAGGGAGTAAACACAGAGCAAACATCACTTCCAGGGAGCTTATGTCTTTGTGAAAGACTGTCTGAGGTTCAGGAAAAGAAAAAAATTAATAATGGTGCCCAATGCTCCCGAATATTCTCTAACTGCACCACATAATTTGCAAGAGGCAAGTCATAGTGGATTTTGTGACATTTTAAGACTTACATGGGGCCAGCTGGAGAAGGGGACACTCAGGGATGTGCAGGGCCAATTTTGAGAGAGAAATGCTGCTCCTGTAGCCTGCAGCTGCCAGGAACTTTTTGCAATCAGCCAGCAGGAGCTAAAGAAGAAAGCAGCCCGGCAGTAAATATACTTAGCAAATGCAAACAGTGAGTGAGTTCCAGGAAACTGAGATAACCCTGTAGGCACAAAGATCCAGATCCAAAGCCCACAGAAGTTGGTGGAAAAGAAAATCATGTTAGCTTTTAGCAGCTTTTGGATAAAGCCCAAGGAAAGTCAAATAAGCAATCTGGTCCCAATGACTCTGTAATTCTTTCCAATTAAATAGCCACTTGTGGTGGTTTTAAAAACTCTTTGGGGAAAATTAAGACCACTCAAGCCACCTCCTTTAGATAGTGGACGAGAAAACAAAACAAAAAAACCTGAGTCACAATTTACTGAAGAAAATAGCAATAAACACAACAATGAAAAGAAATTTGTACAAAAGAGAGAATGGTTTAACCAACAAAGGCAAATTATTGCCTGGTCCCTTTTAGGGCAAAACAGGATGGTGGATGTTCCTGTACACCATGCCACAGAGCCTCCTGGGAACAAAGGCATGATGGCAGAGGGCCCCTGCACGGGATGTGTGGGCTGAGAGAACAATGAAAAACTGTGGCAAACGAGTTTCCATGGTTTAATGCTCTCCCCTGACCAGACAAACCATGGGGAATAGGGGCAAAACAAAAAAACCTAGGAAGCTATATCATCCGAATCAGGAATTGCAGTGCCGGTATGCTGATTCTGACAATGGCAGCGCAGGCACAGGCTCTCTCTCCCACCGTGGCACGAGCCCGGCAGCAGTTCCAGCTTGCCAGCTTTGGCCACACTTACCACTCGCCGGCTCTGGCAATAGTTACAATTTCCCACAACTCCAGTGGGCAACTGAAAAAAAAGTTCACTGCCAGGTTCAAGGGGGCAGTCCACCCCTTCCCGACGAAGGTAGAACAGAAATGAGCTCCTGCCTTCCAGCACGTCAGCATTTTCTGCTGAAAACCCCATCCTTCCACACTGATGTGGGTAGTGTGGAATAAACAGAACTCCACCCCTATCCCTGTAAGTAGGACACCACCTCCTTGGCAGCTCCTACTTGCAGCTTGGCCCCCCTACTGGGAGTTTGTGCTGTGGGTTACCTATACATACATTCTTTTAGTCACAAAGTGCTAATGGTCCTGCTCCCTGGGCAGCTCTCTGGTGTCCATGACTTTGTAATGAGACTGAGCATTTGGTGTTTCTCCTTGAGCTTCCTGTACTTACAAGGGGATTTAAAGATTTCCAAAGGTGGCAAACAAAAATTGAGCAGCCTTAAAAGCAGAAAATTTCCATGTAATCTCACAGTGCTCAAACCCAGCGTGTGGGATCCACAGGTCACCCAGTGGAGACCAGCATCCCACAGCATGGGGAGGACACATGACAGAAGCAGCCAGGTTGAAGACAACACACTCCCATCACTTTGTGCCCATAACAGGATGGAAGCCTCCAGCCTCCCACAGAGCTCTGTTTTCCAAGTGAACAGAGGCCCAGAGGCATCTCTGAGAGGCAGCAAAAGTCAGCTCTTCACAGACCCAATTGACTTCTGGTTACACACTCTGCCAACCAGCCTTGTGTTTGCTGGGAAGAGCATCGCATGCAAGCTGGCTACCATCCAGAGGTCCACAAAAACATTTAACCAATTCACCAGTTTTTACACCTGCTGGGCCTGACTCAACTACATCAAATGCCAACAGTTGGTGACTGTAAATGGTTGGTGACTGGTGAATCATTTCATGTCATCCACCCTCCAAGACAACAATGTGGCCGTGAGTCAGATCCTGAGCTGAGGTGGTAGCCCTGTGCCCCATTCACATCTGCAGATCTGCATGCTTTGCCTTGCAGCATTTGGCCCTCTCTGCCTAGGGAGTCATTCCAGCTTCAGCCATCCCAAAATGATGCATCTCCCATCTAGCCCTGCTGTTTGGCTCCTGTTGCTAGCAGGCAGACATCGGCTCCTCCAAGCTGCTCACTTTTAGGGTGGTTCTTGCTGTCAGATTTCACACAGCCACATGGCAAACAAGGTTCGTCTGACACATAGCCTCCCCCTCCACTACCTTATGGGGCTACAAAGCAGGAATTTGGGTCTGTTGGTAGAAACATCTTTTGGAGAGATTCACTGATCCAACCTACATTACACCACCATCATTCTCTGCTGAACTTGGTCTCTGGTGATATGCACCAGCCTACATGCACTATGCACAGTGCAGAAACACTGGAAGCAATGGCCTCTATGAGTAAGGAAATTTCTCAAAATAGTAGGAATAACTCACAACCCCCCCTCCTCCCAGTAATACTCCCAGCTGACAGATGTAGCAATTTCTGTAAGCTCCTACCCTCTCTTGGAGGTACAATCTCAGCTACTACTCACTGGTAAGGCCAGTATGGGCTGTGCTGCCATGGCCAGACCTTTCAGAGGTTCACAACTGGATGGATGCATTGCAGGTTCCCAGGTTTTGCTTTTTCCTCCCTTCTCTTTATAAAGCCCTTCATTTGCTTAGAGCATAAAATTCAAAGAGAGAAAATAAAATCTCTGTGTTTTAAAGAGGATAGCCTCAATTTTTCCAAGAGGTGAACAGTTAGTTATCTCTCATTTCTTTGTGGGAGTCTGGTGCAAAACCCTGGTTTAAGTAGCATCCTTGTTTTGCCTGCTCAGCAGCCAGTAGACCTGGGTTACTTTCTTCACTCCTTTTAACTGCAATTGCCTGGAATAAAAATTAGCAGTTAAACAGTGCCTGCTCCAGAGACCACGGATATCAAGAGCAAATTGTTTCTGCTTTCAGTGGGCTTTGAATCAGATCCTGAAAACGCAGCCCAGCCATCCACATCTGCAATACCACAGTCAGAAATGAGCTCAAGCACTCTAGAAATCCAGAGAGGCAGGGGGAAAAAAAGCAAGGTGACATCTAGGAAAAGAAATGTGCCGCAGGTCAGCAGCTGCATTTGAGCTCCAAAGGGGGGTGTCACGAGAATCGGAGGGGATTGCTTGGCACCACCAAAGCAGAGTTTGAAGCACAATTGCCCTCTTAATATGAACATTATCCCATTCCAGCCAAGCCACTCAGTTTCTCCAGGCTGACAAGTTTTACTGTCCCTGGGTTGTCAGGGTAAAGCTAAGCAACGGTTTTCCAACAGAAAGATCCTTGTCAAAGAAGTAAATGTCTTCCTAAGAACGATATGTTTATATGAGAAAATACAGACATTTGCTTTTTAAGCACTCCTTTCCTCCACTGAATTTATAGCATCAAAATGAATTGGAGAAAAAAATAAGACTGTTGGGTTTTTAAATTACAATCTTTATCGAAAAGCAGCTTTCATGACACTGGAAAGGAAAACTTTTCCTGGAAACAACTCCTTTTTTTAATATATGGTTTCTCAAGGCCATTAAACCTTTAGCAAGAGTGGCATCTGCTCGTCATTCCTCCTCTTTTAGCATTTTAACCCACTGGTCCCTTTCAAAAAGATTTTATAGAGAGTGATAGAGTTTTCTGGAGAAAGAGCTCTGAAGACCTTCTATGAAGCCCCCACTCTCAACCAGAAAGGCTTCAGTATGAGCTCAAGCTCACACCAGAGAAGCCATCCCAGAGGACAGAGAGACCTGGTCATAGACACCTGGCACATCAGAGTGGCACAACCACCTGGGATGGGTCCCTGATGCAAGGGATATGAGCTTGGAAGGGTTCAGAGAATTATTTGCTGGAAGCTGTGTTGCAAGGGCATCCAGCATGGCACAGCTTAGCCACCATGAGACACATAGCCAGGGAGTGATCAAGGAAAAAACTTAAGCCTGCTTCAAGGCAGAGATGCTTCAGATTTTCCAGGCCTACCATTGACTCCCTGGAGGTCATGTCCTCAGTGAATGAGGCAGGCAGTGGTTTGCAACCCATGTACTTCCCACCCATCACGCCAGCAGCAGCATGGGTCCAGAGCTGACACAAAAAACAGCTCTGTTCAGGATTACTGCCAATAATTACAGTACTAATCCAGTGGGATACTGCCAGTTCCCCACTATGGGGGACATGAGCACTGTGGCATGAGCACTGTGGACATCTGACTATGGATGGACCATGTCTTGTTCTCTCCCTCCTTGGAAGGGTTTGGGATTTGGCCAGGCCTTTGTACGACACAGTGAAGGTCTAGGCTGGGTTGTGCAAATGGTGGAGACTTAGCCCTTCTCCAGAGGAACATCCCTTCTTTACGGTCCTTACCAGGTGCCATACAGGAAAACCACACAGCAGGTCAGATGTATATGCTTTCACCTTACAGAAGAGCCAGCCTGCTTGTTCATATTTGCCCATCACGGAAACTATCACTTGTCTGGTAGCAGGGAAAGCCCCAGTAGATGCACTGCCCTGCCTGGGGGTAGCCACTCTTGGCTGCTGATATGGAGAGGATGTGGGCACAGCTGTTTCAAGGGGACAACCCCTGCTGCAAACTCACACACCTCTTTCCCACAGTTTCCCCCACACACACACAGTTCACTTCTCACCAAATCATAGGAAGCAGATAGATCTTTCTTACTCTGGCCAGGACTGCTTTGCAGAAGGTGGTTATTATGTGCATAAAGTCCTCTTCTCTGTGCCATCCTTTGCCTCCCAGCACCAAACTTCCTCTGAAAACCAGCCTGAAGGGCAGAGTGCTCTGACTTTGTTCTCATCCAAGCCAAGTGACTCTGGGGTGGTTTCTTTCTTCATCCTTTACTGAGGCACAGTATGATCTCCTAGCATTCATCAGTGTTACAGTTCTTCTTTCTATTGACTTCTCCATTCACGACTTGTGAGTCTGCCAGGGAGGGTTGGGACACATATGTGCAAGGGCAATCAGCATTACAGGAATGTCTCCCATCCTGTCCATTCCCAGAATTAGAGATGCCCAATTTTTGCTAGAGGAAGGGCTTGAGAAGTTAATTTCCCATGCTGCCCCTTGTATTTTTTGTCCAAGGACTAGAGACATGCTGGTCAAGCCACAGAGCGAGTCTAACACTCTGGCCAAAGAAAAGCAATTGCTAGAAGCAAACTACATTGCTGCAGACAGAACCAGGCAGAGAAATGCAAGAGGACAACCTAGAACTACAGAAAATGGCCCAGAAGAAATAGAGAGCCATCTCTCCAGTAGAGAACAGGTGAGGACCTGGTCAGAGAAGGTCTCAGGTTTTTTTTCAGTATTTCCTAGTCAAAGATAGCTCTCCATCAACACAGATGCGTGTCAGCAAGGCTGCTGTTAGTGTCCCATCTCAGCAGTGGCTCAGGCCAGGTGCATGCCAGAACTTCTCTGAAGGCCAAGACCAAAGGGCCCTGAAGGAGATTACTACAACTGCTTGCCAGAAGAGCCAAGCAAGGCATCTCCTCCAGCTTTCCAGGCTCATATTTGCTTATGTGCAGCTTATATTTACAGGTCTTCACTTTGACACTGCCTGTATCTGCATGGTAGAGTCCTCAGTTCACTCTGTGTGAAGGTGAGGACCTGTGAGCAGGTTCTCTTTGTGTGAAAGCTTTAGTGCTCTGCATCACGTGATCCCAATGAGTGTAAATGCTCCACAAAGACAGGGAGGAGTGCTGTCACCCACTGTCTCAAAAGTGTTTAAAAGCAAAACCAAAAGAAATCATCCTCACACTAAAGCAACCTGACCCCAGAGAGTTAAAGCAATCCATACCTTGGAATGTTGGGGTGGTGGCAAGGATTCAAGTCTCAAGACTAGCTCCATCAGGCTGGGCTTTTGAGCTCTTGCATTTATAAGCAAGAGTTGTAATCACCAGAGAGGGAGCTCTCAGCTTGTTGTCAGGCATATACTCACACTTTGCATCCCATCCTTCATCAAAGTGGGCTGTGCATTCCCAGGAAAAGCTTGTCTGCCAGATAAAGCATCCACACACATGGTAAGGCTTTCCTGTGCATCCTGTGTGCCTTCCCTGCCAGCGAGGGCTGGATAGCAGGTCTAATGGGAAAGGAAGGGAACAACACTGTGCAGTTTCTGAGGCTTGCTTTTTGAGCACATTCCTGCCTGAAGACAAAGGTTTCCAGCTCCTTGTAGCATTTCAGGGAGCTACAGCAGTAGGAGCTGAAAAACCTCATCCCAGACTGCCTGCAGCTATATCTCTGCCTCTGTAAGCTGATGTGCTTCTGCTCACCCACCAGATCATCAGAGGAAGGAAGACCTGGTCTGTTCTATTTTCTGATAGTTATTTCCTCCTTCCCATAGCATTTTGAAGTGTCAGGAGGTTTTTTCTCTATACAAAATAATGTTTTTCCACCATCCTTGGGCAGCTCAACACCTCAGAGTAATCCCTTTACAGAAGCCTAATGGGTTAAATTACATCGTGTTTGCTCTGTTTGTCATTAATAGTATTGGATTAGGTGCTCTGCAGGCAGACCTGTAATGAGGAGGAGGTCCCACTGTGCCTGGTGCTGTCCAGATGAGTGGGCAGACAGAGGACATATTTCACTCCTTGGGTAGCTGATCCAGACTGAGGCCCATCCCACAGCAGCTGGAAACTGTTGTTAATACTCTATAGAGCAGCAGAGGCTTTGTCCCCTCCAGCTCCAGATTTCCTTTCTCCAGCAGCTGAGTTATCGTAGCTGAAGCTGCTGATCTTGCAGAGAGAGCACAGGCTTTGTTCACTTCTCTGCTCCTTCCAGCAATGTCAGGAGACAGCTAAGTAACACAGGATATCTCCCAGCATTAACACCCTGGGCAGAAGCTGCAGGGGAGAAGTGCTGCATAGGAGTCCGCTGGAGACTGAATCGTCACAGAAAGTACACTTATTTATTTTTCCAGCATAAATCTCGCAATCTCTCCATCTCCTGGGGTTTTCCTGGCCAGCCTGGAAGGACTGTGCTGACGTGCATTAGCCAGCACACGCTCTCGGGTTCAACACAGGGCAACATATCATTCAGGCATATTAACAAGGGCCTGCCCCTCTGACGCCGCAGGCTTTTCTGGCTCCCACAGACATCCAGGGTATGTAACAGCAGCCATGCCAGCTCCAGGAGTCTCCACTGCTTGGAGGGCATCAATCAGTATTTTTGGTGCCGATTTTCCCAAGAGATTTTAGGGGCTCATGCCAGGGATGAAAGACATCACTTCCTTCCCACATGGACAGCATGGACCAGCCATAGCTATAGCCTCGACAGAGCAAGGTGGCTGCAACCCGAATGGCCTCAGGATGCCGGGCAGGGGGGAAGAGTGCAATGACTCATGGGCCGACCAGAAGAGAGCTATAGCCTTTCCCTGACTCTCCCTAGCAGGGTTTTTGGTAGCAAACCCACCAGGCAGCATTGTGCTGCCTGGCTCCCCACAGCCATGGGCAGCACACCCACTCCCCATTCCTGGCCACTTGTCATGGCTCACTCTGTCCCTGACTGGGGGCATAACTTGATCAGGGAACGGATCCAGCTGTAAAGAAATACCAGGGAGAGAGAAGAAGCAGGGATTACTTTTGGAGGACCTTCCCCAGTAATGCCAATGTGGTGGCATTACTCCCAAACCACCCACAGTGACGGGAACTGGGGAAAGATAGTCTGGGTTGAGGGGAGGGGAAGGAATTTGGTGAAGCAGCTGAGCGATGCTAAGTGTGTGATGAGTACATGCACATCCTACCCAGCCACCAGCTTTGCACCCTGTCAGCAATCTCTGTATGGAGATTGCTGTTCCCCAGGGCTCTGCCTAACTCATGTGCTCACAATTTCCTATTGGAAAACTCAAGACAGAGGGATGTAAAAAAGGTCTGAGGGAAATATCCTTTCCTCCTCACCGACTAGCCAAGAAATGCTGGCAATAAAAGACCAGTTTTTCCTGCTCCCCGGTGTTACATTTTATTTGTCTTTCCAACATGTGGAAAGAGACTTTTGGCTGGCATGGAAGTATTTTGAAAGGCTGAACTTACAGCCTTTCCTAGCTTTCCACAGAGGGGAAACACTCCCTGGCATCAGCAGGGACTCCCCTGTGTGTATCCCCCATCTGTGTGGCATCAGACTTGCACGTGATCTTTCTTCTTTGCAGCTAGAAGTACTTATTCAAACACCTCCCTAAACATCACCAATCTCATTTCTACCTTGGATTTCAGTTCACAAGCTGACACAATACCAGAAAAATTGCAATACTAGTCCTGAAAATTCAGAGCTGAATGAGAGCAGTGCTGACATGCAGATGTGGCAGGATACAACAGCACAGGGCTCAGCCACAGCATGAGGACCACACAGGAGGACAGGTTCATGGTCCTGCCACAGCTAGGCCACATCACTCAGCAGCTACCACAAATGTCCAGCCAGGAGGCCTGAGGGGAACAGCAACACAACCATAAAGATACAAGACCTCATGATGCTGTAGTGAGGGGCCAAATACATCCCACCACTACCTCTGCAGCCAATCTGCACTACATTGATAGAACTGCCCGGTGGTTTTGGGGGTGTGGAACAGAAAGCAACACCCTGCGTAATGGAAAGTGGTAAGATGAAGTAAGAGCTGATGGTGAATTACCAAGATAGTGAATGGCCCTGGTCCTCACATCCTTATAGTTGGACTTGATGATCCTAAAGGTCTTTTCCAACCTAAATGATTCTATGATTCTAAATGTCATCTTTCAGCAGCTCTACTGACCAGCATACTGACATGGATATTTTTAAGAGAACAAGTTAAAGGTCCATCAAACAGGCACTATTCAGAGTTTAAAAAAAAAAGATCAATGGCCACACAGAGCACACAAAAGTGAGTGTCCCCACCAGAGGTGTTTCTGCACAACTCTGTCTCCAAAGGAGAGATATTAGGAAACACTAAATCTTCTCGGGGATTGTTACCCACTTGAATAAAAGAGTGCAGTGTACTATCACTTGAATCAACACATTGTGATCAGAATCAGCACTGATAACCTGTTTACTATGAACACAAGTACTGAGACAGCAACTAAGCTGAGCATGAAAACAGACACAGGGAATGAAAGGATGCAGAGGAAAATTGAGGTGAAGTGCCTCTAAGCAAGCCAAGTGGCATGAAGAGGTTTCCTCGGTCCAGTGTGGCACATCCAGATTGCCTGTGAGGGTGCATCCCCAACACCCCAAGCTGCAGAAGGATGGACCTGCTGTCAGTGCCAACTGTGTGAAAACTTTGATGTTAACTGCACTGCTAGGCTGTGGAACCAGGCATTTCTGCTGTCCCAGTGCATAACACCCTAATAAGCAGAGCCCAGTGGAGTCAGGCTGCTCACCAGGTCATATCAAAGCCTGCTGGGGACTGCTACAGAATGCAGTGTGAAACACTGACTGATTAAAATTGTCATCAGTGACTCCTAATGGGATGTAGTACCCCACAAGAGCCATGCAAATCTGCTACTAGGAATAGAAAAGGTGATTTTAATATCCAGCTCACTTTTTTGCATATGTTTTCATGAAAATTGTCACTTTGTAGAGGGTTTCAAGTGGTTTTCTGATGGGAAAAGGAAATTCCCCAAACTTCTTTTGGCTAATGCTCCAAATCAGGTGGATTCAAAACATACTGCATCAGTGACTTACAGGATATGTAGTCTGATGGTCATTTATCCCTGTTCTCCCCAGAGAGACCCCATCTCCCAGAACGGACTTCTATGAATGATTTCATAGTAGTGTTGCACCTTCTCCAGAGATAAAGGCAAAGTACCTCACAGAAGACGTGGTTGTTCAGAGCAACTCAGCCACCTTGAAAGACGCAGAAGAACAACACCTACGATACAAATCCTGAAAGGCATGAAAAGTTTGAATCGAAAATATTTTTGTAAAATCTTTTGGTAAGACGCTTGCACTAGCCAGGAAGATGCCTTCCATCACTGGTAGCAGTTTATCTTAGGGCAAGAGTTGCTTCTCCCCTCCCTGCCCAGGGGGGGATTGACTGAGGTCAAGCTGCAGCACATATCGTAAGAAAGAGAGGAAGAGAGGAAAAAGAGCTGTGTTTTCAAATACAGAGAATTAGTTTTCTATGGACTTCACATTGCTGTGTTAAATCATGTTAAGCTGTTGTCTGAAACAAATCACATCCAAAGGTCCTGTCACAAGTTCTCCTGATTGATGTCCAGCCTGAGTCCAGTGTGGACACTTGTTCATGCAGGTATACCAGAAAACACTGCAGAACATTGCTGCCCACTTCTCTGACCAGTTGGTATATTAAACATAAATCCTGGGGAAAAGGTGCACGCTCCAGGGTTGGTAAGGGTATTTATATGAAAGCAGCACCTCAACATCAGGGCATAAAACCAAGTGAATTTTTTTCAACACTGCCAAAAACCTTGACCATCAGAGATTTGTAGCACTGTTACTGGTAATTCCCAACTGGCACATAAAGCAAGAGCCTACATAAAATCACACAGGCAGCCCAAATCCTGGCCTCTGTCCATAGTCACTGACAGCTCAGTTATAGCAATTTGCTTTTCTGGAAAGAGGAAACAGAAGCTGAAACAAAAACTGCATCACTGCTGGTAGCTGCAGCCATCACCAGCTGCTTAGCTTGTTCCTTTTTTATGCTACAAAGGAACAGGCAAACTCAGAGTGGCCAAGAAAGTCATGGCTGAGTTCAGATAAGTCTGCAAGAAAGCAAGTTACCAAGTCAGCAAGGCACCCTGCCAAGGAGCAAGAGCAAGCCAGGCTGGGGAAAAGAGTCCTGAGCTAGGAAGAAGAGAGGTCTAGGATAAAGGGAAGCTTCCTCAGAAACACAGAAAAAAGTATTATCAGGAAATAGTCTAGTTAGCAATGCAGCACGTAGCTAGTGGAAAGCACATAAATGGTTCTGTCTAAATAGCTATAAGCAGCTGGGGATATTGCCATAATTAATAAGAATTGCAAGTTACACTTGGTAAACACAAAAGGAAACAGACACACTCACATTGAGAATCAGTCAGCCCCTAAGAGAAGCCACTGCTTCTCTGAGGTACAGTTTGTCCTGTACCTCACCACAACCTGTATAAAATGGAGCCATATGCCTGAGGTGTGAAAGTCTGAAGCTCCCTTTCTAAAAGCACAAAAATCTGTCTGAAGGGAAGCCACCTTTCAGGAGAAGGGATGCCTTTTTCCTAGGGGTCAATGAGAAGACCTTTATGGTAACAGCTGCACCCCACTGACTTCAAATTCTCCCTTGGGGCAAATAAGATGTCTGAAAGGAACAGAGGTGTTCACCTGCCCGTAAAGCATCATGAGATGGCTTGTGTTTTTCTTCCACTGAACTGATAAAGAGGACTTTGGCCACCACATTGCCTCAGTAAGGAGAGTCCACTCTCTGCCTGCTTGAATAAAGAGAGTGTCCTGACCAGGGATAAAGCAGTGCTCCCCACTGCTGTTCAGAGCAACAGTCATTTCTGCCAGCTAGAAATAGGGGTGGCCAAGTCTAGTTCATGCAGCTGCAGAGGTTCCCCTGGCACCACCTTTGCTCAAGAAAAACTTTTTGAAAAAAAGAGTGCTGGTAAGAGCCTTGCCCCCAGGGCTGGGGTGAGTTTTACCACGGCCTGACACTGGGTACATCTGGAATTAAATGTTGTGAGAGGAACAGTGCTCATAAGGAGCTCTTCTATCCTTCCCTGCTCTTGGCCCATACTGAAATTCAAAGTGGCTGCCAGCATACCCGCAGCTGAAATCATCCCCATGATGAGAAAGTCTGAAGGTCACAGATGCAAACAAATATTTGATGAGTCAATACAAGGCAGCCTTGAACACTGAACCTCCAGCACCTGGAAGGGCCCCTGTCCACCACGCCTGTATGTGAATGCCCTTCAGCATACCCCCAACACTGTGTTTGAGCTGCCCTGTGTATTGGAGCTGCCCTGCTTGCTTTGTTTAACTTTCCCCAAAAGGCCTGTCTGGACTCAGTGAGCAGGAATCAGCCACATTAGCAGGAGACAAAGTGTTTATCTCAAATACTGCTATCTCAAATACTGCTATCGTCCCTCTTTTCTGTTGTAGATGCGACAAATATCTCTAATTAAAATTTTGGAGATGGCCAAATAAAGTGAAACAAAGAACTTTATTAACAGCGCTGGGTGCACCAAACTCGTGACCTGATTAGAGCACACCTGACTGGGAGGGGACAAGCCTTTTTAAGGTCTCTTGATTTACATAACCACTTCCTCACACCTCCCACACCAGGCCCTGCTCCCCTCTTCCTCAAAAGGCCTTTTGGTACAGTTCATTGGTTGTTCTCATCCACCTGTCAGGTTGTTTCCCTGCCCCCGGCCTCATGGTCCCCTGGCAGTGAGCCCAAGTTGGTCTCACTGCCTTACATACTTTCCAATTCACCTTCTTACTAGACCAGTAAGCAAAACGGTAACAGGGATCAGAAGTAGTAACAGGGATCAGAACAACCAGAACAATAAGAATAGCTAACAAGGCAGTAAGCAGCAGTCAGTATTAGTGTCCAGAACAACTTGCAACCTACCAGCTCCTGACCACAAAATGTCTCTTCAATCTCCTCAAATGACCTCTAGGTATCTCAACATGAGGTAGCCATGGAAATCCCTGCTTGTAATAAAACTGTCTTATTTATTTCTCACAGAGGGGCCACGTTCCTCCTGGGTCTAGGTGACCTTTCCCACCACAGCTCACCTTCTCCTGAGATTGTCTGACCTATGTCCCACCCGCTCTGGGGATGGCCACCAGAAACCCACCTGGCCATCTTCCCTCCAACTCTCCTTCTGAGCCTGACCAGTCACAGCCCAGCACCTTAAAGCATCTGAAGCACATTGAGGGGGAAACACATATTCTGACTAGCACTTTCACAGCAAAGCAGAGGAACCAGCAGAGTGAGAGACTCAGGACTGAGTGTTTGCGTGGAAGCCCTGGTCCCTATGGCCGCAGAACGTGAGGACGTTGATGGGACAACAGCACTGCTTTGATGGACCTGCTCTACTGATGGTCATGTGACATTCCCCACAGGAGGCATGAGCCTGCTCAGGGGAGCATGAGGGTCCAAGATCAGTCTCAGGGTTGTACTTAAACTGCTGTTGCTGAAAAACATAGATTTTGTCCCTGTAAATCATGGAAGGTTTGTACAGGATGCTAGGAAACACAATTTTAACATGCTCAATAACCTGTTCAATATCTCAAACTGTGTCTCCTTGTATCCAGCTCTGTCTCTCTCCATCTTCACTTTTACCTCTTCCCTACCTTGTCTCCTTCCAATTCCTGTGGGATTCTTCCAGCCCAGCTCCAAGGACAACCAGCAGCCTTGGATCCTAATGCAGGAATATCATCACTTTGGGCGTAGGCCTTTTGCTCCTTCAGGACCTGCAAAATGCAGAGAATTTTCCTGCCCTCTAAATTCTATTGTGGGAATCCTGCAAATTGCATGTCACAGTGCTCTCAACTGAGGGAAACCTCCTTCGTGACATAAAGAAGAAGAAAGCATTTTCCTGAAACCTGAGACTTGGTGGGATGGAGTTTATATCTTGTCTCCTGACTCAACAAACTTGGGTGGGCCCAAGTGTGGATGTGCCTCAAGTGACTGCTTGCTCTGCTGGGAGTTTTGAGGAAAGCTAGGAGAGGGAAGTTTTAGCATTGCTTTCCTCCCCTGCTCCTTGTAAATTTTCATACAGAAAAATAAGCCTGGCCATTCCACAGGCCCTACAGCCAAATTTACTGTCCTGTCACAGTGTGGCAGGAGAGCATGAGACCCATCAGCTCTTCCAGCTACCCACCCAGCTCCTCAGCGCAGCTCATCCAACCAGCACAGATTCAGGACTCTGCTGCAGCTATCCCGAGAAAAGTCCACTTTAAAATTAATTTAGAGGATGTTGCAGCCTTTATACGGGTTTAGTTTAACTGATACCTGTGCCACAGACAGCAATGAGCCGCAGTGTTCCTCAGAAAAGAGGAACTTCCAAGGCAGACCTGGTCACAAATCTCTCTCATAATAGTCAGCTATTTCCCTCAAATAGTTTGGTAAAAGCAAGTCATTTCACAGTACCAGATTAAAACTCCCCTCCTTCCTCAAGAGCTCAGTTTTCATCACTCAGACTTTGTGTGCCACCTAAATCAAGAGTCAGAAGACAGTACATGCCCTGGTCAGCTATGATACCCCTTGCTGCAGGAGCTGGGCTTTTATTCTCACTAAATCTCCTCAAACCCTTCTCAACACAGAGGTACAAGAGCAGAAACATGTCTCTAACCAATTTTTCCCTGTCCCTGCCTCATCTTCCTAGCAAATAAGGTTTGCAACAGATGGTGTTTGAATTCTCCAGCTACATGGATTTTACTTTTTTAATGCCTGGCTCCCCAAGCACAGCTGTGGGGCTCAGTAAAGCAGGCTTGACTTTCAGCCTTTGAGGTGGTTTTGTACCTAAAACATCTAAAATTTTGGTGCTAAAAATATACCTTGCCACTTTCAAGAACTAAAAAGGTGGCTATTAGTCATGTTAATTTAGCTGTTGCCTGGCTTTAGCATGCCCATGTCTGCAAGTGAACTATTTCCCACTTTAAAGAGGTGTGTTATATTGTATCTTTTTTCACTTGAAGCATTAGCTTGTGGCATGCATGGCGGAGCAGCCTGGCCTCGGGCGCTGAAAGGAGCAAGAGAATGGGAGCTTCGCCTGTGCGGACAGTGCCATTGTGGGAGATGAGAGGGGAGCCCCAGAACACACAGAAGAGAAGGACAACTCTAAACCCGGGCAGATGGAGCTCGTTCAGCCCTGTAAGGCCATCCATCTAAGAGAAGGTCACTCTAAACAAACCTACATCCTGAGGACCTCGCTGCCATCGTCCAAACTCGCGCGGCCCCGGCAGATGAACTTTAGGATTAAAGGGTGGGCTCAGTTCAGCGCACACTGTGTCTCACCTAAAAAATCCATTGCGCAGGTTCGAAGGCCTTACCCGCATTTGCAAAGCCCTGTATCACCAGCGCGCTTGTAACAAATGTGGGTAGAGACCTTTCCCAAATCTTCGTTCGTGAAGACTGGCCATGATTAGCTTGTAATCTGTGATGAGGGGGTGTGCTGGTTTAAAGGTAGACTGGCAGAAGAAATGAACCCAGCTCAAAAGTGATTATAAATCAGTTACAATTTAATAACAATAATACAATAAATACAATTATACGGACAAACAATTGGTTTTAACCCACAAAACCCAGATGTATAACCCAACACCCTGGGGCACGAACAGAATGGTGTTCGTTGGCCCCTGTGCTGAGCCCGATGTGGTCCCCCTGAGTCCAAAGCAAAAGGAAAGGAAAACCTGTTGGTGAAAGTGCTGGTCGTAGTCTTGTTGAGGGTGGTGATCGCAGTCCGGTCAATAGTGGTGGTTGCAGTCCAGTCGAGGTTCTGGTCCTCCTCTGGATCCGACGAGTCAGGCCCAGAAGTCCCAAGACCCCAAGATTGTATACACTCAGGTTCGAGTGGGAATGCCCAGTACCTCCCACAGCTCGGGGAGTTCCAGATGGGTGATAGCCAGTTGTGAGATATTTTTGGAATCCTTGATGGCCCATTAGCAACATGACCCCTCAGGCTGGGTGTGGAGGTGCTAATGACTCCCCAGAGGAGAGTTATCACACCTGAGTCATTGCTGTGAGGATAGGAACATCCTCCTATCTCACAGGCTTCTTAACACCCAGCTTATAGCCTGAGGGGTCAGGTGTGCTCTGGGCAGCTGCTGCAAATGGTCTGTTGTTAACAGGTCCTGGGAAATGACATAGAGGGTATAGAATACACAGTTTGGGTTACACCAACACAGTGATGAACTGGTCCCGGCTGCTCTAACTAGGACAGGGGGCCATTTAAAAAAACATCATGCTCTTCTGCAGCAGTTTCAGGTGATCCAGCTCCTCCCAGCCATACAGCTGCATGGGTTTCTGGGCAGAGGCCCATGTATAATAGCTATTTTTCTTAAAAGCTTCTCAAAAATGCCAATGGGCAGCCCAGCACCAGTATTTCCAGGCTTACAAAAGGGTGTGATCCCATCCTTCCAGCCTCGAGCACTCTAGGGCTGGTACCTCCCACCTGAGTTTGGGGAAAACCTTTCATTTATGGATCCTGTCCAGTCCAAAAACATCACTAATCTAATCAGAGGACAGGACTAACTAATCGGAGACAGGAGGAATTCCCGGGATTCCCCCTATATGTAACAGCTAGTACATACTGTGTGGTCCAATCAAAGCTCAACAAGCTTGATGCCTTTGGGGGCTGCTCCAGAGAAGGTTACTCATGTAAGCCTTAAAGAAGGGGGGAACCCTGTATGATTTTGTTCCTGCACACCTGAGCAGTGCTCTGCCCATCTAGGTTTGCTCCTGAAAAGGCTTAGGATGCGTAAATTTTGTAATGCAGCAGCTTGGGAAAAGAGGGGGTGCTGTGTACAGCCATGTGACCACAAGCACATTTGGACATCACCTGATGGATGGGTAACAGTTCCCATGCTGTTGCAAGTCCAGCAGCATGACAAGCTCTGTGCCCACTTCTCCTGGGCCAAGTGCTGGCCCTCAGAGTCAGATATTGTGATTTGGAGCCTGAAAATGCCCCTGAAGCTGCCAATATACATACAGAGTTATCACTGGGGTAATCAAGACGTTGCACCAAGACCCGAGCAGGCACCTCTGCTGGCATTGTCTGCCTGTCCTGACCCTCCTCTGCTGCTAATGCCATCACAAATTGCTCTTGTCTGCGATACAATGGCAAGTCAAGGATAGGAAGATGTGACGGTTCACAAAGCAATTTGTTACTTCCTCCAGGAGTCCTGCATACAGCTTCTTCCCTTAAGTCATATCAGGATTTATCTTCATTATTCATACTTCCTCTGAGAAAAACTCTTGGTTCTAAGGAAGGGATTCACCAACTGGAACATCACCTATATGGCTGGAACTAGATGTAGACATGAGGACTCAAGCCTGCCCATGAGCTCCAATCCAGGAGTGCTGGTGAGGTTGGCAGAGCAACTCATGCTTGAACTTGGGGGTCTGGGATGCCTCACATCCACTGGTTCAGAACACTCTTGCAGATCCATTCCCAAGTCCATGCTGCCATCACTGTTGTACCCAGTTGCAGGGCACAAGGAAGACATGAAACCTGGCTCAAGGTTTGGATTTGTAAGCAGAGGTATTTCACCTGCAGACCACTGGTGCTTCCCACATCCACCTGGGCACCAGCCCAGCACTGGCAGACCTCAGCATGGCTGCTGTAAGTGTTGCTATTATCACTCAAGTATTGTCATAGCACCTGACAGCCTTGTCTTCAGAGTCAGTGGCATACCTAGGAGACAAATTATTCAGTCTCAGCTGTTTCTACACATGTAGGCCAGGTTCATCTTGCATCACTCCAAGCTTTCTGCCATGCAAATGCCCTGCAGCTACTGAGGTGACACCACAGAAGAGACGGAGCACTAACACTGGAGTGGGCAGTGGCCTGCTGCAAACAGTGTTTTAACATTCTTGTATTTTAGCTCCTTGCCTGGGAGTTCTTGTGTAGCTTAGTGGAATTCAAGCGAAATTAGACAACAGCTGCAGAAGGGACTCTTCGCACCCCTATGCTGCAATAAACCCCATCAATACGTGGGTATCATCCTAACATGATGCAGTGCAGCCCTTGAGGAAGAAGAGTAGTCCATCAGCAGAAGTGTGGAATAGCTCCCTTCCTGAAGACCCTCTGGCATTGCATAATGCAGGCTGCATGATGGGCCTTAGCGTTTGTCTCTGTTGCACTACTGTGCTGGTGAGCTTAGGTCTTAGGTGGTCTTAAGAAGCAGCTTAGCAGTAGAAGCCGTCTCTGTGCTTTATCACCCCAGCATGACACCATCTGGAAAAACAGCAGCAGATGTCTGCTTGGTGAGGCTGAGCGAGAGATTAAGGTGCTTACGGCCAATGGGAGAGGCAGCAAGGGGAACTTTAGCCATTGTGTTTCCAAGCAAGGTGCCTTGCACAAACATGTGCCACCCGGGCAGAGGCATCAGGAAAAGAGAGCTGAGAACATCTCATGTTCTCATTACCCAGTGATATAAATATGTGAGAAAAGAGTGAGAAACCATCTCCAGAAAGAATGATCCAGAAACCTTTTAGTTCAAGCAAAACAAAAATTGCTATTTTGGTGAGAGACAAATTGCAAAGGCAATTGCTCATATAATTGTCCCTGCAATCAAGAGAGAAGGCAGCTGCAAGAGGTTTGGTGGGATTTTTAATGTGAAACCAAGCAGAGGAAGTGTGAATAAAAACCTTGCAGAGATGAGATTTTGCTTATTTACACATAATTAGGAGACTCTTGGCAAGGTGTGCCCTCCTAAGTATTCCCCTATATTTCAGTGGGGTCTCTGACACCAGCTTGCAAGAGTTGCAGTCTTCTGCACCTAACAATGCATTCAGTGACTCTAAGTGACATTTAGGGACCACCATCAACTTACAGATGGATCAGATCCCTGGTGCACCCTTAGTGCACTTACCTCCTCTTGGGAGAATTAGAATTAAGCATCCTGGGGTCTTGCTTCCTCATCCTGGCTCTCACCCTCTCCCAGTTTCAGTCCCTTTGAGGGACCCTGCCAGCAGGGCTCCTCCCCACCTCCTGCTTGGCTTTGCCTCCATCCCAGTGCCCACGTCATCCCCCCATAAAGAGGAGCCTGTGCAGGAGCTGGGGCTCATGCTGTGCTGAGCGGACTCATAAAGCTCCTTTTAAGATGTCCAGTACAAAGCTGAGCCTGTTCGGCTGCAGGCTGGGGGCTGCCGCCTGCCCTTCCTGCCTCTGCCAGGCACTGAGTCATTGCCCCAACATGGGGCTGCCAGCCCAGCACTGTCAAGAGGGCCAGGGCTGGTGGCCAAGGGGGAGAAACCTGCCCTGCTCACTGTTGCAACAGCCAAAATGTGTGCCTCAAAGTATTGCTTTTTCCCAGAGATGCAAATAGGAAATATTGTGGAAAAGACCCAGGTCTGCCAAGGAAAAGGGCAGCCACATGGAAAGGGTCAGTCATGGGGAAGAGGTCATGAGGTATCTTCCTTGGGTTTGTATTTTCCACCATAAACCCCTTTCAATGCTGTTTTTGACATAAAGAAAGAAGCAAGGGTTTCTACCTGTTTCCTTTTACAAGACAGGGGAGGGAAAGTAGAAGATATTTTCCAGCTTGCAACACTCATGACTCTTGTGATGGGAGCTTCTTCCTCAAAGACCAGAGTTGTGACTGCAAAGAAATCTCCACTGTTGTCTAAAGCAGCACAAATAGAAGAGACACACTGTCTTCTGCCCATAGAGAAAAAAATTGTTAGAAGGTAGGTTTCAGCACTCTCAAGTTTTTAAAGCATGTTCATGATTCTATGATTTTTATGACACACTCATGCAGCAGGAAAGCGATGCTCACATGTCAGGGATTTTACTGGTGCCCAAGGAATCAAGGTGTTGGTTCTTTTGCTAGAAAAGTACAGTCTGGTTCCTTAAGGGTAAATGGAGACACAAGCCTCCTGCAGAGATTTGATGCACATCATGAGCAAAGGAGAGCGATAGATGCACTGTGATTTCAGTCTACTGACTATCAAGTCATAGAAATATAAAAATTAAATAAAGGGCGTGATAAAGTTGGGAAAAGGGTCCTGGCTCAGAGCCAGGAATATGAGGTGGGTTGGAGAGATATACTCCTGGCTCCTGTACCCTGACCATGCCTGCAATCCAGATACACATTCCCCTAAAGGCCAGTTAGAACCAGCAGGAAAGAGCAGTAGCCAATTTAAATTGAGCAAAATAAGAGACTTGTAGATGAAAAAATAAACCCCTTGAGCACTTCACCTGTGCCCAGGTGTGCAAGTTCAACAGCTGGGAGCCTTGGGCACTTGCTGTTGCAAAGACTGCTTCACACTCCTAACTAAGCCCCAGCCGCATGGTTTCACTTTTCAGATTGAAAAATTAAAAACAAGGGGTGAGGGGAAAGATGATCCAAGCAGCTTAGAAGTCTGCAAGTTGAGAGAAAATAACTTCAGCACAGCCAGAAAGAGACTCCTGCAGGCAGGAGATTCATCCTCTCCATTTGTGTTTTGACTTCCTGACTCTGTCTTTCCTCTCCCTTCCTCTTCCAGGTTTTTTTTTGACTCTGCCAGTGTCACCCTAATGTCCTTCTGAGAGTCTAAACCAAGGCAAACACCAAGAACCACTTTACAAATTGGCATCAGTGTTGCACAAACTGATGAAGGCTTCCCACACTCTGCCCTGTGCTCCGTCCAAATCCACACCATTTCTGTCTTCACAGATATCATGGGTGTTCTCTAACAAAGAAATGGGGTTTTGGCTGACACACTGGCTAATCATGCTGTGATCCCATCTGGACTCAGACACAGGACCTGTTCTTCTTACAAGTATCTGAGATTTTAGTATTGACCTCCGTCATCACAAGAGGTGGATCAGCTCCAGCTTTTACATCGATGCCGTGCTAAACAATGTGTATTTGCTCTCCAAGAAAAGCCTGTGGTCTTGACAAGCAAGCAAAAGGCTTTGAAGGGATGAGCAGACTTATTCAGTGCTTGGAATGGCTCAGTCTCTCAAGGCCAGGGTAGGCCAGTGAGCATATTTCAGCCATGCTGACTCTAATGCTACTGCTGTCAAGCAGAGAGAACAGGCTTCCCTTCCCCTGGTGGGACTGTCTGGCTCCCTCTGCGAAGGTGGTGGGTGTCTTGGGCACATCAGGACATCCCAGAGATGCTCGCTGGTCTGAGTCAGCTCCCAGCCAGCCTCACATGGAGCAGCACCAGGTACTGCCTCTCCACTGCCCAGCCAGCAACCATGTGGAAGCCCTGTGCCTCTACCCACCCTCAGATCGGGGGAACCAGCCCTTCACATACACACACACACACCCCTTCTTGTATTCTTAACTGAATTAACTGATTTTGCAGGCATGTGGGCTGGAATAGGTCTCACCAACAAAGCTATTTTAAACCAGGCTTCTCTTTGCCCTTTACTTTCCAAGGGTCAGCAATTCCCTCCTCCCAGTAGGATGCTCTGCCCATGTGCTTGAGCACCGAGGCACAACGGGAAGGAAGTGCTGCAAAGCTGCTGGGCCGTCTGGGACTCCCACCACGGCTCTTGGTTCAGCCACCAGCTCAACTCTTTGCTCAGAGCCCTGGGGATGCTGGCCCTGGCTGGCAATCTCCAGCTGCAGGCAAGCCAACTGTCTGCCTGAAGACCCCTTAGCCACGCCATCTCAGCCAGCCAGGAATGGTCTCCTCTGGAATACATCTGGCAAATCCAAGCTGGATAATTTCAGGCGGGCCAACCAGGATCTGCCATTTAATAAGCTCCTTCAACAGCACTGCAAAGTGTTGCAGGTAGTCACAAGCAGAACAGCCAGCTCAATCACTCCCTGACACCCTCAGTTTGCAGAGGTCCAAATTAACCTCACTGCAGTCCTTACCCCTCTGCAGCTTCTGGAAGTCACTGTGTCCTGCTCCCTGAGTTCTGGCATCCCTCTCCCAAGGCTCCTCTGAAATGGCATTTCCTTGCAAGTAAAAGTCCAGGCAAACCATCTCCTCTCCCTCCCTTTAAACACACTCATGTTTAACTTCATAACCTTGTCAAGGCTGGTTGTGCTCTGACAGAAAACCTATGGGGGTATTCCCACCTCTGGACAACGCTTTACCTAATAGGAGATCTATGAGATTCAGGCACTTGGCAGGGGAGAGGGAAAAGGAGAGGGTAGTTTCTTGGTTTAAGCTTGCTGCAGGTGGGCACTTAGCAATCTAGTTTACATAAAAAGCTACTTAAATTTGGTGACAATTCTTTCCTTTCCCCAGTAATAAAAAGTGAAGCCAACCCTGCTGCTCATGGTAGTAACTTTTAACACCTTTCCTTAGAAAAAAGCTTGCATATACATTACATTCTAGGCACACAATAAACACAGAAATCAGATGGGAAACTGCTCAGGGAACCACCAGACACTGATGCGCAGAAAGTTCTCACCCAGCTGAGCTCCCTGAGAGGATCCGATCTGCAGCCTTTGCACAGCACTGGCATGGAAGTGCTGCCAAGCATCAGTAACTGCTCCTGAAGGCCTTGCACAAAGTTGTCATCAAGATGTCAGGACCATTCAGGGAGTGTGTAGGAGCCAGGACAGAGTGCACTCCCCACATTGGATGGATGCAGTCTGCTCCTAAGGTATCTCCAAGTCATATGCAAAGTGACCAAGGGACTGTGACCCTTGTGAGATGCTCCAGTAGGCCCTTCAGCAAGAAGACCCTGCTCTGTCAAACACCCCAAAAACCTATACTTTGCCAGCACGTAGTGGGGAAGGACCTGCAGCTTGGCAGCCCCATGGTTGGCTTCCTGCAAGCAATTTTTCCAGAGTAAAACTCACCAACAGATATAGGTTAGATTTTGAGAAACTGCAACATTTCTGTCCAGGCACTGCAAGGGAGAATGTGCTGCCCAGGCTTGGCATTTGCAGAAGCCACTAGGGTGAAGAGCTTAATCCTTACCCTACAAAGGCAGCTATCAGCTAAGGAGTGACACACTATTCCACTCCCTGCATCTCCGGTCTCTCTTCTGCATGCTTTCCTGAGGCTCTTTCCCATATATAAAGGCCCAAGCAAAGGCAGCCCCGACTTCAGGGATGAAGAAACCTGGTCTTCTGCATCCCACTCATCTAGAAAGTCATTCTGCCCAAGGGAAATAAGAAACTGCCACCCAAAGTGACTGAAACATTTTTCCAGATCACCTCCTCCAACCCCCATACTGTTTTCCTTCTTCCCACACTTTATCCTCTAACCTTCACTTTTCACATAGTTTTAACCATGCTCACTAGGAACTCTCATAGGAGTGGGAAACTCCACCTCAAACAGAACTGGGACCTAAAAAGAAGCCACCAACCCCTCCTCCAGAGGTGTGGAGGCTGATGGAACAAGCATCCAATGTCTCTCCAGTAGCAAAGCCTGTTGTGTAGTAGACCTCACCCTACTCTTTTCCAGAGTAGGTGGTATGTGCCACCTGACAAGGTTCCTCGGCCTACAGAGACCTTCCTGCTCATCCCCTAGGACAAGGATGGCCCAAGGACAAGGATGGTTCATAGCCCAGCCTCCTTGAAATTCTGCTTTTGGGCAACAAGCAGAGTGGAGCGGACCTCTCTCCAGCTCTGGTCCAGATGGGAGGGCAAGGCAGCTATTTACCCACCGTGAAAATGTCCTCTCATCTCTTGCTGGCTGGAGATGAGAAGGAAGGATCACAACACAGTACCTGTCTGCCAGAGATTCTTCCCTTCTCCATCACACTGGCAATCATCCTCACCCTCCCTTTCTCCTACTTACTTAGTTTTCCTTTCACTTTTAAAGATTTGTCTGCCCCTCACCTCTCCTTCAGGCCCCAGGTTGTCTCTGTGACTCATTGCTGGCTGGCAGAGGTGGCTTTTCTCTGCGTGAAAGTGATTTTGCAAACCAGCCCTCACGTGTTTCGCAACAGGCAGCCAGCCACCAGCAAATGGTGTAGTAAGTGCCTGCAATCCTGGCCAAGAGAACAAAATACAGTCTGTTTGGCTGCAGAAGGATCACAGAATATATTAAGAGCTCATTAAACTCACTTTGGTTGTGCTCCAAAGCATGTTGAAAGTCAGAAGAGAGTCCCCCATTGACATGAGCAGGTTTTGCATCAGGGTTAACACTGTTAACCTGGGTGCTGAGCCTGTTAACCTGCTGAACCCAGTTGAGTCCTGGGGTTATGATTGTGCATGTAAACTGTCCTTAATAAAGTAAAGAAGATGAACAGGCCTCCTGTGTTTAATAATCTGTGATGACTTATGAATCATCTGTGTTTGTTAATATCCATCTCATCTTTCTCTAGTTAGCCCCCAGCTTGTCCTTCCTTAACGAAATCACAGTCAGCTTTCCTACAGAAGGTGAATTCCTTTCAGAGTTGCATTTAATTTGCTGCAAGCTAGCCCTTTAAATCTGGGCTTTTACATACAGTTACTCCAGAGAATATGAGGAATGCCTCTGCTGGTTTTTCACTGAGCCTATTTAGCCTTTTTTGGACAGAAGGAAGCATCTAAGAGGGAGAGCACATTTTTCCCCTCTTTGAATCACAGAAGGAACACCACAGCTCATTCCTTAAGTCCAGACTGCTTAACCCTTCCGATATCCAAGCGGTCCTCAGCTGCTCCTCTGGTGGCATTGGAGCCTCTCACTATCACTTTGCCTACTCCCTTGGACACATATTAGGTACTCTGGGAAACAAAAGTGTGGGGTTTTCCATCCTTTCAGGTCTATAGCCAAGATAGTTGTTCCCATCTTGATCCTGCAATACAAACCCCAGCCTGACATGCAGCCCCACGGCTCCTTACATAGCAGGGCCCCAGGCAGAGATTCTTCTCTCTCTGAAACAAGAAAAGAGTGTTTTTCCCTTCCCACTCATTTACTTGCTGCCACAACAGCTGTTCTCCACAGGCTTACTGAACAGCCCTCTGGCTTAACTCAGTTTTCAATTGCACTGAATTTGCATCCACATCACATGACCCAGCCTTTAAGCTGGCAACGAGCTCCCTAGGATAAGTGTTGCTGTAGGGACTGACTTTTTGATGACCATAACAATTACGAAAAGATTCCCTTGCCCTCTTCTCCTCACGCTCCCATGGGATGATGTGGCATGTCACACTCTGGCTTGGAAAGCACAGGGAAGGTCAGAGCATCAGTTGTGGGACTCCAATTCCATGTATACACAGAAGGTGTCCTATATAATTTTTTTCCTAGTGTTTGAATAGACATTACGTTACCCATATAGGCAAAGTCAAGGATGAAAACGAAGCAGATCACATCTTCTCTCTGCCAGTGCCTGGAGAATGACAAAAGCTGTTCAGATTTTACAATCACGGATGCTGGGTTTTTTTATATGCTGTCCTTAAGATAAAACAGTCCCCAAGATGACTTCAGGTAAGCTGACCTTCAGATGTACTGTTTTAACTGAGATGGTGATTAAGATGTTTTTTTTGGGTAAAAGCCCCACTCTTAATAAAAAGAAAATACCACATGATAAAACACTGAAAACAAAGTCTGACAGATGTGCCTATTTGAAAAGCTGCAAAGTGAAGTCATGTAGCAACAATTTTACAGTGAAAGAAACAACTGATTTCAAGTGCTAAAACCTATGGGGACTTAAAGAATTATCACATCTCAGCTCAGCCATGTCAGCATCCACACCTGCACTCCCAGCAGTGTAAAAGACCAAGTGATGAAGCAGCACTGTCTACCGAGACATGATTACAACTGGTCTCTTACTCCAGTAGGCTGTGGCAAGACACAGGGAGAGCATCCAAGTGCTAGGGCTAAACATTCACCATCAGGAATATAGCATCTGTGCCCCAGACCACTCAACAGCATACACTTCATCTCAGTTTTGCATGAGTAGAACATCTAATTCTTACCCAATTAGCCATGGTCGATAGAGTTTATGTTGTCTCTGTGCAGCAAAACAGGCACTATGTGGTCCAACACACAGTTAGTGGGACACAGAGACAGGCAGCTCCTGATGTGGCACAAGGCTCTCCCATCAGCCTGCCAAAAGTATTTAATGAATCTGAACCAGAAAAGTGAGTTTGCATGGGTCCTTGCATCATGGGGCTGGGATATTTTTTGATGTTGTTACCAGGAGCTTTGAAACCACAGCCTGCAGCCCAGGGAACAAACATTGCAAAGGACAGAAGGCAGCATGTGACAGCAGTTCTGCATGTGACGAGCAGAACTGTTGCCCTCACTTCATTCTGGAGAACAGGGCCTTGAAATACAGTTATGTGAGGACCATACATGTGAAGAGACAAATCTCAGCTACTCTAACATGCTTCCAGAAGAGCCTAAGAACTTAAAACATGACAGTAAAAGAACAGCATGAAAAAAGACCTACATGGTTTAGCAGTACACAGAATGGTAGGACAGCAGCTGTACAAGGGAGAGCAAAACACTTCTAAACTGACCAGACATACTTCTGCAATTGTGATGGTTTCTGCAGGTGGTCAAAAGGACAAGAATAGGCCATTTCCGGTGACAGCTTCATCAGCCTATAGTAGCACCAGGACTCACAGCCACTTCACCAAAAGTTTAATGTTCTTCTTGTCACCATGACCATGCTCAAGGCCAGGACTCCTTTCTGCAGCACTGCTCAAGCACACAGTGCAAAGACAGCCCCTAACTCAAGCAGCTTAGAGACTGAGAACAGATGGTTTGTGTTGTAAGGAATTAATTGGTAGCCTTTGGAGGAGAATCAAGCATGGCAGCTGTTGACAGTTTTTTTGCCCAGCAATGAAATACTTCTGCCTCCAGGGAGGAGCATGGCAGATGCTTCTGCAGGGATCTTAGGCACAGCCACAGCTGGGAAAGGTGGTGGCAGCTTATAGCAAGATGCTACCACACCCCAAGAAACCAAGGATGTTTCAGCCCAGAAGTCAACTGTGTTGTCATTTGTTGAAGAACACTCATTCACACATTCACCAAACACCTACTAGGGCAGAAAACACAAAGCAATTTACTCCTGACCTGTAACTGAGGAACATTTCTGGTGGATCACTGGCTACATGCAAAACCCACAAAGGTCAGAAGTGAATTTCCACCCATGCTACAGGCCTAGTTTCCCCAATATATCACAGACCAAATGGATGAGCTACAGAAATAGGTCAAAGGGAAGCAGACATTATGTCCCTGTTGGTCAGGCTCAGGCACCTAACTCCCCTCTAGTCCTCAGAAAAACCCAGCTCTCTCCTCTGAAGAGACGCTGAAGTGTAGTATGCTGAGGGAGGGGGCTTTCCCAGCACTCTCCTTTTCAGGAGTCCCTGTAAACACTGAAGTACTGACGTGCTGATGTGAGATGCAAGTAGCCTAGAGACTTGTACCTTCCCGGTCCCCACCATTTTTCAAGGATGGATGCAGAGCAACCAAGGAGAACAAGAGGAGGAAAGATTACCTCCAGTATACTCTGGACTCTCCTCTGGAAGAGGATAACCTGCTAGGGAACAGCAATATCACTTCCAGCTCTTCCCAGGGGTTTCCACACTTTCTTTGGTTCTAAATAGAGAGGCTGGAGACAACCTCTGGCTGAGGCAGAGATGTGGCTTAGCTCTGCCATGTTACAGCAGGCAGGAATTCCCCTGAGCCCCACACTATGCTGTTGTGGCCCTAATTACCCATTCCTTAAATCATATGAAGGCTACAGCCTTTCTTGCAAACAGGTTTTACTGCCCTGGCATGGAGGTGGTTGAAGGAGCCAACCCTGCGGCAGTCACACACGTACCATTCCCTAAGCAACTTGCTGCATGCCACCACCTCCAGCCATGGCCCAGCTGTCACTGGGAGAGCACTGCTCAGTTTCACTAGGCCACGAACCAAACCACATGTGCAACCAGGCTACAGACAGACTGGCCTTGTCTCATTTAGCAGGAAAGCAGACCGGACCTTTCTCACGCAGACCAGTTTGTCCTTACATTCAGGCAAACAAGAAGAGCCAGTTTCTCACCCAGGTTGCCCCAAGCTGAACCCACAAGGAAGGTGAGAAATGAGAGGAAATAAAACAAAAGAAAGTATTTAAAAAATCTTCCTTCCAGTGCCTTGAGAAAGGCAAAAAATATGGACAGACCATGGCTGGACTTGCCAAGACAGGGCCATGAGCTGTTCTGCACTGAGCAAAAAAAAGCAACAACCCATTTCTGAAAAAGCAAGTATTTTTCCATTCAACCCAACAAAGCTATTAATGAAACTGCTATTACACTCAAAGAAATGAGCACTTCCTCAGGAAGTGGGAATATACAGTGTGAAAATGTGCAAGTGGAGGAGGCAGAGATTTACCAGTAAAAATGCCAGCTGCCTTCTTGCCTCCTCAGGGGCTAATGCCGGCTAACCCCTTCTGCTCCTGTCTTCCCCTTCACTAGGTCAAAATAAAAGAGTTTCTGACTCTGGGACAGTGTTATACCCCTCTAATAAGGGCAAACATCTCCCCAGCAAGACAATCAGAAAATGGAACAACATTAGAACCTGCCTGGTGCATCATTCACACTCATTTAGGCCAATTCTGGTGGGCTTCCTTGCCCTGTCATTACCTTCAAAAGCTGCATGCCAGCAGAAGCAGCTGCACATTTCTCAAAACCCTTCTCTGACACCAGCCTTTGTAGCTATTCAGACAAAACATGCCTGTACCCAAAATCCTAGAGCAGTTCTTGAGAAGTCCACCTAACTAACGTCTCTGACCATGGCTACATGTGGTGTCAGCAGTGACACTTAAGCAATCAGTTTTACAAGGTTATTTTTATCCTGGATCAGTTCTGTTTTACTTCCGGAGTTGTTGATAAAGGAGGAGGCAAGAACAGGGAGTGTTAGTTAAGCCTGTGTTCCTGCAAAGAGAAACATTTGGCAAATGTTTCCCCAAAAGCTTCTTTTGTTTGAGCAGGGAGAGGGTGGGTGTTCCTGAATAGCATCAAGAAAAACGCTGGAAATGAAATCTTGTCAAGCAGACCCTAGCAGACTTAGCAGTACATTAACACCCAGGGATGCTTCCTTTTGCTTCAGAAGAATGCGGTAACAGAGAGCCTTCCCCAGCATCAGCATGGGAACAGCCATCCTGCTTCGGATGCTTGACATGCTCCAGGCTGCTGCAAGGGTGGTATTAGCAGTCCACACACCAATCCACAAACCAGCTTTGTCCAAAGACTGCAATGTAGATGTGCCCTAAAGGTGCAAGTTACATCTTCTACAGCAATTACAGCAGTTTAGAGATGAAAAAATTAAGCTAATGACTTTCACTGTGCCTGGCTTGTCTCCTCATCCTTCTTCCTTTTACTGCCCCTAAGAGTGGGATCAAGACAACATGAGAGTTTGAAAACTATCAGCCACTTTTTTGGTATGATGGAACAAGGTATGTCTGGGTTTTGGGAGGATGATGAAGAATCCATCAGGAGAGAAGAGGGTTTTAAGCTGGAGCAGACACATGGTCCAATCCACCACACAGCCATTGATGGGACAAGGCTAGGCAGAAATCACATGGGTGACAACCCTCATGCTGTGGATCAAGGCAATGTAGATGAATCCATACATTCAGTGTTGATGAATCTGTGGTGTTCAGGCAGGAACTGCCAAGCTAGGCCCCAGGAAGTTAAGGCTGCTGAGATCCCAGAAGGAGGCTCAAATCAGAGCCCCACCATGTCCCTTTGCTCCACGTGGCAGCAGAAACCTGCACTGGGAGTGGAATGTTGCTGATCCCAGAGGGGCCGTGGCTCTGCAGAAGTGCTGGCAAGGGATGCCTGCCCACCTTGTCCTACTGCTGGGCAACTGGGCTACTGCAGACCCATGGTGAGACTTAGAAAAAAGAAACTGTAAACCTGTAACCAGCTTGACTCAGGAAAGCACTAAAAGATGAGAGATTAGACATGTCATTAGTATACAAAGAGCACTGTTCTTTGTACCTGCCCACAAACACCAGTGCTTCAAGCTGAAAGGACCTCCTGTTTTGCAGGCAGGTGCTAGATAGGCTCAGTGCATAAATCCCCAGAGGAACATTGCTGAGACCGTGCCCCTTGGCAGAATTACACAGCAGAAAGAATCGATGCTGCTTCCTCTGCTTTATTACACCATAGTCCCACCCAGAAGCCTTCCAACACAGCTCCTGGAAATGGGCTGCACAGAAAATTAATTCTTCAAACATCTGTTATCTTCTCTCTGTGCAAATACCAGGCTGGTGATTGACAAGGAAAGGATACAAATATTTACAGACAAGGTGAAGGTGGGAGCTCTGCCAGACATTGTGCTTGTGGGTGCTGCTGGGCAGCAAATGAAGCTGACAGGGTAGCTGTGGCATGTGCTTGCTGCAGACACAGACCTGGCAAATCCCATTTCAGCAGCAAATAACTTTTTCTTAGACTGATTTCAAAACATTTGGTTTAAAGCTGAGATGTTGATCCAAACAAAGCTGAAGTAGGGGTGAGAAATCGATCCTATTAACCTGCCAAGCAATCATAGGCCATAGCAACACACGAGGTTCTCCGGCACACCAGCCTCAGCACAGCACCCCACATCAGGCTTTGGTGTGACAATAAGCCTGCTCCCCAGCAGGAAAGGCTGGCACTGCTGCAGGAAAGATGAGCAGCCAGAGGAACCCCTTACCATCATCTCTCAGACACCACCAAATGCCCAAAAGACACTCCATTAGGTAAATTCAGTCTTTTCCTGTCCAGGTGGCCACGGAGCTTGAACATTCCTCCTGTCCTCATATAGATCAACTGGATTAAAGTAAGGAGGAGGCAGTTTCTGGGTTGACTGAGAATTGGAACCATCACTATTAGGATGGTCCTTGGTATGGCTTCAGTCCATGCCAAGTAGCTTCATTTTGCAGGTATCCAAGATTCAGCATAGGCCAGACAGCACTTCCAGCAGCAGCATGGACATGGTTACCCTGTTCTGGAGGTAACGTAATAACATACAGATTTGCCCAAACCTGGCCACAAAAAACCCTGCATATCTTTAACTTCTTTATAACAACATAGCCCCGTGGATGCTCATTTCCCCATTTGGAAACCTAAGGACAAGCTAGGGTGGGTGGACTCTCTTTCATTCCAGTTTTTGCAGGTTCATTTATGAATTCCTCTTTGATCTGACCTTCACAGCCATCCAAAGCATGAGGCCAGTTTCCTGGGGTTTCTCCTTTTTACTTGGCTGGAAAGCAAGTTACGCTTATCAGGGCAATGCTGGCCACAGAATCAGAGCCTGACTTTGATGCTTAACAGGGAGAATTTCACTTAGACTTGCCTCAGTAAAGGAGCATATTCCTCTCAAATTTATAGCAGGGCCCCTCACATTAAAAACATGCACATTATAAAAAACCCCTCCTACCTGCTGCAGTGTCCTTATCATAGCTCATCACCCTCTACTTTCTGCTTTTCATTTCCCAGCCTAAAGCTATGTTACAAGAAGCACCTCGTTGAAACACGCCAAGTTATTTTTCCAATTCCTGTCCTTACTGGTTCCAGGAAATCAGCTGTGATATTGCTTTCATGTATCAGATTTCTGGACTCACTCACTCATGGCAACAAAAACCATACGGCAAGAACACATCTTGCACAGCCCAACCAGGAGGCACAGGAGGCCTAATCAAGCGGCCAGGCAGGGATACAGGCCATGATGGAACCCATGAGGAAGTTCAAGGCAGAGTAAAGGTTTTCTTTACTCTCTCCTCCCACCAAGCAACACAAGCTTGTCCTCCACATGGGAACCAAGCGGCTGGCATGTGTGCACTCCTCATTGGCAAACACGACAGTCACAGTTATGGAGAGCTGACAATGTTGAGTGAAAAACAGAGCTTTCTGTAAAGCCAGAGTACCCATGATGTATCCATGTTGTGTAGTGCATCCAGCTGACATTACAGGGACAGAAAATGTCTCTTCCATAGAGCTCAGCAGGATTCAACCTGCTCCCAAACCCACAGTGCAGCCCGGGGCATTGACTGACTTGTTGACCAACTCCCCATGGCATGCCCTAGGCAAAGTAGCTCAAACACATGTCCAATACAGGATGTTCCTCACCTCCTTGGGACAGCAAGGGACACCATCTATCACCATTGTAAAGTCACAGTACTATGCTGCTAGAGACTGCTGACACTGAGGGGGTACTGCCACACCTCCAGCCAAATCAGTGAGAAATGAGCACCCCACGTCATGGCACTGCCATGCTGCCCCCCACCCCCCCGCAACTACCTGCAGCACAGACACCTGCACACCTCTACCCTACCTGCTTTGTCACACCTTTGCAGAGCTGCGGGACAGCCACTTAAACAAGGATTGTGTAATTTCAGCCTGAAGCTCAGAGTCACTCACTCAGCAAACAAATCTCCTTGCAGGACTGCCTTATGTTGTGGCTTTTGTAGGCACAGGAGGTGCACAGTGGCACAAAGGGGCAGACAGAAGGCAGGAGGTGCCCTCAAGGCTCTCATTTCCTTCTCTCATTTTCCTTCTTTCAAAAGAATTGGTCCCTTTTTATGCCTCCTGCAATGTCCCCAGAAGTGCCCTACCTGTTCAGCCCACAGGGGAGCTGCCAGAAGATCCCAGATCCATTGCTCCAGGGCCAAGGACATAGATGGGCTATCTGCTGTGCCTGTTCCCCAAGCCATGCTGCAGGCCTCTTCTTATCTGCAAAACCTGCCCTAGAGTGGGTTACTGAACACCAAGCAGGAATATTCAATAGCACAATGCTAACATGGAATAACAATTCCTACATACTTCCTGCCATGGGTGAAGCTGGGAGAGGAAAGAGGGGAGGAAGATGTCACCACCTCCATCTTTCACCAAAGCAATCTATCTCTCACCAGCTGTCAGATAGGATGCCTATCCTCCCAGTGTCCTTGCTCCTTTTTTAGCTCCTCTGTAAGCAAAGAGACAGGTGGTTTATCTACAAAGATTTCACCACTAAGACACGGGATGCTTGTCTCCTACAGAGCACTCCTTATTTGCATTGTACCTCCCTCTGGCTGTTGTGTGCACCAAGGAAGCTTTGGCAGTTTAAGGCTTGTGTACTCACACACCACATGGTTTCTATGATTAACCAGTTTTTTTAGACTAAATTATCTTGCCTGAGAGAAGTTTTTCAGCCAAGCATCACGCTTCTTCCTTCAGTGCACATTCTCCAGCTTGTCATTTCACTCAAGCAGACCAACATTACATGCACAGTTCCAAATATAGTAAATAAATATGCATTTTCACCTCTTCTACCTCTCTACTGAAGGTTGAGCCACACAGCATCCAGATGCCATGTTACATTTTGCACTTGATTTAATGCAGTCCAAAGGATTTTCTACGTCACCCTCTCCAGAGCCCCTCAAAGTGTCTGATATAAAGAGATGGTGTGTGTATCCATAATACAAAAGATAGGCAGACACACAACCATTCAGTCCCTTTTTTGGAGCATTGCACCTCCCACCTTTCTCCTGCAGAATACCAAGCTCTGGATATTCTTTTTGCCAATCCTTGCCACACAGGAAGAAGACGCTGTCCTAGGGTCTGATGTGAGAGATTTGTTTATCCCTGAGCCATGTTCTGAGGCCACTTCTTTTAAAGAAAGGATTGCCGGGTCCTCTAAAAATAAAAGACAGGTTCCATGCAACACACAGTTGCCAGAATGGTTGTCACTGACAACCAAATTGAAGACCAGCGAGACTATCTTTGTTTTCATTTATTGCCTTTAAGTCCTCTTTTTGCACACACATGAGGTAAAGGCAGGGGTTTTCTTTTTCACATTGTCTTGTTGACATCAGTAAGTGGTTTCCATGTCACCTTGCATGTTTTATAGACCACAAGACTAGAAACACCATGAGAACCAGGTAGCCTTTAAGAAACCCAGCCGGGTCCTACACCAATGGGCCAAACAGTGCCAGTCCAGACCAAGAATGCCAGACCCAGGGTTAAGCAGGCTTTCTGCAACAGATGGATGTGAAGTTTAAAAGGCCCAGCCTCACAGAGGCAGAGGTCAATACAACCTCACATCAAGGTGAAGACATCTAAAACACACACGATCAGCTACTGATGGGAAAATAAAGCAATACAGAGGGTGGGACTTCACTTGTGCAAATATACCTAGGGAGGGCTGGTGATAGAAAGGAGGACGTGGCACTTTGTGGTCACTCATAAAAGGGAGACATGGATCAGATCGTCATTGTTGCTGTATGTTGACTCCAGACAGACGTCATACTCTGCCATATTCAGGGCTAGGCAAACACAGCCAGAGAGTCCTGTTGGTGTAAATCAGCCTTGCATTCACGCAAGTCAACACAGTGATGCCAGGTTACATCAGAAGGTAGCCTCCCAACATGAGAAGAAACAGTGCAAGAGACCTGTTTGAACATTCTCTGCTGTATAAAAGCTACACTGTGGCAAGTCTGGGAACAGCTGCAAGGGAAATCCTGGAGTAACTTCAGGAAGGATCCAGAAGTTCTGGGATTTTGAAACCGTTCCCATCACACTGGGTGCCAAAGGTACCTTAAATTCACCCACAATATCCCTGTGAGCAATTCCAAGAGGTATCCCCAGAGACTTTGCTGCTGATTTAACAGCACACGGTTTTAGGAACAACATAGCTCAATTAAACATAAAGAAAGTACCACATCATGTTGAAAGCAATGACTTGTGTACAATGAGAAGCTGAAGACCACAGCTCCCTTTCCTCTCCAGCCAGAACACCACTTGTAGGAATATCCTCTGGAGCCTTGAAACAAGTTCAGTTTCATAAGCGTCAGCTCAAAAATTTGGCCCAGAAAAATTGCCAAGCAGAGGCTAAAGCTTGCCAAGTCAGACATGACTTAGCCTTTATACAGCTTGATGATGGCTTGACAAAGCTGTGTAACCCACCACAGGCTTGTCTGGACTCAGGTCCTGGGGGAACTGGATCCTCTCACAGAGCCTGCAGTGAAAAGATGGCACCAACATGTCCTGAAAGATCTTCCTCAAGTCTTACCTCTTCCCCATCTCATAAGGGCAGACAGCTCTAAGCATCTAGGTATTTGCAGGAACAGTTGGCCAGCTGCTAGATCTGCACACATGGCCTGAACTGGTGTTCCCACCTCCAGCAAGAGCAGCCAGGGTATATTAAAGATTATCAGGTAGAGAACACAGACCAGCACAACAGAGGCCTGCTGCTCCAGGAGGCCCGAGGGAAGAAAAGGCAGACAAGTACCTCTGCAAACAGTAGAGGGAAACAGGAATAAGAGGAGCTACGGAGTTAAAAGGAGAGGCATATACTGAAAGTTTGCAAAGTATCTTACTTCCAAATGAAAGTCACTCCTGCTTCTCACATTAATCAAGGCATTTAAAACTAGTCCTAACCAGATGCTTCAACTTCCTTTGTCCAGCTCTTCTTAAACCCACAAGCAGCCCACTAAGAAACAGAGCAAATATGTGCAAAGATTTGCAGACCAAAATAGAGTCCTTTGGAAAACACCCCATAGAAGCAAGCTCACTTCTCCCAGCACAGAGGCAGCTGTGCTTTTCAGTAGGACAGTTTCCAATGTTTTCTTACTCTGTGCAGACGAGGGATTTCCTGTCCTCCATGGCAACAACCTCGCATTTACTGAAGGAGGCTGTGCCAGTAATCTCCAGAGCAGAATGAAAAATTTTAAAGTGGCACTGCCTGTTAGCTCCCAGCTTTGACTTGCTGATGTTTCCCACGCTCGTGGTCCAAATCCACTCTGCTACCCTCCTTAAAAGGTTTGCAAGTGGGGGTAAATCTCCTGTGCTTGCACTGCCCACGAAAGGGAAATTTCTCAAGCGCTAGTGATACAAGTCTTTCTGAAGAAGTCATTAACCACCAGCACCTTCCAGCAAGAGCTGTCTATGCACCTTCCAAAGGACAAGCTTTTTGTCTTTTCCAACAAGTAACAGTTCCCAGTTCAAAGACAGTCCCTGTCATGCAGACAGCCCTGGATTTAGATGTCCCAGGTCTTCCTGCTGCAGATTTAGAAGTAATGACTGCTGCTCTTTCCTGAAAGGGAAGCACTCACTGGACCAGCGCTGGTCCAACAGTTCCAAGCCACAGCTGAGCTAAGCTCAGTGTCCCCAGCAATGTGTCCCCTCTCCATCCCCTCTGAGTCACCCTTGCACAGGTTGGTATGCTTCTCAACTCCACGAACACAGATTCAGTGCACTGACTTGGCAAAAAGCCTTTTTTTTTGTTTTGGCCCACCTCTGTTTTGGCCCATTTCATGCCATTTTAGTGAGTTATATCAGTTTGGCACAAGGTCACATGAACATCAGGACCAGCCCAAGGGATGTAATAAGAACAAAATAGGAGGGGAAGTGAGGCCATCCCCTTTCAGTGGCAGAAGGCTTGTGATGAAACTACATCCACTGCTGTCTCAAATTTTACTTTACTAGAACATTACTGCTAACCCACTCATTAACCTCTTATGCTTAAAGAGGTTTTGTTCAGCAAAGCTTTCAAGGAGGAGCAGTTCAAAAAGAACCAGAAGCCCCTGACTAAATTATACTAACCTGAGGTAAATTTTCAAGCTGAGCCACAGGTGCAATCTAAATCTGTGCTGTTTCAGAGTCAGGCTTTCTTCTTTCTACTTTTTTCTTTTAAAATCCCTCAGAGAGGGAGCAGAACAAAGTTGATCATAACTAAACCAGACATAATAAAGCAGTATGTTGTTTTCAAAGCAGGCAGTAGTTCTTTTTTACTCTTATCACTGAGTCAGACTCCAAAGGGCATTTCCCCACACAGAACGGGCTTAGGAAAGTTTCTGAGCACAAGGAATGAAAAGGGAATAAGAATCTCTTAACTGATAGGGAAGAATTCTACAGTCTTACCTAAAAGAAGTTAAAGCGCTTCATGCGATCCAGCCACTGCACTCTACCTTTGAGTGCTGACAAGAAGCCAAAGCGCCAGCACAGCAGCTCTCACAACGCATTTCTACCTGCCTAGGACTTCACCACCCTCTCTTGCAGAAAGTGAACTTGCAATTCTGCCAAGTAAAACAGACCCACAGAAGAGAACACTAAAAGTCATTTAAAACTACATGTTTTACTGCACTGGAGCAAAGACAAAACGGTCACACTGGCAGTTACATCTCCATAGAAGAGCAGTAAACCACAGCCAAGGGACAGCCAAACTAAAAATCACAAGCACTCATTCGATTGCTTTCAACAGCACCTGATCAAGACAGCAGGAGCCCTGGAGTGGAATTTCAGATTAAAGTTAAATTACCGGCTCTGAGAAAAACTCCCTGTGGAATGACAGGCAAGTCACCTTTTCCACACACTACCTGAATCCCCTCCCCTGTAAAACAGACACTGTTCCTACTTGTCTATTTAAGTTACAAAGCACTCCTGTCAGGGATTACTTTAAGAATGCAAGCACATAAACCCAGCTGAGCTGAACTCTGATCTCAGCTGGACCTTCTCATTGGCTTTGTAATATTATAAAGTAAAAAGCAAGGCTGAGCCTACACCATAATTCAGCCACTGGACAGCATTTTGGTAGCAGATGAACCATAATTTTTGGGAAACAGTGAGCTGCAGGTCCAAAGATGGAGCCAGGCAACAATCTGAGGGATTAAAATGAATCACCAGTGCCTGCACTCCTTCACTAGTGACTAGTGAGCTGCAAATGGACATATTTCAAATCCATTTCAGATACTCCACCAAGTGATGATGCAGGTGTTTAGGAGTACAAATTAAAATAACTTGTAACTGTGCTCTCAACCATAGCATCAAGTGCAGGGAGTGCAGGAAAGTACTGAAAATTACATCCAAGAATAGGAATTCTGCAGAGCTCTCTGCTTCACAGCATAAAGAAGCAGTTTCTCCCAATCTTTCAAAGGAGATGGCAAGTGAGAAACTATCAATACCTGCTGAGAAAACTTTCCCAACTCCATGTTTTGAGAAATTCACATTTGTTATCAGAAGCGTAGCACAAGGCAGGGCCTCAGATCAGAGCTCCCCTACAGAGTGTGCAGTCCAAAAGAAACAGGGTGGAATGGAGAGGAGCAGAATAAATTGGGAGTATGTGAAAAACAAAAACAAATAAAGAACCCCCCCAAACAACTAGTCATGTGAATTTCTAATTAAAACATTCATAATCATCCCAATGATTATTTGGATGGCAGCTGAATTTCTGCCCTCAGTCTGGCCAGAGTGCTAGCAGAGTTTCTCAGGCTTGTAAAGCCAGTCTTAGCTGCAAAAACACTGTGGGAAGCACAGACCAAGCAGCAACTAGCATAAACAGTACATGCCCACAGCTCTTTCAGGCTTTCTGTATCTCAAAGACACACAAAATGTTCTTTGTTTTGTCTTGCATCAGGGATGTGTCTTCCTAGAACCAAGTACTTTCATAAAGCAGGGCAGACCAATTCTTTATTGAAGTACACTCAATCCTTAATAATTCCCTTTCTATGGCTACAAACCTGTTTTATTCCACCACCTGGAATCAGTTTTGTGCAATAGAACACATTTATGAGCCTCTCTTATGTGATCGGGTTGGTTTCCCATCTGCAATTTTTCAATATCCCTAAGTACAATCAATATCCCTAAGTACAATCAACACCTGTTTCACACACCCCCAAAATGCTCTTGCTTTAGTACACCTGACCCACTACAAGCATCAAACCAAGACTGCAGCCTTCTGCATCCAGCTATCATGCTGCTACTCTCTCCTGGGTTTGCACTGCAACCCAGATCTACTGCTCTACGCCCATCTTAACTGCTAGCTCTGCTCCGCTGGAGACAGGCAGCCAGATACCTGCAGCTCGGTTCCAGCCCGTCTTGTCTGAACCATCACAACAGTCATCATTGCCTCTCTGAAAGTAGATATATGCTACTGCTGTCCAGAGACACAAATCATCTCCTTATTCTCTAATGCTGAGCACAGAAGTGATTCCTCAGGATCCATGCTTCTGTTGGGAGGACAAAAAGTATTTCCTCCTCCCCAAGATGGAAGAGAAAAAGCTAGACTCCAAACTCATCCTGTGGAGAAGGGAGCACAGTATGCTCTAATACCCTCTACAGCCCAGCAGCTGCATGCCAGCAGGAGCATTCTCCCTTGGAGGGCAGTTTCTCTATGCCATTTCCTGTAACACAGGCCTCAAGGATAGCACCAAAGTGCAGGGGGATGCACCTCTGCTACCAGCTGCGTTAAAGATTATATCTTCTTGTCTCCAGGATGGAGGTTTGTACCTTCTGTGCTGCTACTGGGAGAACTCCTAGCCCATTTCAGGCAAGGCAAGCTGACTTAGCAGAGACCTGCTACTTATTGGAGGGAACACGGCTGGAAGGGATTGCACAGAACTAAAACAAGCACTAGTGCTGCAGGCCATGGCATGCTGAGCTCTAGACAGTAGCAGCATCTGCCTTCATCACCAACACCATTGATGAATGTCAAACAAACCTTAGTAACCTAGACCAAACAGTAGATTTTCTTCTGACCTCATTCAAACAGAGGAAGAAGAATTGACATCTGTGGTGTGTGGCTCTTCACATCAGTTACCACCAGAGCAGCAAGGCTTATGCCTGTTCTCAAAAGGCAGTTTGCAACCCATAAATTAAAGCAACAAGCTTGTAAGGGTATGCTGCTTTAGAGATGGGATCAGTAAAGGTACACTAGTCAGCCTTTGTTTGGGACATCTATGAAACTCTGCTCTCATCCACCCCAACCAGCCTTTTAAATTAAGTCTCAGCAACATTTCTAAAAAAAACTTACTTTCATATTGACGATAATCTGTCTTATCACACTGATCTGCCCATGCTGATTTTTGTTCTGCTAAGGCTTTATTCAAGGCCCTGCTATAAGAAAAGTCAGGTCTAGTGATATCAGTTAAAGGAAGATTTCTGTCCTTTCCTATGAGCAGACTGCCCACATAGGCAGCTAATTTCTCTTATGTATCAACATATGTCCATCTACCAGGTAAGAAACACTTATGCAGCAGCCTTTCCAGGACTTCCTTACAACTCAGTCTGAGGGTAAATGTTGAGAGTAGGTTACCAGTGGTTGTTGCAGCCTGCCACCCACTGGCCTCCAGAAGTGTGATCTGTGCTGACTTATTTTCCAAATCAACACACTGAAGGTCACTGCAATGCACTCTGCTAGCAATAGCTGACACATAACAGCTTCCTTCAGAACAACAGCAGTATTGTCACAGACTGCTTTATAGCTACCGTTTCTTGCAGTTATTGTAAATTACCTATAACTACAATAACCACAACATCAGTATAAAGCCATAATTACATCCACTCAAACTATTTTACATATTTTCAATCTGTTCAGACTAATGTTCTAATTGAGATATGTCAAGAATTTAGAATGCAAACCACACAAGAACAAACATCTCATGAAAAAGCTCTAAAAGGATATTTGAAAGAGAAAAAGGGTGTCTCAGCTTCAAACACCCTGGTAATGGCAGTGCATGAAGCCCAACATAACCTGGACTGCTTCTGGAGTAAGGACAAAGTATTGCTTGCCATGTCAAAACCAGTTGCAGCCTTTCTCTGGGAGAAGTAAGAAAAGCCTTTGAACCAAGTTGAAGTAGTTTAGGATAAACTCAGAGCTCAGCTTCTTAAGTTGAAGACAGTTAGGTGCATAGGCTACTGACTGATTCACTAAGATCACCCAGCTACTGGAGCTGGTTCAGAAAGACCCAGTATAGACCAATATTTTACTAAAAAACAGCATAAGCAAGGTGTTACTTCTCCCATGTAATAGGCAGTAAGTACAAGAGGACATGAAGCAACCATGACTCCAAACAGTTACAGCATGCTAGGAGAAATTTATCCTGGTACAGCTGGAGCATAGGGTAAAGCAGTCAGAAGTGAGAGTGTGAGGGACAGCATGCCTCTTTAGGAAAGCCAAAGTTTTGCCAGCATAAATCGTTCGGTTTGGGTCCAGTAATTGCCCCAAGACAAGTGGCTAGGAGCTTATAAGAGATCTGTCAGCTATCAGCTATATAGAGGTCACATATGCACAAGCAATGTGTTTATGGCAAGCAACCACAAGTTGAAACTGTTCCTGCCAAACAAAGGTAAAAGGAGACATTTCAGACATTTTTCAGCTAGACCTCTGCAGGATGGTGTGGCTGGTAAGAGTTGCTCAGTTTTCATGGGATACCAAGAAGAAAAAGCAATAGGTCAGAAGAAAGTAAACTATTGAACAATCCTTAGATACTGCCACTGAGGTGCCCATTCTCAGAGCTTCTCTGGTTGAAGCTGCTTCAGGCAGTCTGCCCAGAGCACAAGTACAGAGCCTACTTTCACATGAAACTAAGCAAGGCTGAGACACTCATGTAACTCCAAAAGTTGCCTTTAGAAGGATATGACTCACTGACCTATAGCTACATATGCAAATGATAGTAAACTGTCAAAAGATGACCCTGGGGCTTACAGCCTGAGCTGCCTCTGCTATGGCAGTGTGCACCCATTTGGCCATGCAACATTTCAAGAGATTTATCTTATGGATGACTGTCTAAGGCTGTGCTTCCAGAAGCCCTGAAGTTTTAAACAGCCTCCTGGTGCTAGCAGGAGGTGTAAAGACTACTATACAATACTTCATCTTTTGTCAATGTGAAGGAGTTCAAGCTATCTATATGTATCAGTACTTTTGAAAGGCTTGGTTTCCTCGTGTGCAGCATACTGGAAGTAAAAGCTACAGACACCCACTCAAACAGCAACATTACTGGAAGTCCACACATTTCATGTCAACACTCATTCTAAGAACAATCCTATTGGGTCAAATATTTATCTCTAGTTATCCTAAGAGCTCCAATTGATGAGCAATTTCTGGTAGTTCTGTGTCTGAAGCCTGTTTTGTCATTTTAGATCCCACACAAATTCTTGCCATACAACAACGGCTTGTTGTATCAGACATCTTTATTTGCTGTATTGCCCAAGTGTACAAATAGTGAACGCAGTTATAGAAATTCAAAATATATTGTAGTAGAAATCTGTCTGGGAAGTGGAATGTTAAGATATTTACTTTAAAAAATTACTACACTTAAGTCACTTCCATTTGCAAGTTTCAAATATATCAGGGCCATGAAGAGGCAGATAATGACCCAAAACAAAACAAAAAAAAGTTCACAGTACACTTTTTCTGCTAGATGAAGTCAGTCAACAGCAAATTAATTTCTTATATTTGACTCATTTTGAGTTATCAGCCAACAGGATGTTAGCTACATCCAGACAATTCATACATAATTCAGCTCTCATTTATAAAGTCAGTGTATTGCTATCAACATATTTAAGTATTAGTCAAACAGAATCTCAGTGACAATATTTATTTTAAGCTAATGAAGTCAAGCCAATAAGTTGCCCCTGGCCATTGAGTGCAATTGATGCTTTTGTCACATTTTCAGAATAAGGCGCCTTAGCTCTTGAACAAGTCAATACAGCTTTGCAGGAGAGAAACATTATTCTGGAAAGGAAGAGAATTAGTTTCAGATGAGTATAATTAATAATTTAAATCCTGCCTTTCACAATGAAGATGCTTCTGAAATAGCAGGTCCATCCCAGGATTTTGTAGCCTGTGCCAATGCTAAAGATCTTCTACTGCAAAGACAAGCGTTCAAGCAGTAAAAAAATCAAAACCAGATGATAGTTTGCAATCTACCTCTTCCTGCAGGCCTTCAACCATGACTCAGCTTGTGATAAGGAGAGGGGCAAGAGGCAGCAGTAAGCTTTTAAAGTGGGCCAAACTGAGCAGTAACGTCAAGTCGTTGGTGTCACATTCCAGTTCAGCACTGAAGTAGTTACCTGTGGTAAAGTCCAGTACTCTTAGGGAGTGAGACATTAGACTTTCGTTCTTCAAAAGAAGCTGAGGATGCACAGTTACCTCTTCCTGCTTTGTTCCCTACACTAAGTTAACAAACCCCATAACTTGTGTATACTTTCCTAGATTAAGCTGTGGTCCCTGCAGCAACCTTCAAGCCTGCTCAGTTAAGCTTAATAGAGGCTACTACAAAGCCAGTGTCCCCTTTCAGTGACAAGCCAAAGTGAGAATGATTGACAGCTGGATCATAAGCTACAGGATGTGCTCTCACAGCGCTCAGGAGCACTGGAAACAGCAGCTGCCTCCAGACACAGTCAAACCCATAGACGAGGTTGCCTGATGGGAAGTCAGGTGACCTGTTGTGTACTACCAGCAAAACTGAGACTTCTCACTGCAGTAGGTTAGTGTCCTAGGAGTGACAGCTTGAATGCAGACTTTCTGCATGGGACAGATAAAACTGTCAGCATTTGTTCTTTCTATGCACTTTGTACACACTATGCCTACAGCTTCTCCTCTTAAGATCTCAGCTGAAGAGCCTAGCTGTTCTATTTCACACTTCCTAGTTTTAAAGGGAACCCAGCAAATCATCCAAGTTACACAGTACTTACTTCTCTGAACCTATGCCTGTTAAATTCCAAATAGAACACACCTTTGCATGTTTTATTTCCAGTTCTGCCATTTCAATTAAGTTTTTGCGGAATGCTGCTATTCTCTTCTGCTTGAAGCTCATCAGTTCTGTAGAGAAGAACATAGGTAAGACATATAGAAAATGTGACAAGTTTCAGTAATGCCCCTTATGTTTCACGAGTTCTGATATGCAGCTCTAGTTAGAATATTTGACAAAAGAAAAAAAAGGTTCAAGAGTTAGTCCTGCTGTTTTCTAGACAGAGATTCATTCATCACATGACACCAACATCTTGGTGAGGAAACAGGCAGCCTAAGAGAGAAAAGCTTTGTAGGAAGACAACTGGAGTAAAACAGTAATAAGCCACACAAGCTCTGTGAGAACACAGAGCATTTAGAAGCCAAATACACTGAAGGAAGAGCACGTGTGCCATGAAAGTATGTTTCCTCTGCTTTATATTGTCCATATATATATATTCTTCTACGAAGAACCAATGTTTGAAACTCTGTAAAAGTCACTCAGTTATACTGGGACAGAGCAAAAGCCTGTTTGCACAGTTCTGACTGAGACAATTAGAAGCCTTAGCAGTTACCTTCAGGTGGAGGCCGAGATCAGGAGTTCAACCTAGAAAGCAAATACTAGGGGCTTATAAATAAGGCTGGTCTAGTACTGACACTGCTCTGCTAAAGAGAATGGTTTTAAAAAATGTTTAGCTGTTTTAGTTTTACAGGCATCTATACTGCCCTGCAAGGTACTACTTGTTTCAGGAGAGTGTTCAGAAGCCTGCAGCAGTTGAAGGTCAGATGGAGACCCAGACTGCACTAAGATCTCCTTTTAAGCATAAATACAGCAATGCCTGCTTTACCTTGTTTTGCAGATTCTGAAATCTTCTCAAACTTCTGACAACAATCCTGTTGATGTGCCTCGGCCAGCCCAACATCCTTGCTCTTTAGTCTGGCTTTATCTAGAGCTTTGTTCGAGTTTTCATAGTCAACAAGAGCCCTTGTTCGTCTGTACAGAAGATCCTGAATGTAGATAGAAATAGCACACCAAAGCCTTAAGAGGAATACTTCCCAAACTGAGGTTACAACTACCTTAGCAGCAAGAGGTTTCATTTCTTTCAGCACCAGATTCTGCTTCCTTCAATAAGCTATTACAGCCTGCCACACTCTTGGCATAGCAATAGGCGCCTTTCACCAGTGTAGTACTAAATTTTCAGGACAGCCACTTATGCCTTCGCCAAGGAATTCTGATGGCTACTGTAGGCATAGTTTTTTCCCTTAAAGTAGTTTATCTTGCTACAAGGTGAGTTACCCCACTAAGAAGGAACAGCATTTTCTGAATTCCCTCAGTCTACTTCCGGTAGACATTTAATTTGTTGGAGATCTGACAGTTTGACTGAAGCACTATACTAACCTAGACATGAGACATAGTACAGGTCTGAGTCAATTCCTTTCTAATCTAGCAGCAGTGTAGTCTTGATATCTAAATAACAGTACAGCACACGGTGAGAGCCTGTAGTGAATGTTCTAGGATTTCTGACATTAAAAGGTAAGACACTAGATGAAGAAGCCCAATAAGTTATACCTGGATACCTTTTTTCAGCATAGACACCCCCATGTCAAATGAAGTATTGATTAGAAAAGAGTTGCTGGCAAGGCTTTTGCAGTTAATCAATCTACCACAGTGTTCTTGGAAGTCCAGGTTCCAACAGCCTTCACATGTTACAGCATATTTGTGCTAAGGTACTTTAAAAATCCTGAAGCACATCCCAAGTACTAATCAGTCATCATTGATTTTATGACAAGTCCATGAGTATTCAGGCAGGGGATGGGAAAGAACGTTGCTGCAGACTTAAATTCAGTTTGCTCTAACTTACAGAAATTTAAGAGTTCTTCCACTACAAAAACTGGGCCAAGATCTCCTGTAAGTGGCTGGACTCCAGATAATATATAGTTTCTACATTCTGCTGTGGTTCAAGAGTGTCAGGTTTCTTAGGCAAAATAATGGCTCGTCTTCCTGTCTTCTTAAAGCACAAAGAATATCATGTGTGAGTCATGATGCCTATAACAAAACAGCTTCAAAAAGAAAACTGTTCTCACCTTAGCAGCTTCTATATTGAGCATGTAGTATCTCAACAGTTCAGAAAGCTTTAAGTCTTCATCAGATGAAACTCTGCTCTCTACCTTCTGCAGAAGAAATAAAAATAGTTGCTATAGAACAGGTAACAGCAACATACATATTCTTTCCCGCTACCCCACCCCCTGCCAAAGTTTTCCTTACCCTGAGTTTCTCAAAGAGCTCTGCAACTTTCAACAAGTACCTAAGTGGGGAGAGGGAAAATAAAAAAAAGCATAAGTAAGGCTTAGATACTTCTTAGTCTGAAAAACGCCAGGATCAATTGCCAGGAGACCAAAAAGCTGAAGGCTAGAGTTTTCTCCTGCATACAGATCCAGACAAGTGTTTGAAAAGAATTTAGGTCTAGGCAAAGACCTGGACAAAAGGTTCAATGTGCTGGATTCCAGCCTAACAGCTGAGCGGCTAGACATCACTTAAAGTAACAATGCTAATCTTCAGAGCATAAAGGTCTTGTGGAGAATTTCCTTGCTGCTATCCTCCAAGAGGGATGAACCAGCTTGTTTGTTCAGCTATACACTCTGTTTTAACAAGGTCTTGGTAAATTGACAGCAAAGTTGAAAGGTGGAATTCACCTCAGAAAAGGTAACTAGGTTTCTACAGCTTAAAAAAATCCCTACTATGCTGGAACTGCAAAGGTCTAGAAGATAGTACAGACTTAGTGTAAGCTGTGGTTATATTTAACAGCACATCAGAACACATATGCATAAACCCTTTCTCCAATAGTCTCTGGGAGTTTATGACCTGAAAAAATGCAAGGAAATTTCTGCTAAGAAGAAGTTTTGACAACCAGCACAATTCCGCTCCAGGGCACAACTGGCAAGAGATCAACTAGTTAAGTTGCAATTGATAACATTAGGTCTGCCGCACCAGGAGTGCTAGAGGAAAGAGTTTTAATGCTCAGGATATGTTTATGAACAGTTTGAATTACTTACTTTTTGATAGCTGTAGGTTCTTCCAATGCCAGGCTGTTCAAGCAAGCCGAAGTATAAATATAATCATCTGCAACATCTGCAAGAACAAGACAAGGTTTTCAGGCTGAAATCAGCAAAACTGCATGATTTCTCAAAGGTCTTTGAAAAAATTCACTTTTATGAGATCTTGTCATCTTATCTGCTTTTGCACACGCATCCTTGATTCTGTTGTAGTAGTTCACAAGAAAAGTCTTCTCTTGCTCAAAAAAATCTTCTACTTCCTGAAAAAGAGTATGACCTGTTAAGTTAGTTCCTGCAGAATACAAACTCTTCCCTATTTTGGGAAGGGCCAAACAGACAACCATAGCCTGGACCTGAGCATAGGCCCACCAAATGGCTATTGAAAAACTGAGTTCAGAGCAAGATCCTGAGAAAAGGGTTTAACACACCAAGCCATTTGGCAAGTTTCTTTTACACCGTGTGGTGAAAATGAAGTTGACACTCAAGTATTCACTGATGCAGACTGTCTGAAGCAACCAGTAAGTTACTATCAGACAGTCCTCAGGGCTACCAACTGTTGGAATTTTATTTCCTAGGCCTGCTGCAACACAGCAGCTCAGGAGTAAACAGTTTACAAGCTTGCTTCACATCCACATCAAATATGATACATATTGTAACATTTCGTGACATTGTCTTTAGGACAGCAAGCCTATTGGGAAGAGCTACCATGGCAATGTGACAGAATAAGCTGAACCTGGACCAGTTACAGTTTTTAGTATTTGATCTTGTCTAGTGCAAGCAGAAACCCATAAATTCAGAGCTCCAAAGTAGACAAAAGCCACAAGCATGTTTGCTGAAGGTGTAATTCCTTCCTCCCCACCAGAATCAGGTGTTAAGGCAACTCTTTTGCATCCACCAGAAACCTGAAGTATACACTGAAATTTAACAGCCTGTAGCTCCAATGTCTTATTTTTAGAGAAGTCAAAATTAATACAGGCTAGGACAGCAGTAACAAGGCAGGCTGACATTAGTAACTGAGCCTCATGCACATCAAGCCTGAAGCAGACATGAGTAACTTCCCTGGAGCAGAAAGCACAAAACAATCAAGACTGTAAGAGGTTAATCAACAACCTTACCTTGACTCCAGAGAAAAGGACCTCATCAGCACTCTTTACTACACTTTTTAAAAAGCCACCAAACATCTCTTTAGTGTTTTTCCTCCGAACACTCAGCTGCAACAGAGAGGCAAAAATATCTTTAAAGTCATCCCCAGTGGTGAAAAAGTGACTGTTTTGACTCTTGAAATGTAATAACATCATTTACACCTAGTATATATCAGAGCAGGTTGATTTCCAAGTCCTCCACAGTAACAGCATAATGAATGTAACAGGTAACAAAAAGATTGGCTAGAAGAACTTCAATTATCCTGTGCCACAGATTCGTTCTCATTCCCAAAAACAGCTCGGTTCCTCCTTACATATTGTGCTGGTTTTAAAAACCAGTTAGAAAATTAAATCCCAGTCAAGCTGCTCCCTTTCTGCCCCCCAATACCTCTCCTGGTGAGAGGGAGATAAAAACCAGAGATTTTTTGAGTTGAGATAGGACAAATTTACTTGAAAAGTAGCAGTGAAATAACAAATAGTAACAGTAACTATATTAATAACAAAAGATACACAAAAAGATTTCTATACAAACAAGATGCTCCCTGACTGAGGCTCTGCATGGCCCAAGACAGACAGAAATGGTCACAGACCCTCCACACGGTCCCCTTTTTCTATCAACCCCAAGCCAATGCTCCTTTTTCTACAAAAGTGAGAATCCCTTACTTTCACCCCCCAGCAATGATATGGGTGGTATAGAATACAACCTAGGTGCCCCATGCAGACCTCTACCAGCCCAGCCCCTTCCCTGCTCTCCCCCACTGCTACCACAAGAAAATTAACTCTGTCCTAGCCTAAACCAGGACATTATCCACCCCTTATTCTATACCATCTATGTCATGCCCAAATCTGACACCTTCCAACTACATACACATATATAAACATAGTCAAGCACAGATATTATTCCCATAGTCAATGGCCATCCCCACAAGATATCTGTTGAGTTCATTTAGTCTATGACTGTGGGTTCTATCTATCCTATTTGTCTTCCAGGTCAGGAGAGCTGGTGTGTTGTCAGCTGGTTATAAGCTGCATCACGAGCTCCCAACTGGTGTACTGGGGGCAGTCCATCCTCATTGTCCATGGTAGTTATGGCACACAGTGGCACTGTTATTCAGTAACCAATATAACATACAATTCAATATTACAGGTGGTTCTTCCACAAAAATCAAATCCCTTGAGGTACACATAGTGTTTCCCTGTCTCTTCGCATTATCCACTAAGTGCATCCAAGTCCTTGAGCAAATACAAGCCCTTGCTTGAGGCAGGACTAATCCAAGCTGTCTTCCCTGACACATTTCTCATATGCACCACAAGGACTTTATCTCCTGATACAGTACATAGCAGTTCTGATTGGGCAGAGCCAGCTCGACCAGTGGAGCCTCAGGTGCTAACTAACCAGGTGGCCCCTGCTAAATGTACATCCCAATGTTTGTAGGTTCCACCACCCATTGCTTTCAATGTGGTTTTTAACAGTCCACTGTACCCTTCAACTTTCCCAGAGGCTAGTGTATGATAGGGAATACGATATACCCACTCAATATCATGTTCTCTGTCCCAGGTATCTATGAGGCTGGTTTTGAAATGAGTCCCATTGTCTGACTATATTCTTTCCGGGGTGCCATGCTGCCACAGGACTTGCTTTTCAAGGCCAGAGATGGTGTTACAGGCAGTGGTGTAAGGCACAGGGTAAGTCTCCAACAATCCAGTGGCTGTTTCCATCATTGTAAGCACATAGCACTTGCCTTGGCAGGTTTGCGGGAGAGTAATGTAATTGATCTGCCAGGCCTTCCCATATTTATATTTCAACCATTGTCCCCCATACCACAGGGGCTTGACCCGCTTGATGGCAGCACATGTTTCACAGTTATGGATAACCTAGGAGGTAGTGTCCATGGTTAAGTCCACCCCTCGATCATGAGCACATCTGTATGTTGCATCTCTCCCTTGATGACCTGAGGCAACACAGGCCCACTGCACCAGAAATAATTCACCCTCGTGTTGCTAGTCCAGATCTACCTGAGACACTTTAATCTTGGCAGCTTGATCTACCTGACCATTATTGCAATGCTCCTCAGCAACCTAACTCTCAGGTATATGTGCATCTACATGATGGACTTTCACAGTCAACTTCGCTACCCAGGCAGCAAAGTCTTGTCGCAATTCAGCAGCCCAGATGGATTTACCTCTGTTCTGCCAATTGGTCTTTTTCCATTGGTCTAGCCATTCCCTGAGAGCATTTGCTACCATCCATGAGTCAGTGTAGAGTGTTGGTCATTTCTCTCCTTCAGTGATATCTAAAGCTAGTTGGACGCCTTTCAGCTCTGCAGCCTGACTCGATCCACCGTGTCCCTTGATAGCTTCTGCATAGGACTCCATATGGCAGCTTTCCATTTTCAATTTGTCCCTACGATATGGCAGGAACCATCAGTGAAGAGAGCGTGTCACTTTTCATTTTTGGGTAGCTGACTATATGGTGGGGCCTCCTCAGCAAGTGTCACCTGCTCCTCTTCCTCTTCTGATGATAGTCTGAAATTTTCACCTTCAGGCCAATTCCTGATGATCACCAAGATCATCATTAAAATGTTAATAACAAAAGGTATGCAAAAAGAGGGTAATTTACATACAAACAAGGTGTTCACTGACCAAGGCCCTTCGAGGCCCAAGACAGATGAAAATGGCCATGGACCCTCCACATGGCCCTTTTTGCTACCAGCCGCAACCTAATGCCCCCTTTTTTCCACAAAAGAGAGAATCCTTTACACTTTCACCCCCCAGTAATGATGTGGGTGGTATGGAATACAACCTAGGTGCCCCATATGGAACCTCCCCCAGCCCAGCCCCTTTCTTGCTCTCCCTCACTGCTACCACAAGAAAATTAAGTCTGTCCTAGCCAAAACCAGGACATACATCTTGGATCAGCATCCAGCACTCATAATTAGGTGTGATAAAACAGATGCAGGACTAACTTTAATATACCTCCATTCTTCAATTTTAGGACTATGCAACACAGCACAGCACAGGTACACCTGAACCTGCTGGTTGTTCCCAAGATAAAGGCATGCAAAGTTGGCTTCCTAACCAATTTGACAAGGATTTATAAACACTGAGATTTATAACAGAAAAAGGTCTAAAGGTCAGGCTTTCATCCTTTCATCTCACAGAAGTACTTACAATATCTACTTGTTGATGCTGCATATAGATTCACATAACATTTTGACTGTGCCCAGAAAAAAAACAACAGCACTCTTAACAATTTGCCTCACTTGGAAAGCAGAGAGGAAAAAATAAAGAAATCTTACATCCTGGTCATACTCCAGGAAAACATGAAAATTGCGATCTTTGCTGAGCACAGAATGAGAAGAAATCCGCTGAAGGAAAATTTCATGTGACGATACAGTCTTCTTGAAGACAGCAAGGTATTCACTGAAAGGAAAGAACAGATTGAGATCCTCTCTTGTACTGCCTTCTTCAATATACAAAGAATTACTTTGTTATCCAGTGAAAATATTTGACAGCAGGCTTCTGAAATAGCTAGCTAGTGATAGTGAAGCTATTTTCAACCTCTTTAGCCAGGAAGCTTTCTAGTTTGAAAGAAACTTTTGTCAAGTCCTCAGCTCCAGGATTTTCAAGACACTCTTCAAATCAGTCACACTCAAGATCAGTTATTACCAAATAAAATAAAGTTGCTCTCCTAGGAGGCTTCTCTAAGTGCAGCTTTTGGCAGTAGAGTCATTTTACTTACGCTTCTAGTTCTTGCTTCATTTTGGCAAATTCTTCTTTTGTCATAGACACTTCTCCTTCTCCTAGCTTCTGCATCTTCTCTCTGGGACCATCAAAGTCAGGCTTTGAAGGTGCTGGAGGTATCTAGCCAAGGAAATGGTTAGTGATAGATACTAGCAAATACAGTTTTCCAAAATTACTTCTAGCCTTCTCTGGAAGGAGGCTCTTTTGCCTCATCATGGAAAAGTGTGGTAAAGAGTGCATGAACCAGGAATTCTAGAGCGTGTTGACAGCCTGTCTGCCCTTCCCAGTTCTGTGCTATCCCTGCCCCAGGAGGGAAACCAACCCACAAGAACAGCCTCTATAATCCACCTCATAGCCAGCCATCTTCTGTGGCCCACATGGCCTCCTAAAGAATCATGATAGGAAGGACAGACCATATTTAATAGATTATTTCACTGTCATCTTCAGGCAGATATTAATACCACCATGGAGCCAGGGACTCTCGGAGCATCAAGTCTTTTTTGCTGCTCCAAGTTATATGCAAAGTTAACATAAATGCCACACCACTCAAGTTGTCTGGGAATTAAGGCAACAGGAAGCATAGGGAATACCCAGGCCATGACACACTACTAGCATTGATAAAACATATTTCACACCTTTACTAGTATGCACTTTAGATTGCTATAGTTTTTCAGTTAGAATTACATTTTTTAGGAAGTACTTACAATGAGACCTGCATACTCTTCAGTTTCAGTGAGCGTATCATGCAACCACACAAAGTCTTCATGCTGTCGTGTAACTGAAAACTCAGGGCTTTGAAACGCTGGCAGTGTAGTCTGGAAGAGAAGATAGACAAGCCCCTACTGTTTTGTAAATCAGTGCTTTTAGAAACAGCTCTGTCCATTTCCAAAAGGAAGCTATTCTGCCTAGTAAGAGCCTTGCCCAATTCCTTTTAGCTGAGCTGGCACTCACTCGAGAGCCGAGTGCCGTACCACTAAGCAGACTGTTAGATAAAAGGCACTGTTGTGGAACAGCATTAATACAGTTTATTTTGTGACATTTCCCAGTAGCTGCTTTCTTATCCACAGCCTTCTGGTGTCTAGCTAGGATTCCTTAGCAAAGCCAACTTAATGATCAGCTAACCTTGTCTCTGTTTAGAGCGTTCAAGTCTTAGGGAATCTGAAGTTTTATATATACACACCTTCAAGCCACCTTTAAGTGGAAAGTCTCCATCTAATTAGATTTCCTTCATTGCCATCTTTACAGGTAGGTGTACTGCAAATACACATATTACTTGCATAACCTCTCTTTCCCCACGACCTTACCTTAGTATGCACAGTGAACTTCACTCTGTCCTTTTCACTTAGGGCATCAGGGATATCAATTTGGAGAGAAGGATCAATATTCAGGTCTACAGATACAGACCTCAGCTGCAACAGAATTCACAGTATAAGCCTTGGTCAAGCATCAGGTAGGCTTAATGAAGCTAGACTGATCATCAGCTGTCAATGAGAACCACTCTGCACTACAGCACTGCCTTCAGAAACAGCACATATGGCCAAGCATGACAGACTTGACACTACCTGCACATCACTGTAACAAGCCTTCCCTTCCAAGCACAGGAAAGAAAAGGGCTTGTTAGCCTAAAGTCTGAAGAAATGATTATTGGAGTTCACACTAGAGGTATTTGGGAAGTCTCTTCTTGAAAACAACATCCTCCTTCCAGTACTTCTCCAACTTGTTTACTTGGAGCCCACCAAGCCAAAGCCTATTATGTCATTCAAAAGACAGCAACAACCCTAATAGTTCTCTTCATTATCCTGTGCCTCCACAGGATTGTAGAACATTAGCTCTTAAGAGTCTAGCCTTATGATCTCTTTCCTCACCCTTAGATCAGAGAGTTATTGAGGTTTCTGAGCTTGCCATGTGAGGCACCATTTACAGGAGACCTCAGAGCCCACTTGGTTCGATAAAGATCTGACTTGCCTTCCAAGTGCTTCAAACAGGCCTTAAACTGAGCCAGCATCTTCCTTTGGGGGTTTATTTCTTCATTCCAACAGCCTAGACCCAGAACATAATTTCAACTATACTGAAACTTCCAGAGCAGTGGAATAGCCTTTTCAGTTGAGGATCCTCTAGCCTGTCTTCTAAGAGGCCCTCCCTTAAGGGCTGTGGCCTAACAAATCTTTCTTGTTTTCTGCATAAGGGAGAAACAACCAGAGATCAAGGTCACAACACAGGAAGCTTGCTGAAGAGTGTCCGTCAGAGTCAGGATGAATCCTGAGGTTATCCTTTGGAGACAACTCTGAAGGCCTTCCCAGAAAAGCAAGCTGGAGAACTGGACCATGACTGATGTTGTTGCACCACTCTGCAGCACACTAGTGCACACAACACCAAAGCCCACAAACAAATGGCAGACAGCATCTGAGCAATCCTGTCATATCACAGATTGCTTGAATATTGCCTTAAGCCTCTGTAAAGCTGCTAAGAACTGTTGATAGGTTGCCCTTTATAAGGTAAAGCTTTGCTTCCAAAAGGCTCTGGAAACTCCCTCCCCCCCAGGCTGGCCATCTGCAGCCCAGATCTGGTAGATAACAATTCTCCCTGGCTGCCTGCAGAGGACACAGCTGCTAGGCCGGCGTGCATTTGCCTCTATCCAGCCTGCCCCCGATGGTTACTGCTACTCTCTATGATCAGACTGCCATGTGTAAATGAGGGATATCCCAGTCACTGTACCCTCATCTGCTCAGCCACATTAGAAAGACTTATCTGTTGCATCCCCACTGTTAGCTAGAATTAGATGAGATAAACCTTTTAAACCTTATGACTATGGAATGACTTTGTATGCAGCACATTTCCATTCTGACTCCTGTAGGACATGAGACTTTAAGCCCATCCTGGGTACTGCCTTGGCAAGAAGCATGCTTACAGAACATGCCCTGGAACACAGTTCCTAGCAGTCCCAAGCACTGCTCACATCCAAATGGACATGGTGGGACTCCAAACTCTAGAGGGATTCCAACAGTACAGTCACACCTTTGGACAGACTATTATGTTCCCATACAGGCATGCAATTCTAAAACTTTCTAGAAAGGCACAGGCCAAACAGCACACTGGTTTGGGCAGAAGCCATCCCGTTAAAGCACTACAGGAAAGACAGGTAGTCAGGCATTAATTTCACTGGGAGCGCAGTTCACTGCGTGTTGCCAAATGAACGAAAGGCAAGCTGGTCAGTGTTTCCCAGCCAGATAACACCAGCAGGCAAAGCAGCGACATACAGATCTCAGTGTTTTACATTCTGCTTACTTATCTTTAGTGTCCAAACAGGATCAGCAGCGATAACAATATGAACTGCTGAGTTTGGAAAGTATTATAAGCCAAAGGAAACGGTTTCCTCTCAGCTAAACTAAGGAAAGGATTACACAAATCAGTCAGTCCTGAATTTGCAAGCTTTCTTATTGTCTTGTGGAGAAGGTAACCTGTGATTAGATGCTGTCTGCACACCCTTCCATGCCTAGTAGTTGCCTACACAAGAGATGGACAGGTACGGACACAAGGTGGTACTGCTTTGTCAGATTAAAGCAGTTCACATGTCACGGGTATGTCTCCCCATCACTCTGCACAAGCTGCAGAGACAATGGGGCAAGAACACATAATCTGCAGCTTCAACAATTCCCAGGAATAATACTGCAGGTGAGTTTATGCTCACAGCAGGGCCTTATTTACACAGAATCAACTGGGAGTCAGCAGCAGTGTTCAGCTATGCACTCCAGAGCAATATGTACTACGCATGGGGCCCAAAGTGAGAGACCAGCTCAAATACAGGACAAGGGTCAAGAACACCCCTATATACATTGGTGGGATTCTGCCGCTCAGAACAGCATGAAGCCATTTGCTAAAAAAATCTTGTACTTCTACTGCCTTAAACATCTGCTGTAAATGTACACAACCCAGGCTTAAAGGCCACTGCAGTCTGAAATATATGAAGACGGCACAGGATTATTGACCTCTACCCTTCAGGAGTTGGTCTTCAGTAAAGAACCCGGAGCTATGTGAAGCTGAGGATCATAAGACCACTGGTCTACTCTAGTCCTGTGAAGGTCCTGTGAGCTCCTAACTCCAGGCCAGAGACCTTTAGGATTACACAATCATGGCAGCAAGGCTCAGACTACAAAGGAAGCATTCACACTGCCTGACTTCAGGAGGAGTGAGTGCTTGTTTCCCTACAAAAAGTGCTGGAGTAGCACTTCTGCACTGAACAGAAAGCAAGAGGCCCCCCTCCTGTCACCACAGCTCTAACTCAGTGAGCACCTAAAGCAGATGTTCCACATCAACCCTCGATCAATGTAAACATCAGCTTCTGCAGCATTAACAGCTTTGCATTCAGGACCTTTCCTGCCATCATCTATCCTACACCCATCCTACAAGAATGAGAACCAATTTGCTTATGGTCACGTGAAGGCTATGCAGAGAATTAAACTGTAATCTCCAGGTCCCAGGCTTGTTCTTTTACCATAGCAGGCATCCAACCCAAGGCCTTCCCAGGATATCACTCCACCTTAGCTCTCTAGCCTACCATGTTTGGCAGGTCCTTTGTATCCAGAGGCATCATTGTAGGACGTCACTGTTTCTTCCCTGCACTCCACGCAGCGGGCAAGAGAACTGAAGTTTCCCCACCCCAGCTACCAGAAACCAGTCTGTCACTTCCCAGTTGCCGAGCTTGGATTATAATTATAGCTCCCAGAGAGTGTGAAGGGGTTATTCCTTACTTGCAGCACATGACCAAAGAGGTACAGAGCACACACAGAGAGGAAACAGCTGGGTTGGACTGCAAACAAACATTCACCCAAACCCAGTACAGTATTCCCACTTTCATTTCTCTTTCTCAGAAACCACTTCTGGTTTGTAGTGACTACAGAAGTCGACATCTCCCACTACTAGGCTCAGTCTTCTTAGTGACCTGTTTCAGGATCCCTGGGCTTTCTTGAGGATTCAAGAAAAACTTTCCCTGTTCAGTACAGATACTGTCCACCACAACTATCTAACCTGGAAATTAAAACAAGACATCAAGCAGAGCCCTCCAGAAGAACATATAGTCATCATACTGATTATTAACATTTCTAGGTTTCAGGACCAGAAGACTAAATCTAGATATTATGGTACTAATTAGGACATCATGATCAACATCTGATCTAAAGTCCAGGAAACAGCAAGGAGCATTACTTGCCCAATCCAGAAAGAGTTTTAAAGCACTTACTTTTTTTCTATTGGTTAGAGATGCTAGGGAGGGGGAAACGAAACAAAACAAAACAAAAAACCCCAACACCCAAACAAATAAAACCCGCTCAAAAACCCAACCAAAAAACAAACAATCCCCCAAAACCAACCAAACAAAAAAGAGTTGCATCATTTAAGTACAACTCAGTGAGGGCCATCAGCTACCCAGGCTTCTACTTGACAGACATTTAGTTTCTGATCAGGCCTCACCCAAATGCAAACACATCTTGACCCTGCAGGCATCCCTGGAAAGAAATGCCCTCAGCCACTGAAGCCATTTAGTTCTGTTGAGTGGCCTGAACTGTTGCTTTTCAAATTACACCCTTTGCAGTTTTAGCGTGGTTCTGGATGACTCGATGTTACTTCTGCATTCTAACAAAAGAATCTGCCACTGCAAGCAACTGTGTACAACATCTGACTGTTAGTGAAATAAGAATATGTATTTGTTCTCAAAGACAGGTGAATTCAGGGATTTTCCACATAGCCAGGTTCTTGGAAAGAGCAAGGAGCCCTTCCACAAGGGCTCCCACGTCAGAGCTTTCTGCTTATTGTCAGATACCTTACAAAAACCCTCTCCCCTTACTGATCACCTCCTGCTATCATTCAAGCAATAGCCCACAAACAAGACTTCAGTAGTAATTACATCTGCCACTACCCAGAATTCATTACTTTTTACAGAACAGTCATTTTAATTAATCCAGTTTAAGTGCTCTCCAGAGAGCACTAAGAGATCATGATGTTTTCTGGCAGTTTAATCAGAGCAATCAGTTCTAGAGGGCCTTTTTCGACACCCAGGAGTTAACCAGCAGACTTGCAGAGTATCTGGCCAGCAGATATTAACAGCATTGGTTGCTGGAACTACATTTCAGTCATATTCAGCACACGTACCTCAAGTTTCCTTTCAGTCAAGATACTAAAAAGACATCTGCACACATGCAGCGTAAAGAGCCAACATAACACTTCACAGTGTACGTGAAGTTTTGATTTTGCAGCCTTCATGACAGGTTTGCTCTTATCTCTGACATTGAACTGAACAGTCCTGAAGTAGTCTGGGTTGCAAACAGCCAGGAAAAATTGAACCAGTCTTCATGTTGCTACTTATGCTACAAAAAATGCCTTCCCACATTGTGACTTGGACTGCAGAACTCCAGTGATGTAAAGGTTTTCATTATTTTGCTTAAAGCACCAATAAATGGGGAAAAACAGTTCAATTTAGTCACACTGAAATGGCATTCCTCACCAAGTACAATGCTTGTCAAGTAAGCAGAAAGCAGCCTCTGCAGGCAGAGCACCTGTTGCCTCTGGTTGTGCAATAATCAGGCTGTGCCTGATCACTTAGCTCTCCTGTCAGCAGGATCCCTGCATCACTCTCTACAGAAACCAAGCGGTCATACGGCTCCTTACAGAAGGAAGAACACAGAGGGAGTAATGTTTATAAAACTTCAAGGACCACATATTCCAAGCAAAAGCCTTGCTAGCTCACCCTGATCCACCCAGCAGCACATAGGACACCTCCACCCAACACACTGATTCCTCAGCTTGAGGGTTCAAGCAACAGCTTTGGCCATGCAGGCCAAATCCACTCTGCTGCAGTAGTGTGCCTGTAGAGCATGGCCTGTGGCAGACTAAAATGGAAATGGTGCAAAGGCAGCAAACTCCTAAGCCACAGTCAGCATCCACAAGATTGTTTTGCTGCCCTCCAGCAGTGAGGCCAGAGCTGGCCTTCGGGAGTCTCAGAAATACTGCCTCACCACACCGGCTTCACCTTCCACGGACTTGAACTTGTGTCATTAGCCCAAACCGCTGGGCCAGCTTCATGGAGGCTGTATGTCCTTGACAGTACATTATCCTTATCCAGTAACTTTCGCCTTGCTAGCAGTTCATCTCCCTATTTGATTTTGGGCCCAGCAGTATGCAGAAGTAGTTGTTTTGCTAAGCATAGGCAAGACCTAGTATGCCCTCATTCCTTCAGACCATGTAGCAGAATCCGTCCAGCACACAGAATCACCATTTGTGAGTTATAACAGCAAGTCTCAGGCTATGACACAACATTTTGTCTTCACTGACTGCTTTGAGAAGGAGTCAGTGAAGACAAATACTTGCTCTCAGTATTTTGATCTAGAACATTTTAACTGCAGACCAAAGCCTTAAAATACTATCAAGCCACCAACGTTAGGAAATACCAGGGTATTTACTCAAGCTTATCTTGGCAGTCCCACTACTTGTTTCACATTCTGAAGTGCCTTTTCCTCCCCCATGACCAATTACACCTTCTTTCCCACTGCACTTCCAATCACCCTTATCCTACCCTCCCTTCCTCTTCCTACATATCCTGATCCTCTGCTGCTTTGCCACCTCAGGGTCAGTTTTTAGTTTATACTTACCAGTGGTTCCTATTCAAGGTTAATACCTAACGAAGCTTTCTTTACAGGCACAGGCTTTATCTACTGGCCACATACCAGTTCCCTGTTGGTGTTTCTTTACCTAGACAGGAACAGACAAGACAGGAGTATTTCTATCCTCCCCCGTGCTGCTGGAATCCCAAGACAGCCCTAAAACCTGAAACAAACTAGTTAATATATGTCCACTGAACATCAGAGTTTAAAGCTACTCCAACCCTCACCATGGGAACGTTTTCCCCTCCCCCAATATTCCTGCCTGCTAAGTTAAAAAGGCACATCAAAAGTTACCAGTTGCTGCAAGAGAGTTGATATTTGACCTTCCCCCTCCACCCCATCACCTGCAGATCGTGCAAGACTATAAAGACTCACTATTCTCAAAGTGCAGACATTTTAATACAAATAGTTTCACATGCACCAGAAAACAGTTAAAGCACTGGCCAGCTCACAGCAAACTACTAGAGAACACTTGCTCTGCAAACTTTTGCCTGTTCTACTTTGTCAGGATTGTTTCAAAATGAGATTCATATGGAAGGGAAAGACATGAAAAGAAAGTATCTATAGGAAGTTACTAAACTAGTAAACAAGCCTGGCATATTTCTAGCCTTTAAGTCAGCTAATATATATGTTGCAAAAAGCTGGAGAAAACACAGACTGAAGAGACTTAAGCACACCTAACAGTTTGAAACAAAGTCATCTTCCTGAAAGTGAATTAAGCTTAATCACAATGCAAAACTGCATTAAGATGCAACAACATGAAAGACAAATAGGCAATTCACTGACTGTTACAGGGCTGCCTTACCTTCTATTCAAGGTGTGTTGAGGATAGTTATTAAATCAGGTAGTTTAGGTAGATTAAGCCAGGTAGTTTGCCCAGTAGGAGAAATAATTTCAATCACTGTCTACATTACATACACATTAATTCACAAAGTTTCTGTTTTAGCATTTAACTTGTATTTCCTCAGAGAAGTTGAGAGTCTTAGAACATTAGGTAACACCCCACACTGCTTTAAAGGCTCCTTGGCACTTAAAGGTTCGAACGCTACTACAGAGAAAGGAAAACTAAGTCAGCTGCTGATGTGACAGCCAAGGGAAAGAGGCACAGCAGCTGATGTGACAGCTGACCTAGAGCACATAACCAGGAAGGCTGGTCACAGACACACTAGGCAGCTGACCCATTGAGAAAGAGCAAGTTGAACCCTCGGCAGCACAATTGCCTACAGCACTTCGCCGCTAGTGCCCAGAGACAGGTCCTCATGAGCAGGTCCTGCTCCTGCTTTCCTTGCCAGGCCCCGTTCCTGCAGGTCCAGAGCCCTGGCTGTCATCCTGCTCCTGCCACAGCCCAGGAGTGCAGCCCGTACCGCCTCACGGCAGCTGCACAGCCCTTCCCTCCATCCTCCTCCTTCCCACTCCGGCTTTAAGCCTGCCCCACCCACTTATCTCCCCCTGGGCCTCTTCCTTCAGGAGCTACACCCCGCGTTCACCCTGGGCACCCTGACCACCTGCCCTCAGGAGAGCTCAGTGCGACTAAGGTAACTAATATTTAAAAAACAAACTCTAAACGGAGCAGAAATAAAAACCTGTCACTGTCCCAGCGCTGTCGGGGGCAAAGGGAGCGGGGAGCTCCCTCTCACCCCACGGGGCCAGCCCGGCTGCGCCCCCGCGGCCTGCCCCAGCCGGGCCGCCTACCTTGTCCTGCGCGTCCCCGCCGCGCAGAGCCATGTCTCCGATCACGAACAAGCACTGCCCGTCTCCTCCCCGCCGCCGCTTCGTCATATACCCCGAGGCGGAGCCGCCACCGCCCCCGCCGCCGCCACCGCCTCCCGCGCCGCCGCGCCACACCCCCGGGGGGCCGCCATCTGGGGTGAGGGCAGGGCGCTGCTTGCCTTCATCCAAGATGGCGGCAAAACGCTATATTTTTTCCTTGCATTTAGAGATTTGGGTTGTTTTCTTCAGAGCCTTTCAAATAACACCCAAAGAGATCGAGACAGAGCAGGCATGCCTCTCTCGCAGGTGCCTTTTCGAGGTGCTCCAGCGAAGGGGAAGGGGCCGGGGGCGCAGGAGAACTACAATTCCCATGAGGCGGAGGGCGGCGCAGTGCGCGGTGAGCGCGACGGCGGCGTCGGGCGGAGCGCGCCTGCGTGCTGCTTCCCGCGGCGGTGGCGGGAAGTGTGTCTGAGGTAACGCGGGTCCGTGGGTCGTGAGCGCCTTGGGGCTGGGCCGGGGGGTCATGAGAGCGAGTGAAAGGAAGGCGAGCCTAGCCCACCCTGCACCCCTGGCGGGTGAACCCTGCTCGCCCTGCCCCCGGGTCTTTCACCGAGGGGGCCGCATGGCCGGGCTGCCGTGGCTAGGTGGGTATGCCCGCGTTCAGCGGGAATTCTTGTCCCGAGTGACTTGTCCGAGAGAGAAGCCCTGCACAAGAGTGGGCTATCTGGCCCTGTCGCGTTTCCGGACGTCTGGTGCCCATGTAGAAACGTTGCCGGTGGTCACCGGTGTTAGCTCAGCTCTCACAGATCGCCAGAAACGCTGACGTCGTGTTACAGCCCTGTTTCCCACTAATTCCATTCCCAGTGCTGAGCTGGGAATGAAGCTTGAACTTTTTTCGGTGTAGCTCTGTGGGCTTGTGCTTTAAACTGGGTTGCTAAATTTTCTCTCTCCATGCTTTAAACGTCCCAAAAGAGGGAGGTGTATTTTTAACCTGGATAGGTTCAATAATTTAGTTTACAAACTGCAGGGAACCAAGGAGAAGAGGTTGGGGGCAGGGACTGGGCAAGTGTGTAAGGTTCTAAAAGTGATACAACTGTCAAAGCCCTGCCTTATTAAGTTGTAGCCAGAAAAAAAGAGAAAGAGAATGTAGGGTACTGTTGCCTTTCTACATGACTTAGTAATACTTCTTCAAGAGAAAAGCCTGTGATGTTAACTTAAAGTTATACCTTCATCAGTGCATCTGTTCTCCTGGAGTTAGGGACACAGGGCAACAGATCTGTAGCTGCGTTTAGTGGGGCTCTTTCTTATCTCTGAAGTAAGCTAGTGCTTTTGTTTGCTGGACAGGTGGCTGTGGAGAGAAAACCATGGTGGTTATTTTCCGAAACCATAATTAGAGGTAGGTTTTTATAGATGTGAAATTTTTCTTAAATAATCTTTTTTATTTTCTTCTGTTAAGCCACTCATTCCTATCCGGGGAAAAATTTCCTCAGTTTTGTTAGCTCAGTTATTGTTGGAGCTGCAAAGTCAACTTGCTTGGGAAAGTTAAGTCCTGCTTTTTTTTTCCTCTTTTCTTTCCTCCAGTGTGGCTCATCATGCAACACTTGAAGTAATTCTGCCAGGCTTCAACCACAAACCCTTTCAGAGAGAAGGGAGACACTTCCCCAGAGGGAAATATCAATTAAATTCTGTTCTTCAGGGGCAAGAGTAGATCCAAACCACTCCAACTCCATTTCTTTCTTGTAAATGTAAGTTATTTGCACAGAAATGCCACTGTGATTTATTGAAAAGCACATGATTTTTTATTTAGCTGGACACAAGTGTTCCTTATTTCTTAGCAATCCTAGAACCTCTTTCTTTTTGTAAAACAGGACAGCAGCAGACAGACTCTCCTGGTGGTTCAGTTCATAGAGTGCACAAACATTTCCACAGGTATTACTCCAGTGTAATATATGCTGTTAAATCAAAATTTATACTAATCACTGAGGCACTGCATCAGTGTTGCAGTTAATTAGCTGTAGAGCTCATAATATTCCATATTTCAATAGCCCCATGGTTCAAAACACTGAGCTGGTATAAATGTATTCCTTAAAAAATGTTGAGGGGGCAGCTTACTGCAAATGAACTTTATGCTAAATCAGGTATCATCTTGCTTCCTGCAGCTGACAAAAAGCCAGAATAAACTTTTTTTTTTGTGCTCTGGCTGATGTAACAAATACACAGTCATTGGCCCAACATGTGTTCTGTTCTGATTAATGCACATACACAATGACCATTAATGCACATGTTAATGGTCTTCAAACAATAGCCCAAGAAACTACAAGCTTGGACACTATTACATTGGAAAAAGAGTATATTTTTCCTGGTTTATTTTAAATCAAAGCTTTATTTAGAGGTAAATCTCAGGAGAGGAGAGATTAATTTTTTTGCACTGCTTTTTATGATTAAAAAATACAGTGAAGCAATATTCTTACAGTATTAAAGCCTCACCTTTATATATCTCTTTGCTGCTTCTACTGTTTTTTGTTACCTCCTACAGCAAACTGACACCTGTTGAAATGTGATACCATCATTCATTATTTCTTTTTTAGCAAAGGGCACATTCTGCCAGGTAACCAATCCCATTCCAACACTGAAAAATCTATTAAAAATGTGATAGTCTCTGAGAAGAATGAGTTGCTGCAAATCCTGGTGTAGCAGGTTTGCAGAAGAGAGCTGCTTCATGATAGTGAAATGACAAAACATGGGGAGCTTCTTATATTTTTTGAATCAATTGGCAGTAATAGTGAAGACACACAAAATTCACTGACTGAAAAGCCAGGGTGAACTGAAGAACTGAGACATGTATAATGTAAAAACTACCTCTTTATGCTGTTACAAATTTTTAGCAAGCTGAGCTGTAGAAACAGTTTATGACATCATTTAAGAAATTACAGGAAACATGATATTTGGTTATGTTTCACAAAAATTTGTAAAACTTCCTCACATGTCCATAAAATGAAGCAGGGCAGGACTTCAGTTACAAAACACATAGTCCAATTTCTTACTGCTGTGTAAACTGTCTAAAGCAGGTATTTCTATTTTTTGGCAGAACTTGCATACTTTTGTGGCAGTAAAATGGTTTTAATTGTCTCGTTTGTCCTTTCATAGTGCACCTAACTATGCTTTTCTGTTGTGCAGGCAGGAGAGTAGTTTTTACAGGAATCTGAAGGTCAGAGGATGCTCAGGTGATCATATCCATTCTTGCTGTTGAATATTGAAAAATGAGAGAACAAGTGCAACTCTACCCAACCCAGTTCTGCTGGATAAGGAAAGCAGTTTTAGAATTTCTTTGATATTAAATATAATGTAATTATTAAAAAAGGGAAGTGATATATTCAAAGTATCTTAACTGGTAAGGTTTCCCTTGTGAGGTGGCTTGCTTTATGCCTAATCAGACTGTAAAAAGTCAGTAGCAGAACTAACTAGTTGGTACTTTCATTATTTTCCTCTATTATTCTCTTATGGACCTTGATGCAGTTTTAAAATCATTAACTGTTTTGATTGATATGCATTGTAATTACAGGAAGCCCTTACTAAAGACTGAGTGAGACCGTTTGACAACAGGATGGCAAATTTGCCTACAGGGCACCTGGTACTGGGTCACAAATGCTAGGGCTACAGGAGACAAAGTTCTTATTGTGTTTTCCTGGTTTGGATTTGCTTTTGAGAGGTTACTTTTGTATCAGGTTGCATGCCATCAGGTTACAGAACAGTTTTGATTTGCCTGGATCATACTAGGTCAGTGTGAAAATGTAAAGCCAGTGAAGAAAAAGAGCAGTGTATCTGCCTACTCCTGATTAAATTTGTTCAGCTGGATGGTTTTGTCCTTTACAGATGAACAACAATATTTATGGAAACCAAGTCCAAAGTCTCAACCTCTTGCTATGAGATGCTTTGATCTAATCAGCTGCAGCCAGTACAAACCCATTTTTGGAAACTGTTCTGTGTGACAGATGCGTACACCCCCACAGCAGTTGTGCATGAGCATGGGATCTGTCCATACAAAATAACTCCCCATAGTGCATTTTTGTTTTCTGTGGCATGCACAGCTCGGGCAGTGTGTGAAGTGCTGTTTAAGGAGTGTGGGGAAGGTAAAGAATAACGTGAAAGTATTGTCTGGAACAGAATGCTGATGGTAGCTGGCAGATTCTTTCTTTGCAGTGGGTGGAGGGAGCTTTCTAATGGTAAGCAGATAACTTTCAGTAGGAGAGTAGGGCCTCAGTTCTGCATATATTTAATGTTGAGTGAAATGCCACTATGCAGGTGTTATATTTTAGCCATGTGCAAAAACTTTCCTAGGACTTAGCACTGCAGTTACCATGCAGTACAGTATTGCTGGTATACTGTTCTTGCCTTTAAATTTCCTAAGTGTCTCAAAACAGAACTATATTTGAAACTCACTTTAGAAAAATACTTTTGTATTTTATTCTGAACTTTAAAAGATTTCTTTGAGTCTGAAGATATTTGAAGTACATATGGTTTCTCTTTTGGCTTTCTTAGTCTCAGGTCTCACAATTGTATGTACTGCTGCTGTCTGCTTTCTCCTACAAAAGAAAAACATGGTTTTATTCTCCATAAGGTACCTTGTCCCCACAGTCCCCTTAAGCTGGGCATTCACTATAAATGTAAAAGTTTTTAAACCTCATAGCAATAGATTTGCTTCATTCTCTTCTGTGTAGTTTTTTTTTAATTTCACTCTCCCTCTTTTGAGGGGTTGTTTGTGGCAGATCTGGTTTTTGTATTTACTTTCATGGCAGTTATGATACGGTTCCTGTCGGAATGCACTCTGCTGCAGCTTTTGCTACTTGCAACATCCTTATGTGCTTGCCCCGTTTCAGATTTTGCAGACCAGTACCTGTTCTTTTCAGGACTGTTTCCTCTTTTCATTGCTTATTGGTTCTTTCTCTTATTTATCTGAAGATGTTTTGGTGGCATGAAGTATATGAGGACACTTTGACTGTAGCAATTCTTTGTTTGGCCAAGGGCAAAAATAAGATGGTGGTAAAGTTTTATGATTCTGGAAATCAAATATGTCTTTTTCTACAGGGGGAAAATATTGTAACCTCCAGATGTTCCTGACAGAAGAAAGAAAACTCTAACCATTCACAAACACTTCTTGTCAGAATGCAATTCCTACAGATACTGTCCAGGAAACCAGGGAAACTGGAAATGCTTTTTCAAATACCATTTTGTCAAAAGCAATTCCCATATTCATGTCTGGCTACTTCTGCATGTATTTGTAGTAAAAAGAAAAAAGCAAACAGTTATGAACAAGTTGACCAAGAAAAGTACAAAAACTTGGTCTACTCTGTTACATCTTACAAAACCAGCGCCCAAACACCAGAGACAATATTTGAAGAAGACAATTTGTTATATGGGCCACCGGATAAACACAGACCTCCAGCTAAAGCTGGAACAAAGACTCCCAAGAACTGGGTTCCTTTAATAAACACCGACAAGAGAATTTCCCCTCTCAACAGTGATTCAAACCTGCCCAGGAAAATCATGTTACAAAAAATGAAAATGCCCAGTGTTACCCATATTCTTCAACAAACTCTCTCTCCACAGCAAGTCTTTTATCTAGAAAGATGGAAGCAGAAAATGATAGTGGAACTTGGAAAAGATGGTTTTGAAAAGTATACCAAAAGTAAGTCTAACCACAGTGCCATTGCAAAGTAGAAGCATTAGAATTTAACTGGCAGGTATATTCTAACAGTGGCAGTATCAGGCCCTACAGGTCAAGCATTTTGGAAATTCTTTAAGTTGTTTCCATTTCATGAGAGCATGTTGTGAGTGTACCTGTTACCAATGAGCCTAAACTCTGGTCTTTGTTCTAAAACCATTAAAATGGATTTAGAAATCTGTGGGAAATGAGTATTAGACTGTAGACTCGATCCTGTCTGCCTCTGTTTCTCTATTTGCCAATACCTATTTACAAGTAGATATTTTCCAGCTGATATTACTGAGCCTCTTTGCAGATACAAAGCTACTTTGTAACAAGATGGAAATAGGCATTTTGAAATTATATCTTGAGTGTTTAAAAACCAATATATCCTGCTATTTATGGTGAAGTTTTTCATTACCTGTTTAGTTCATCCAGTCTGCGCAGCCTCTTCCATGAAATTTCCATGCATTTAGAGGTTTTCATTTCATAAGACATACAAAGGTGATTTCCTCCAAGCTACAGGACTGAAAGGGATCTGGGAGGACCTAGGGGATAGTAAGTAGTGAGGTTGATAAGTACCCAAGTGCTCCTTACATGAATTATTATGCTTTTTGCTTTTTAAAACTAATATCCTGTGATTATGCTTTTTTAATTACTAAGCACGTCAATGGATAAGGTGGCATAACAAACCTTATATAACAGTTGAAAATTTATCTTTCTGAGATAAGCCCTTACTCCTAGAACTGTGCCCACTCGTTTCATGAGATCAGTTCCATTCAAATGAACTGATACAGCAGAATAAGCAAGTGCAGCAAAAGCAGCCAAGAATGTTTTTAATTCCTAGAAATTCACAAATGCTTTTGTATACAATAAATTAAAACTCGTATTTTGTTTCTGAGTAATTAGTGAGACTAAAAAAGTAAAGTAATATTAATATAAGAGATACTAATTTCACTGTTGACAATTTATTTTGTCTCCCTTCTCCCCACATCCTCAAGCTTTCAGCACAAAAAACAGGACTGATTTAAGAGCTTCATTGTATAATATGTAGAATATGAATCTAAAGTAGTGTCTAAAATGTGTTTTTTCCTATTTTTCTCAGATCTTTTCCTCCAAGGAGAACTCTTTCATTCAGCTTTGGAATCTATATTCCTGTCTGAAGAGATGGCAGTTAAGGAGAAGAGCGAAGATGGTGTTATTTCTGGTTACTTATCAAGTGTGGAACATGTCTTAGAAGATATCAGCGAAGTGAAAGCTCTGGAAAGTGGAGTTCATCACGGGACCCTTCAGTATCTGGGCCTGGTAGACTGCGTGGCGAAGTATCGGTGAGGTTCCTCTACCCTAAGGCACCTGTAATGTCTGTGGTGTATGGGAAGCCATGTCCCAGGCTGCAGCTGGTATGTTGTTGAATGGCTGGGGGGAAGCTTGGCAGATCTCCAGGACCAGCAAAACAGATTAACTCCCCTGGATGAACCTGATGACAGAAGTACCAGAAGTGCTGGTTTTTTCTTGTGGAGAGTTCCTTACTGGAGTAGGGTGTGAGTGGGACAGGGTTAATTGATTGTCAGCATTTGCCAGGAACTGCAGCAGATATTAGTAAGTGTTAGTTTTTGAGATCTAAACTGCCAGTGTGAAGAGAAATATTTAGACATAAGAATGAGCAACATGACATCAGGGTGAAACAGGCTGAGTGTGATAGGTCTTTATGTGCTGTCTCATCCCTCATTTCTTACTTGTGACTACTTAAGTTTAAAACATTGTCCTATCTTGTTCTCTTATGCAGAGGCCAATTGTGTGTGATTGACTGGAAAACTTCAGAGAAACCAAAGCCGTTTCTGAAGAATACTTATGACAACCCATTACAGGTTGCAGCATATATTGGAGCCATAAATCATGATGCCAACTATGACTTCCAGGTCAGTAGGCCTACTACCTCCCAAGACAAGTAGCAGCACCCACGTCATCTTCATTTGTCCCTGCCTACTGCCTTTAGAACCTGCTGTCCATCATGGAATTGTTGGTAGGATTTGTGACAAAGGAGCCCAGTCTTAGATCAGGTTAAGCTGACATACTGTGAAATAATTCTGCTACTCCTGCTAATTCTGCTGCCTTTGGCTGTCAGCAGTGTATTTTCAGTGATTTTAAGGACCTGCTCAGTGGGACCAAGGGAAGCTCAGAGTCTTAGGAGGTCAGATGAACTCACAGTGACTTGGCATGTGGGCAGTCCCCTGTGCTTTGTTCTGTGTGGTTTTTACTTGTGTCAAGAGTAGGAAGGGGCAGGAGAAGTAATAAAGCAAAAGAGCCTGCAAACAGGAAAATGGTGTGGGAGGGCCTTGCTTGCATCATGTGTTGCTGTATCGCACTAACAAATGAGGGACTAAATGATGGACTTGGTCTTTGGAAGCTGTACCGTGTTTCATCTGGGGAAAGCAGTGTGTTGTGAATCACTTAATCAGAAGACAGTGGAATAATGTTTTTAAAGACTCCAAATGCAATTCTAGCCTGCTTGGCCTGAAGGATTCAATACAAACATTGAAGAGGGAAAATATGAAGCAGAAGAGAGCAGGTTAATTCATAGGTTGTGCAAAAGACTTTCTAGAATAGTGCAGAGGTCAGTAAACACAAGCACTTAACAGAGGGAAGTGTGGGCAGTAATTCTGGAATTCTGCTATTAGCCTCCTGCCCCCCCACTAGCACTGGCTGTTTGGGATTGATTTGGGATTTTGGATTTGTCAGGTATGAAGAATGTCTGAACATACCTAAGTACCTGTTTCCATTCAGACTGATGCCGGAGACTGCATCAGTCTGGTTATGTGGCCCCAGGCAAAACCTCATCAGTCACTGGGGATTTTACCACCATCTACAAGGTTTAAATATCATTCATAGTCAAAGTTCATGTCCTCTGGTTGGAGCTTTGGTCTCTGGGTTTTTGGAGCATTTGACTGTTAGTCTCCAAGTATTTTATGGTGAATTATTGCCCTTTTTTATTCCCCATTTCTTATTTAAGAAACAAATGTATGTGTTGTTATGTTTTGTAGTTAGGTTTAGTTCTTAGAATGTTATCTGAATGTTGAATTTCTGACAGCACTCTGTTTTTGAATGTAGGTTCGCTGTGGACTCATCGTGGTTGCCTATAAGAATGGCTCCCCTGCGCATCCACACTTCATGGATCCTGATCTGTGCTCACAGTACTGGAATAAGTGGCTTTTGCGCCTTGAAGAGTACATGGACAGAAACTGAGAAGAAACGAAGAAGCAGCAAGTGGTCTGAGCACAGAGACAAAACAAGACTTTTGTTTATGTATACCACTTTTATTCTTTTTTTAATAACTTTGGCTAATTTCTTACCATCAGGGGTAAGAAATTTTTCCACCATAAAGAAAACCAAAAACCAAAAAAAATCCATGTGTGAATTTCGAATGGAGAATATGTATTTGCTTATGTTGTAGGTGACTTCAATGGTCCGTGCAGGACAAAGTCAACTTACTTAGCCTGTGTTTTCCCCCCCCCACAGTTTATACAATCTAAGGTTTATAGAAAAGTTTTTATTATCAAGTAAAACTGTTCAATGAAGTCATCCTTCTTTGGTAATTTTTGAGAAAAAAATTGTTGCAGAACTAAAACTTTGGAAAGTGTTGGTGAACTAAAGCAAAAGGACATCTGCATTGTCTGAGCTGAGGGAAATGCAAATGATAAAGAATTGATATAGTAGACTGGATTTCAGTCAGTTTAGTTCTTGCTCATGTCAAAGGTCTCTATTAACAGGCTTGTTACTATTTGTGGATTTTCTTACAACCACAACTGGAAGACCTGTGCTAAGAATTATAATGAAAGTTCTCATTAAGTCTTGTTTAATATACTACAGCAAAATGATAATTTAACAGAAGTGGCTCAGTAAGAGAGGAGCAGAATTGTAAACAATACTCTTAGAAATTTCCAGCAAGTTTTCTGAAAGGTGGGGAGTTTGGCTATTCGTAGTGGCTCCTCCTACAGGTTTCTTAACGTACAGCCTGTGCAGCCCACAGAAGAAATGGGCTCTGTACTTAGGCTTGTGAGCTCTGTGCAGGCCGAGGCTGCAACTGCCTTGAGCTCTCCTGACTTTGTGTGGGTCTGAGCCGACAATGAGCCCACCCAGGTGGAAGGATCTCCAGTGTCAAGTGAGTGTGTACGCCAGTGCACATGGGTTTTTGTATAAAAGCAGGCTTGTGGCTGTGAAGCCAGGCATTCTGAGGGATGAAGAGCTGCTGGTTGGTTTTTGGAGGGTGGTTTTTTTGTGGGTTTGTGTTTGTTGTTTTGTTTTTTTTTTCAGATAAGTTTCTGAATAAATATTTTGAAACAGAAGTTAATTTTTAAGCTTATAAAATCAAGTCTGTAAGACATAGAATAAGCCTTGATGATGTCAGGCAGTATTGCTTTGTGTGTTATACACCTGGAAAGCTTTTTCCCTCATTCTCATTGTTTTATCCAAATTGTATGTATGAGTTTTCACAATACCACTGCAGATTACAAATAAAAATATGACCAACCCATAAGCTTCAAAAAAATCAGCCAGAATGATACCTAAAAAAAAAATGGACAGGCTTGCTGCTGAAGAAACTTAAATAGCTATAGTGATCTGGTGCTCCTCCATACTACTGATCCAGGGAAATGTGTCAATGAAACTTATAGTGGTACTTACTTATTCAAACCTGGTCTAGTGATGTTATGATTACTCTGTGCTTAATTAGATTTCTATCTAAAAAGTCAAACCATGGGGATGGAAAAACTGGGTTCAGAGATGACTAACCAGGAAGACACAGCACAAGCTCTCAGAAGTTCTACCTGTTTTACAAGTGTCTTCCCAGATCACAGAATTTTAGCAAGTGGATGGTTCAGTGTCACCGAACACTGCCAGTTTTCTGTGAAAGATAGCTCCATAGATACAAAGAGGGTGGGTTTAAGCAAGAGATAAGATCCCTGGGCAGTAGCAGGAGGTGATAAAATGGGCTGAAATCCCTGTGTTGATTGAGATTTGATAGATCAGGCTAGTAGGGAACAGTTGGGCAATGTTTGGGTGGGATTGCTTTCTCTGTCAGTGTGTCATACAGCCGTTAGATGTCTCTGAACCATGTAAATGTTCAAACTCATCCTGCCCCCTAACAAATAAGGACAAGTCTGGAGCCTGGGCAGTGTGGGCACCTGTTGGCTTCGTCTGTGTTTGTTTGTTTAACAAAAGCCTTGTCTGTGGAAGGCTGCCAGCAGTGTTGGTTTGTAAACCTATCAAGTCTTGGCTGAGTCTATACCCTCAGAGACCCAGGAGAAGGCAGGCAGTCTTCAAAGACAGCAGTGGTCGAAGTCACTCGTGTCAGGCACTTCTGAAAGCGTGGCTGCCTCAGGCATCCCTGGGTAAGCTCTGGAGCATTTCTGTAGTGGCACAGGCTAGCACTGGTTTGTCCCGTAACAGAACTGGCAGGTGGCCATTGCAAGTGTCACGCAAACCCAAACCCACTTTGTGATCAGTTTAAACTGACTTGCCAGACTGTTAAATTGATGTGCACAGGGCATTATCCTCTGCAGAAAAACTTGCCAGGCAATCAGGGCAGTTACTTCAGCTACAACATGCAGCTTTTCAGAGCTTTGCTCTCCATCCAGAGAGGGTTTTTTTACTTTTTTAACTTCTCCCTTTCTCTGTTACTGTGAGTGCTTTCTGTGGCCACCTCAGTGTGCCTGTGGTTCTTTCCACAGGGATTTGCCCTGGCAGTGATACAGGAGGGAGACCAAAACCAGTATGTGCTACAGGAGGGGTTAAAAAACAACCCATGCACATACGTACACACACAAAATGTGTCTCTAGTTGCAAAGGGAGAGTTTCAGCCCTGGCTCCACTGCACCAGTGTAAGGACTGAGGTTTCAGCAGAGCTGAGCACACAAATCCTGTGCAGTTAGGTGAACACTAGTCTCTTTGCTCAGAGGGACTGTCCTAAACAGTCCTGCCCTGGAGCAGAACTCAGCAGTTTCATGACTGAGGCCTCACTGAGCAGGTTATGGAGGAGTCCCACCAGCACAACTGGCTGAACTAGCTGTTAATGCTTTCCTTAGCCCAGCAGTTTTGTGACTATTTGCCATCAAGCAAGCTTTGTTCAGAGCGAGCAACCTTCTCTTTATACTGTTCAGTTGTAATGGCATGATATCCAAAGAACTGGGGATCAGTGCATAAGCTTTTTGCAAAGTCAGGATCTTCTACTTTACCTCAGATGCTTTTTTTCCCAGCAACTTCTCATTTATTATCCTGTGAACTTTCCTGCTACATAGAATGACAAGTTTGTTCTTAACACAGTAGCATCACTTTATTATCCTTGCTTTCAAGGTCCCAGGCACCAACAGTTGTGCTGAATAAAGTATTAATATCATTAGGAATGCTTTAAAACCCTTAGAATCTTTTCCCCACAAAAACCCAAGCAGATGCCTTAGAAAACTGAAGCAAATGGAAAAGCTTTTTAAAATTCTTGCAAAATTGCTCAGAATCTCTCATTTTAGCAGTAATGACTATGAAAGTACTGGCTATGCTGGACTCTGTATTTTACGTGGCTTAATTTCAGCTGTTGTTTCAACATATATAGAATACAGCATATCCTCCCCAAATGTACAGCTTTATTTTTTTTTTTAAATCTCTAAATTCACACTCAATAGTCCCCACAGGCTACCCTAACTGTCCTGGGTCAATAGGAGCTGGAGTGGGACTACAGAAATCCAAAAGCACAGAGAGGTAGTACCAGTCCCTCATCATCATCATATCCTTCCCTGGTAGCATCAGTCTCACTAGGACCCTTCTAAACTGACAGTGGATACAGATGACCAGCCAGATTCATGCCTGCAGTTTTGCAGTGATCTCGTGAAGCAGAGACAGGCTAAGTCCCCCTTTTCACTGCATTGCACTGCTCTGTTGTATTAGTGAAGAAGCATTTGATTATAAAACAAAAAAAATCCCCAAACATCCCTCCCCCCCCCACAAAATAGAGACAAAACTGCATTTCATCATGACAGAAAATACTTATCTTCAAGTTTTCTTTGGGTTTCTAGGTCGATATTGATGTATGTTAAAAGGATGTGGTAATAATCCTCAAAGCAAGACAAGACCAGGAACATCAGAGTTAAGGTTCCACTTGCATCTAAACATAATAGTAAGTTCATGGCTTAAAATACCTAAATCAAAACCAAAAGTCTGCCCTGGAATAATGTAATTTGCCAGCAGAGAAAGTTTGGGAGGAAAAGTTCTGCATCCTTTCAGAAGAGTTTCAACTCACCTTGGATCACCCTTCCATAAATTGTTAGCTACTGCACAGGGGGCAGAGTTAAGGTTATTTGCACATTTTAACTTATTTACCAATACAATGTACTCCTGTTCTTAAGACACTTTAATTAAATTTGCATAGAACAATGTACTAGTAGCTGTTCTTACCTGGCACTTTTCACTCAAACCTCTCAAAAGTAATTGGTACAGGAGGTAACAGAAATTAACTTTACAAAATACACTGGGGAAAGGTGAACTTAGTGGCAGCTGATGTGTGGTAGAGCTGAAACGGAAGACAGATTGCCCAAATGTCAGTTCAGTAAATACTCCATCTGAGAGGTGACAGACAGCCTCTTCCAAGCTTTCCATTTTTATTGACCAGATAAAAAAAGTTTGATGTTTCCATCATAAATGGGAATATTTCTTTCCAGTTGAGGTTCTACTAGCAACAAGAGAGTCCCATTAACTAAAGCATCCCTTTAATTGCAGGTACTTTTTTCAGAATTGTTTTTAAAAAAATAATATATATATATATCTCATCCTACATGTAAACTTCATTCCTGTAGACCACTGTAATCCACTGCATTACTCATCTTTGTCATCATCCTTGGAGTTCCTCTGCAGGACAGGGCTCAGTTTGTTTTGCAAAACTGCTGCAAGTTTTTTTGAGGTTTTTTTCAGGAAAGCACTTCCAGGATGAACGTTACTAACGTGCAGGTATAGGTCCTCTTGCGTGGGGCCTGTGTAGCCGCAGTCTTCGCACACGTAAAGTTTATCTCGCCTCTGTTTGTAGGCATATTGCTGCTGCACACCGTGAATCTTCTTGAGGTGGGACTCCAGGGAACAGCGCTGGGTGAAGGCTTTGTTGCAAACCTCACATTTGTAAGGACGAATTCCTGCAACAGTAAAAGATTGTTCTGATTTACGTTTCTTAAAACTGGCTTAGGAGCAAGGCTCTGGCAGCTACTGAGCACATATGTAGCAGCGGGGAGCTACTAGCCCAAGGAACTACCTATCTAAATAAAACATCCTACTTTCAGGCTAAGATTTTCAGAAATGGGTTGACATATTTAGGTATAGAAAACCTAGAAATGTTTTGAAAAGGTGTAGGCAGATGCTGATGATAACAGGGTCCCAACTGTGCTTTGGTCCTAAGGACGCCATTACAGCTCTTGCAAAACTTACTCTTAGACCTCTTGACTTTTTGAAGTCCTGTGATTAGGTAAAAATTTCAGCTAACCTGTCATTTTGGGTTTTATAATGAATGAAAACTTCTATCTTGGTAAGATTTTGATTTTTCTCTTTTAGTGAGCAAAACTTACTGAGGCTTCAGTGAATGGCAGCCTACTGTGAATGCCCAGCTATTGCAGTGCTTCAAAGGAGTGAGAGCACTTTTGTACAATAAGTACAATGACTGAGACTACAAGCTCAAATTCTAGAAGAGAAACTCAGTAAGTTGAAAGAAGGGTTGGACTCAATCATCCTAGTGGGTCCCTTCCAACTCAGCATGTTCTGCAAAATAAATCTGTGAAATAAATCTGTGTGTGTCCAGAGGAGGCAGAAGGAGCTGGCTTGTGATTTGAATGCCTGGGCAATTTCGTTCAGTACAAACAACCAACATTACAGAAATACTGAGCAGTAAAGGACATCCATTTTACCACCAATCAACACTGATTTAACAACAACCCTCCAGTACTTAAATAGCTGAGGATTAAGCAATACTTGAGAGAACCTAAACCAGCTGGAATTTTACTTAGTAGACTTAGTAGACTCAGTAAGTTTTCAAGCAAAGACCAGCCTTAAAACTGATATAAGGAGTTACCTAACCTCCTTTTTTCCCCATGGAAGGTGATACATGACGATCTGGAAGATCAGACCTATGGTGAGCCAGGCAGAAATGGGCAAAGCACGTGTGTCCATTCAGACAGATGTAACTTTGTGATTGCACTGTGTTACCGCTCAGTTGCTGATGCTTCTACCAAAAATCCAAGCTAAACAGAAGTTCCAGTAAGCAGCATCTCAACTGCATTTTTGCAAGTCTTGTAAAAAGAGGTCATCCCAGTGCACCGGATTTAACTATCAACACTGAAGTTTCCTAATGCCTACTGCTGTAAGACTGCTTCAGTTACATTAAACTGCAATTGGAGAGAAAGCCCAAACCTTCATTAGGATTCACACACAAAAATGTATTTTTTACAAACGGTAGTCTGGGTGCAGTTTTATGCTCCTCTGAAGGCAATTAGGTTTAAACTGCAGGCACCATCCTTGGTGCCTGCTCCAGTGCTCCACAGGCATGCATACAAGCACAAAAAAGATAGTGCCAGGATGGCACAGCCCATCGGGACTGTGGGAACCTCTTCATCAATTAGGAATCATTTTAAAATTTTCTTTTACCATGTATCTTAGATGCTTTTTAATGTTTAAGTCTGCTCATACCTTGAAGCTAGACTGGGATGCCTTTACTCTCTCTGACACTACTGTTGCACAGTCTCATTTCAAATGCTACATTACAGTTTCCACTGAAAACACCCACACCCAGTAAAGCACATGTAGATGATCACCTGTAGCTACACAATAAAGCCCAAACTACCACTTCCAGTCCATTTGCCTTCTTTTTAATATTCAAATATAGCCCAGCTTTCCTGAACAACAACCAATTTTGATATGAAGAAGGTCACTGCTTTCAGAGATGCCATATCTCAGCCTGGAAAAGATACACATCAATACAGTATTGGTACCACTGCTGCAGCCAGCCCTCACCCCTGCCATCACCCAAGGCACCAGGCAAATACGGTGTATGTGTGCATTCATCCTAGTTTTAAGATGGAGAGGAGAAATAGTGACAGCAGATTTCTTCTAGTAAATTTGGGGACAATCTAACTAAAAGATTCACATTTCCAGGGTTTTCACTCCTGTCCAGTAAAAGGATCCTTCTCCCCTTCCAGTGTTTCACAAAATTGGTTCTAATCCTGCAAAGAGATTTTTACTTTACCTACCACAGCTTCTGAACAGAGACTGTCTTGGATTAAGTTTCTTAGCCTCAAAGGATGAGGATACAGATCAAAAAATCACTTCTTTTAGAAGCACTGACTCCCCACTTCAGCCATATCCCAGTGGTAGTTCCCTGCTCACACCCAGCAGCTTTACTTTCCAAATGAAAGCTTTGCAAACAAACCAAAACAGCCCAAAACATTGGCTTCTAGCCAACGCCTTCCCATTGAAATGGGCATAATTTTTATGAGTTCTATTGTTCTACTGCTAAGAAACAGCTCCTACCTACTAACTATACTTGTGCCACCTCTAGCAGTTTAGACACCTGGTTAATGGTGTCTAAGCCAAAGAAAGGGCACTGCAGAGCAAGCCCACATAGTCTCCAGCTCCCATTGGGTAACCACATATCTGGAAAGATGGAATGTGCCTGTGAGATGTGGTGGATGCACCTTCTGGGTGCCCAGCAGTGCAAAGTCTAAGCCTGCTGAGCACAGCCAACCTGACCTGCCAGAAAGCAGCACCCTTGGTGAGGATGGGGGTTGACATTTATTTAAGCCATTGCTTCCACCAAGAAAAAGGAAGCAAATCAAAATGGCAGCCTTCTCCCTGCCCCAGGCTGGGATAAGCACTCCTGTAGCAGTGAGCTGGATTTGAGGCAACAGATCCGGTTCAAAGAAACACAACCACCACTATTTGGGATGGACTCGGGAGCTCAATCCACAGCAGAGTGGCCACAGAAAGCATATCCCTCCAGCCTGAGAGAGCAATACAAGAGCAAGAGCAGGAACCACTGTCAGGTGATTTTCAACCAACTGCTCCTGATTTTTAATGCATGCTGTGACCCCACATGACAAGTGAATAAAAACGGTTTAGGCCAGTGGTCAAAGTGATCTGGACAGCATGACGTGCAGAAGGAAACAGCTCCAAAAGGGAGTTGGAGGAGCTGGTAGCCCAAATCAGGAAGGGATGCAGCATATAGGGTTAGCAGAAGTCAGGTGTGTTGCCTAGTTTCCCTAAAGAAGCTGCAGGCACAGCATGACCAACACTCTGGTTTCTCCAGACAGTGCCAAAAGCAAGCCACAACCCCATCCTGTGGAATAGCCAGCGGGGAAAGTTCTCAACAGCAAAAAAAAAAAATAACCAGGAAACTGCTGCTCACTGCCTCTAGAGGGCAAAGCACTTTCATCCACCTCTTGCCTCTGCTTGTCTTTGTGCACTGGTCTCACAATAACGTGTGGTGATTTGCTATCCCGGGCGTGTTATCCCAGGCAGGTTATCCTCAGTGGGTTATCCCACTCTTGCTGACCCAGGCATTGCAGCATGTGGCTGTGTCTGCATTGAGTCTGGATGTCAGGCGTACACCCGCACTACTTCACATAGATTTCACTAGCTGTTCTCAGATTTCATCATTCCCAGGATTTTTCTCTGTCCACACTCATGTCTTCCCCTTTCCTCCACTGCAACTCCACTATTTTTTGCAAACGTTGTCAACCTGGGCTTTGTATCATGGTCTTGATAGCTTACCCTCACCCTCTCCTTGTCCTTATTCCATCTCACCCCTTCTCCCACCTCCTACTCCTCAGAGCCTCCCGTGAGTCCCCAGGGAACGCATTCTCACCAGTATGGGTCCGGACATGTCTTTTCAGATCAAAGGTGTCATTGAAGCCTTTTCCACAGAAGGTGCACAAGTGTCTCTTCACTTGGCTGTGGCACTTGATGTGACGGTTGAGCATTCGCTGCAAGCGAAAGCCTTTGCCACACAGCTCGCAGCTATGCAGTGCAGCATCGTTACAGGTGCCAGTGGTAAACTGAGGAATGGAAGATGACTGGGTGAGTGGGCATCGAGATGAACAACAGAAGACCAGCAGAAGAAAAAAACCAAAATAAGGAGGGATGGCTTGTTGTGGCATTAAAAAAAATCTTGGGATATATTAAAAATGAAAAGTGAAAGTATTCAGGAGATTCCTGCTGGACGAAACATTCACATTTTCCTTGCAATCAAGTGGGGTATTTGCAATCAATGTGCAGTGGGACTGATGCAACGCTCACCAGCTCAGAATCAGTGATTAAAACAAAGCCTGTGTAGTGGATACCTTCCAGAGGCAACAACCTTTGTCCAGTCACATCCATAAGCACAAGGGCTTAGGCTACAAGCATCTTTCTGTGGGGCCGCCTGTATGTTTGCTCCTGCACTCAGCTAATATCCCGGATGGAGATGGGAAGTCCTCCAAGGTATGAGAAAGTTGTATCATGCAATGCCTTTGCTAATCATGCTTCCAGCTGCTATGGGTCCCAGCAGTGATAAAAAGAGTGGGTTGGAGAGATAAACCTAAGGCACCTTGTGCTAACTCAATAGAGACTGAAACAATGGCACTAATTTCCTTCCGTTGGTCTCCCTGGCTCGTTAATTAACAGCAGAGTGACATTAAGGGGTAATCTCATTCCCGCTCCTAGCACCAAAAGTATTGTGCCAACACCATGACCTAACTTGACGAAGGCAGACATTGATGATTCAGCTCTGGGGAAGATCGTTCCTCAGAGGGAAAGCTCAATTTCTGGAAGTTGCAAATACTTCGCTGCTAGTTTACCCATTCATGAGAGAACATAGAGACATGCTCACTGATAGACACTCAGGATGTGAGAAAGCCAGCAGAGCAGGCAGCACCATGCACACACATCCATCAGCCCTCATGGTGCTTTTGAGGAGTTTCTGTGAAACTCTGAGAAAAACCCAACTCTGCTGAAATGGGTTGAATGCTGTGACAGTTACTCGTAGCCCAGGTTAAATTATACAGAGTAGGTTAAAATCAAACAGCAGCAGGGCAAGCTCTTCACAAAGACAGGAATACATTTGGTTGTTTTTTTTTCCTGAAGAGCCAATTATTTTTCCTAGTCCTCCTCCTTTGCTTACTACTGAAGCAGTGCTACTTGAAATTGTAAAAAACGGCAGCTGTGAAACCATGAGGTGTGAAACTAGAGGAGGAGCCATCTGGGAAGAATCTGTTGGGCAACAGGGGTATAACTCCTCCTCAAGCAGCTGCATATAACCAGGGTGAAAACATAATGTTAATCATGAGAATATGATGATTGAAAGTCTGTCATCTCACAGAGACAATGGGAATTTTTACAGCTCTGTCCAGCGAAGCAATAGCCAGGGTTTAAGGAGGCGTTAACTACCAGCGGTGAACACATCTCCTTCCTAGGCTGGGTTGGCCTGTCTCCACTTCTGCTGAGGGGACCCTGGATGTTCAGTGCTGTTTGGGAGGTCAGTGTTAAGTTCTCAGTACCATGGGGACCTGAGGCACCATGAGTAATTTGCCTTCTCAGCCTTGGGAGGGAAATCACGGCTCTGTTCTCCTGGTTCTGTCCAAGGGACACCCAGAGATCCTGCCCTTGCAGCAGAGCGGCTCTTCAACAAAGTCAGTGGATAGATAATTGCTTCATTTCACCCTAGGCCACCAGTCGACCTCAGGGTGGAAACAGCCTTTCACAGCTTCAGAGGAGAACCTTTAACTAGCTGCTATCTTGATAAGTTAAGAGGGTAGGGGAGCAGTGTGAAGCTTCACCCCAGCCCCCCTTGGTGAAGGCTTGACTACAACCTAGAAGGCAGTCTTTAAGGAGGCCCCATGTTAAGGAATGAGATCCACCCACGCACCATGGGGCATGACTCCTAGCTGCCAGGGCTGGTCCTTCCTGGCTGGGTTCAGAGCTCCTGCGGGACCCGAGCCAAGCAGGTCAGGGGCAGCATGTCCCAGGCAAGGATAAGAGAAGGCAAAGGGCACTGGAAGATTACAGTATATCACTTATGAAGCTTGCCCTGCAGCTGCCATCTTATGGCCAGCATGTTCACGGACCTCTTGCTGTCATCTCTTGCAGAGACAGCCCAAGGGACTGCTGGCACCTGGTGTCCCCGATCAGCAGAAGCCTTGACCTTGAACTGTGGTCACCCCATCACGGGTGGTAAGATGGTTGGGTTGCAGGAGGTTACCTTGATTTTCGACCTGACCACGGGGCGCTTGACGGCCAGGTCCAGCAGCATCCCTCCGGCCATGCCCAGGTCGCCGCAGGTAGGCTGGGGCGTCGGGGGGTCGCTGGGCTCAGCATCCCGGGTCCCGCTGCTCCCGCTGCTCTCCAGGCTGCAGCTGTCCTCATAGCCCAGCATCACGCAGCCGATCCCCCCTGCAGCGAGGTGAGGACGCGATAAAGAGGGGGGACCACGGAGCCAGGGGCAGGGGAGGGGACGCAGAAGGCGGGAGCCGCCGGGCCCCGGTGTTTAACCTGCGGGCGGGCCCGCGAGCGGCGGGGGAGGATCCGAGGCTCACGCTGCAATCGGAAACTCAAACACGAACGGTCCCAAAGTTCAAACAAGCCAGCTCCGCCGCCTTCCCGTTATACCCCGGACAAGGGCAGGAGGAGGAGGCCTAGAGTACATCACCCCCGCCGCCCTGGGTCCGTCCTTGTCCTCCCCCCGCCACCTTTCTCATGCAAACGAAGTTTCCCACCTTCCCAGGCACACACACATTCCCCCCGCCCCGCCATCCCCGGGGTTGGAGACGGTGCCAGTCATAGGGGAGGCATCTCCCGGCGGGGGCAGCCCCCCTGCCGATGGGAGGGGAGTTTTCCCCCAAGTGTTGGCCACTTCCCCCCCTCCCGCGTTTAGTACAGTTTCTCTCCAAGCCACCGCCCGCCCGCACGCCCGCTCCTTCGTGGCTCCCTCGTCCCAGCAAAGCCCTCTCCCCAACTCTAACCGTCCGCAGCCCGCGGGGGCTGGCGAGGACCCCGCTCCCTCCGTTCCTCCCGGCAGCGACGGGTGCGGGCAGGCAGCCCGCCGGCGCCGTACCTGGGATGTAGGTGTCGGCTCTCTCCTCGTCGGGCAGCCCATCCCAGCTGCGCACTGCCGGCTGCGGGCTCCGGCGCTTCACCAAGAAGGCTCTGGGCATAGTGAGGGCAAGGGGGCACGGCCGGCACGGAGCGAAGCGGCGGCGTTCACCTTGCGCCGGCCCGCAGCCCGGCAGGGCGCAGGGAGCTGCGCTGCCGTCGAGGGAGCGGGACCCACGCACCGGCAGGAGCCGCCGAGGCACGGGGAGGCGGAAGGGAGGAGAGGAGAGGGGAGAGGTGGGCGGGGGGGGAGGAAAGTTTCATAAGTGAATTAGAAAAAATGCCACCAGGAAAACTTGGGAAGGGAGCATGCGTGCCTGCAAACATAACCGATGTTCACAAGTCTGCTTACTGGTCCGACGGTGGAGCAAGCGTTGAGCTTTGTTCCAGCCCTTCCTAAGGCATGAATGTTTGCAAAAGAATTTAACGTCTGAAAATTAAAAAAAAAAAAAACAAAAAAAACCAAACACACGAGGAGGGGAGCCCCGCCGCTGCCGCTTGCTTGCCACCCTGCCGGCGGGGACCCCATGGAGTCGGACCCACTGCCAACCCCCCGCACTGGGATGCCGCGGGAAGCCTAGAGTGCTCACCACTATCGTGTGCGGGTCCCGCCGTCCACGGGGGGCTGCGCTGAGAGCCCCCGGGACAGCCCGTCGAGGGGAAGACTCCCGAGGGCGCCGGGGAAGAGGCCCTCGGGGCAGCAGCCGGAAGAGAAAGTTGTTACTATTTTTCTTAATGACAAGCCCTTCTTCTGTTAAAAAAAAGTTTTATTCTTTTTCAGTCATTGATTTAAAATTAAAAATGTCTCCCCCCCCCTTGTTTTTTTATTTGCCTCTTGTCCTCTACCCCTCTTCCCGAAGTGGAAATGAAATAAAGACAAGAGGCTGGGGGTTGGGGAAGGAAGCAAAAGAAGCAGAAGAAAACCCACAAAACTGCACTGAAAAGTCTGCAAGCGTAGCAAATCCTATGCCTGGTGTGGCCTTGGGTATTTAACAGGAGTACCTTCTCCTGCCTAATATTCAATCTGCTTTTTAATTAAATGCAGTGGAAACACACTTGGTGCCTTCCTCCCCAAGCACATCTTTGCAGCAAAGCCAGCACAGGGATGGAGCAGTTGAGGCTGGTGGGACTGAGCACCAAGAGCTGTTTCCCCAGCTTGGTTTCCCTTCAAACTTGGTCGCTCTTCTTTAAGGTTTCGGCTCTCCTCCCTAAGGGCAAAGCACAGGCCAGGGGGAATTGATGGGAGTTTCACCATTTGTTTCCTCCAGACAAAAGTTTAACTTCAGGGGCTGGACCTGGAGCCTCTGGAAAGGACACACCTTCAAATGTCGAAGCCAAGTGAAAGACTTCAGCTTGACTCAGGTCCTCATTACTCTTTTGGGCTCCAGGGGCAAAGAGGTGTGAGCTCTTGTGTGGGTCTGAGACATGGGGGTGTGGGACTGGCTGGACCGCCAGAGCTGGAGAAGCCCTAGCTCCAGCCCCGAGTGCCGCATCAGCTGACACATTGTCAGAGATCTCCTCCAACAATTGGTATTTCCAGCCAGGAAATCTCAGCCATGAGCCACATCAGCCCTACCCACTGTTTTGATAAGGTCTAATTGAGCAACACACAGGCACAGACATCTTTATCCCAGCAGAGGAGTTACCCCACCGCTCAGCACTTTGTCCTCTAGAAAGGCTTTTAAGCCCTGACCGCTGACCCACGAGATAGGCCCTGGGAGTGGCGGCAAGGACTGGGGGCACTTACTTGCTGCCCCTACTCCTTGCAGGGAGTTACAGTCTCTGCAGGTACCAGTAAGAAGCCACCTCAGCATGCCTTCCAGCAATACCTCAGCAATACCACAAGTAAAACCTTCTCTTTCTTTCTCTTGAAGGCTGTGTAATTTCTCTGTTATGTCTGAGATTTTGCTCCAGGACAAAATGCAGCTATGTGGGGTTTAATTGATTTTTTGCAATGCTTTCAACTTGAGATTTCTTTTATTTTAATGATTCCTTGTCTTTTAAGGCAAAAGAGGGAGTAAATGACATTAATCACAATGCTCCCAAACCAAGAGACAACTTCGCTGCCATCTGGGCTTTCTCAAATCCTGCTTTGAGGTTCCTATTTAATGAGGTCCTGGAAGACACACTTCACTTACAATTCAGATGTGCACTCACAAGCACAGCTGAATCAGGAACTAAATTATTATTATGAGCTCTGGAGCCTTGACATGAGTGGTCAGTGCTGAGGTGTGCCCACCACCACTGTAGACACAGAGTGGAGAAAGTCTTGCAGCCTCTGGCAAGGCAAGAAGAGCTGGATGGAGAGACATCAGCTACATGAAGTAGAGCATCTCAGTGGTGGTAGGCTGCCTTCCCCCTGAGCTAGCAGGTAGAAATACAGACTGTTGACCAAGCCTTGTTGTTGCTTGGCCAGAGCCCATAAGAAAACCATACTGCCTTTCCTAAAAGTACCATTCCTTGGTATTTTCTAACCTGGAAGAGCCTGGGGAGCATGCTCACAGCTCGACCCCACCAACACTATTGCAGGGAGCCACATGCAGCAGCATGAAGTGGAATCCTTGGGGCCACACTGTCTTCGGCAAGGCAGCCCACGGACATGTCACTATCTGTGTCTGTGGGCTGCTGGTGTCCTTCTCCATGCACCCACTGAAGTGATGGATGTAAATCAAATTAAGCGTACAGAACGTCCTGTAGAGTCAAAGCACAGTGGGACACACCCCCCCTTACAGATTTGACTACTAAAATTTATTTCATTTCACTCAAATAATTTGTGAGTGAGGAGAGAGAGATGGAATCAAACAATGAATCAGCCATGTGTTGCAGTCACAATCAAACCCCACTCCTTACCAAGCTAACCCTGTGGGGAGATTGAATTGATGGCCATGTGCGAGGAGCAGGGGGACTTGTCCCTTCTGTAGGACCCCATCTCACTGCCAGCCTCACCCCTATTGATACGGCACCTAGAAAGAAGTGGGGAAAGCATGCTTGGGGGCAAGGACCTGGGTGCAGGGAGCAAGAGAAGGAGGCTTGAGAAGAGCAGAGGAGAGATGTTCAGTAAAAGAGGTGTAATGAATATTTTAGCTGTGATCCTGAGAAGTCCTGTCCTTTCTTCTTCTTGCCTGGGCTACTTTTCATCATGATCAGCATGATGCAGCTGCAGAGGGACATGGCCTGGGCAGGAACGTGGGTTTGATTGCACAGCCCAGCAGAGATGAACACTGTTGAAAGGCACAGTCCCTCAGCAATGCCATGGCGATGTCTTAGAGCATGGAATCCAGCAAAGGGACCTTCACGCTCAGCCCCCAGTGGGATCTTGCCCCCAGCCATCACTCCTCCTACGCAGAAGTAGAGGGACTCCAGCAGGTACACCTACAGGGGCTGGGGATACTCTGCCCACAAGGCTGACAGTAGTCACCCAGGGCCCTATTTCTCTGGATTTCTCATGATTTTGATCCAAATCAAGCCAGACAGAGATGAGACCCTGGCTGGTACAGGAGCCTGGCAATGCAACAGTGTAACCTTCGGTTTCTGGCTCCCACCAGAACTCAGGTGGGGGGGATTTATACAAGTTTACTGACCATGAAAGAAAGGCCACAGCTTCACGTCCTTGGGAAGATGAACCTTTATTGTCTGTGTTCTGTGATGTTCTTGAAACACCAGGGCTGGGACATCTGGGCTGCTGCAAGTCACTCAAACACCCAGCTGACACCCCCTTGGCTGGTGAACCCTCATGCTGCTCTTAAGAGATATTTTGTGAGACATGAAGAGGAGGCTGGGTGTCAAAACTTTGCCCAGTTCTCTGCAGGAAACACCCTGGTGTGACACCCCTTCCTTGAAATGCTCTGCATTTCTCCATCCGAGGTGGGATGCTGAGCATGGAGGTCCTTGCAGCATCCAGGAATGGGCACCATGAGACCACCAGGAGCCCTGGGTTTGCATCCCAGCCACATTACAGAGAGAGGGTTCACAGAAGGAAGTATCTCTTTCCTAACCTTTCCCAATCTGCTGCCTCCCTGGATTATCCAGTGGAGGACAAGCATGTCATAGGGTCTTTCAAGAAGGATTGTGGGGACCTCTGAGGACCATGTCTTAAAAGCCCACAGAAAAGCACAGAGGAAATGTCCCCCTGCTCTAGAAGAAACCTTCACCTGGGGTACATGCTGTTTCCAGCCCCAGCTTTCCTTCCACCTGCATGGCTGCCCTTGGTGCTGCAGCTCAGCATCTGCCTGTGAAGAGGCAAAACGCTCCTGGAGACGCTCCTGTCCAGCCCGCCCCACACCCCATCGCATGCCTGCAGCACCAGCGTGACTCAGATGGGTTTCAGCAGACGCCTGCAAACACACATCATGCCTTGCTGGAGGGGTTGCCCTTGTCTCTGAGAGCAGGTTCCCACCCAAAGCACGGCATCTCCAGGAGGTCTGGGGGATGTGAGCATTGCTGGGGGTGGCACAGACTGACAGAGCAAAGCTACTGCCCTAGTCATGCCTGCGCACTACCCTCTGTGCTGCCGCCTTGGGGCCAAGCCTGACCACTGGAAAGCTGTGCTTCCAAGCCAGGTTTTGGCAGCTCTCCCGCTTAGATGAGGAACCACTTCACCACAGCGGACGGAGACAGAGTGGCTCCACGCCAGCATTATCTTGGAAGGAGAGAATAGCAGCTCCACAAGCTGCCCCAGTTTGGAGGGTGATCTGCTTTCCTTGACTGAGCAGGGAGAGATGGAGAAGGTGCCAGCTGGGGGAAGATGGCTCCCCAGGCTGCAGCAGAACCTGCCCTGCCTGTGCTTCCCTGCTGAGTTTCAAAGAACCCCACCAGGCTGACTCATCGGGCTCCTGTTTCCCTGCCTCCCACGGACCCTGCCACTCCCAGCGTCTCCCTGTCTTTCTCCACCTATACCTCCGCTTCCTTCCCACTCCCCTCATCAGCTTGGCGCTGTCTCTCTGGCTGCCCACTCACTGTGGTTCTGCTCCCCTGGGGCACCCAGCATCACCCCAGGTTGTCTGGCTGCTCCCCAATGAGTCTCTGAGTCCCACTCCCTGCGGAAATGGCACCCAGCCACTCTTGTAAAGTCCTTGTGGGGTGTCAGACCCCAGCAACAACCCCTGAGCATCCTCCCCATGGTATCCATAGCCTTGATGAGGCTGCTGGAGGACCCTGTGTGCCTCTTATCCCCTGCACATGGTCCAGCACAACTCTGTGAGGATCATGACCCCCTTGGAGAGATGTCTGTTCTCACAAGGTGGTTGGCAGAGCCCTGAGCTCTCAGACTCTGACATAGAAACCTGATTGAGTGAGCGTCTGTCTCTGGAGGTCTCTGAAGCCCCTTACCAGCTTTAACTGCACTGTCTAACTTTTTTTTGTTGCTTGGATCCCTTCAATCTCACTGCCTGGTGTTTCCTCCCTGGGCACTTCAATGTGTTTCTACCAAGCCTAATAGAGCAGCAAAGGTTGCAAAGGTAGCGAAATTCCAAGAGTTTCCTTCAAATTGGTAGCTGAATAGAGGACAGAAAGCTACCCCCTCTGAATGTTCCTGTTGTACTTAAAAATACACTGCTTTTACTAGACACCAACAAGTCCACACGGGCTCTAACTTCCCAAAGCCACATCCATGTAAGTCAGAGCCCTGCCAGGTCTTCAATTAACCAGTTGCTGCTGCTGGTGGCCCTCAAACCCAGGGTTTCTCTGATGTTTTCACAAAAGACGTCTCTCTATGCACCAAACCCAACAGTTGTGTGAACAGCGAAGAAATGGGGCAGCAGCTTCTTGCTCTTTTTGTCCAGTGATTTGGATTTTGGATTCTCTCTGGCAGGTCACAGAAAGATTCAGCCAGGTGGGTTCAGCCAGATGAGCAGCTTCCCCATCTGAGCCCATTTCCATCTCCAGAGGGGGCCACAGCTACTGCTCAAATACAGTGGAAAGGCTACCACAGGTTGTCCACTGACATCCACTCCCTGGCTTTATCCTTGAGAGAGATGTTTTCCCTCCTTATGTTCAACTCATCATCACCATATCTCCATGCTACCATTTTGCTGCTCAGCTGGAGTCTGCTTCAGTAGGGTGACCCATGCAGATGGGAGGCATTGCCCCAGAAAAGACACGTTTTCCCTGATATTGACATGCACTGCACATCGGGATGTGCTGCTGTCAAGATACACTTGACACATGTCAGGATGCGCTGCTGTTGGCACACATTGCTGCCAGGATGTGCTGCACCTTGGGATGTGCTGCTGTTGGGATGTCCTGATGCTGAGATGCAAGTCACATCAGGATGCACTGCCATCAGGATGCACTGGTTTTGGGATGCACTGCACACCAGGATGTGCTCTGAGGCTGAGTTCAAGCAAGGCATGCAAAGCCTGGCTGCTGGGTCAGCAGCCTGTCTCATTAGCTGACTGGGATTTATCAGGGATTAGGGAGCAGGCAGTCACCTGGTTCACTAGAGAAAGCTCTTCATGGAAAGGTGGGTGCTGGCTGGGTGCTAGTGAAAAAAAAGCTGAATGAGCCACAACTGGGGTCTGACCCAGTCAGTCCCTTTCCAGATTCCTAAAAATAATGAGTGTGCTTTTGAAACGCCTTTAAAACCCCAGCTTCCCACAGCTGGTATGGGCTGATAAGCTGCCGCAACACCTTGAGGGCCTGTAGGGGGCTGCGCTTTCCCCCTTCCACAAGCCCTGCCAACACTGCCATCCCCCTCCAAGCTCCAGCCTCGGTGGTAGAAATTCCCCCCTCCCCAAGGACAAATGGCACCTCTGGGGCCCCCAAGGCTTCCTCATTCCTACCAGATGATGGCTGCCATAAACCCCATTGTATGCATATGGAGTTGGAGTATTTCTTTACCATTTCAAAAATCTCCAGGAGAGATTTTTGACAGGTGCTTTTGAGGGAGAACAGAAAGATTAACAGAGTGAGGGAGCAGTAACCAGGGCAGAGAGGGTCAGTTATGAGCTGGAGGAAAGAATAACTCTCTCCAGTTGGGTGCTCAGGATGGTCCTATTGCTGCCACCCCTGACCAAGCAGTGCAACTCCCTGGGGGTTATGGTAACAGTAGAGAGAGAAGATGAGGTTCCTCTGGGCTCCCCTCAGCTCTTCTCCATCAAGGAGAACCACCAGGACAGCCTTGGCTACTGGCAGTGCTGATGCCAGCCTGAGCACAAAACTGCTCTAGGCAGGGCCAGGGGACAGGACAGGATGTCCCAACCCCTGTTGGGAGAGTCTTTAATACTGCTGTGTTAGAGATGGACCTTTCCTGCTCCTTGTCTTGGTGCCACGTGTGCATGTGGAGGGCTGGCTCCTTGCAAGGATCCAGTGCTGCTGCTGGAGAGTCCTTGCCTGTCCTGCCTATGCTACAGCAGAGCATCTGCTCCAACAAGCCCAGGATGAGTTAAGCACCAGGATATACACCCACTGCCTATGAAATCACTCAGGGAGCTCAGTGGTGCTGCTTCCAGCTGGGGTCCTTTCCCTACAGCTGTGGTTTGACAGCTGGAGGGACACAGTGCTGTCTGCAGCACCTGTGGATGTCTCTTGCCCCCTCCATGCCCACCTAGATGAGGCCAAAGCCTTACTTTAGCCCTCCTCTCCCTGCTCCCTGCACAGCAGCACCACTGGAGCCCAAGAAGCCCTCTTTCTCCTGGGAGAGCCCTGGGAGGGTATGAGCTGGGGGGTGCAGCACCCCACAGGGCTCACCTTGCTTTGGGGCCAGAGACTCCCACACCTCCCTGCCTAACAGTGGCCCTAGTGCTGAGGCGGGGTTACCTTTGCCATGCAAGCTGAGGGTGACTGCAGAATTACTCTGCCAATGCTTTGGGGTTCTATAAGGGTTTTTATCTCCCAGTGCCTTTTACAATGATTTCCAGGAAAAAAAAAACCAACCCCATGCCTGTAAGCATCTCTGCCCTCAATTCCCAATGGCACTGCTAAAACACCTGCCTCCCGCCATCCATGGGCAAGGGTCTGTGCAATTGCCACCAATATAATTATAAAATGCTGGGTTTACATCCTCTCTCTGCTGCTGAGCAGATAGACTTTGGCCTCCACCTGCATTTCAACTGCCCCTCCTCTCTCAGGGGAAGCACACGCAGGAGGGAGCCAGGGTGCATTCCCTGAGTTGGGTACCCTCTGCGGAGTCCCAAAATGAAGGGCGCAGACAAGCCGTGCCATGGGGAGAGCGGGGAGAGATGTGGCAGGCAGCCACCATCCAAACTGCTCTCCCCCCTTCCCCTATCCTGGTGGTGCAGGGCATCTGGGGCCATGAGGGCCTTGCCACCCTGCAGCCAGGGCAATATGAGGTGGCAGCAGTGGCGGCCGAGCCCACACCTTAGTTTATTTACCTGGAGGCGACCCACTGGTGTCCCCAGGGCTGGCTGGCTAACATGTAACTAACATAACTGACTATAAAAATCAGCAAGACTCCATGAGTGGCTGCCCCAGGTTTCTGCCCTCACCACTGGAAGGAGGAAGTGCATGGGGAATTTAAAATCAAAAGTAACTGTTTTTCGGGCTGCTCTGTAAATGGAAGTAAAGTCTTAATGCTTCCTTCCTTGTAATCTTGCTCGTAATCGTGCAATCCTCCATCATTAAACCTCAGGACAATCAAACTTGCTTCCCTCCAGCTCCCTGGGAAGAACTATCAGAGCCCTGGGGCTTGTCTGCATGGGAGAAGCAACAAAATTCATCCAGATTGCTGGTGAGAACATATCAGAGGCTGGTGAGGCTTCCATACAAGTGCTGAGGGGATAAGTTTGGATGGATTTCACTTCATTCATGCCCAACAGAAAATAAAACTTGCCCAAGCCAGCCATACCTCCACCTGCCTAGAGAGGAGGCTAACCTGGTCACAATAAGGCATTTTTAATACATACATTTCATTAATTTAAACTATTTTTTTAGTTTCTGTGCACAGAGAAGTCCCCAGTGACCATGCCTCTGAATTACAGAGGAGGGACACAAAAATTACCACATTACAGTTTTTTCCTCTGCATAATGCATTTTTCAATACCAACAACATGACCCCCCCAGCAAATCCAATAGAAACATTTACTGCAGGGCCAGAGCAGCTGCACCTGGACAACAGATGCCTATACTGTCATAACCAGGTCTGTCACTGTTGTGGGGGGACAGGAGTAATTCTTTTTCTCAAAGTGAAAAAGGCATCACAGTGAGATAAAAGTGTCTCTACATCATAGCAATTCTATATTTTTGCTGCTATTATTAGCGCTGCCATAGGGAGAAAATCAATGCTAATAAGAGCAGGCACAGTGTGCTCCTCTCTTTGGTAGATTATCCTGAGTGCTGAGCTCTGTATCTATCTGGAGACCTTGCAGACTGTTGTGCAGGCACCTGCATGCATACCTGCACTCGTCAGCCACACATGGCTTCACAGAGAAAATGAAAACTTGGTTTAGGTTGAATTTGGGTTTAGTTTTTTTGTTTTCTTTGCCACTAGGGTAGCTGAGCCACTGTGTCCTGGTGGAGTGCTCCAGGTGCATGCAAAGTCTACTGTGTGAGCACACATGCCTTCATGTACATGCCCACCCAGGAGGGAGGGAGAGCTGCCTCTGCGAAGAGGGAAGCTTTGTGAAAACATACCATTAGGATTATTTTTGTTTGCAGTTTGATAAGTGAGAGTGGTTCCTCATATTCCATGGGAGAAATGGAGCAGGAGGGGGCTGTGGTTCAGGACATGAACCTGGAAATAGGGTCTGTTCAAACATTGTCCTCCTCCTCTGCAATATCTTGCAGGCTTTTCTTTAGGCTTTTTCCTTTTTTTTTTTTTTTTTTTTTTTTTTTTTTTTTTGTCGCTAAGGCAAGCCACAACTGAGCAAACTGTTTTCTGGATTCTCTGGTGGCTAATAGGGTTGAGCTGACACTGCCACCCCTTCCCTTCATGGGATATTACACTGCTCAGCATAACCATCCATTACACAAAGCTCAGCCTGAACTCCTCCACATCATCAAAATGGTTGGAATGGAGAAATAAACATGGAAGTCTTAATGAGATGGGGCCTGCAATGCAGCCTTATTAAGGAGGGTGGTAAATGCCTGTGTAAGAGCACAGAGGCAAGGGAGGGGGTGGATGAGGCACAAAGGCTGCACAAGCTTAATTTTCTTTGAAATCCAGGAAAAAATACCCCCTAAGGATGGACTGAAGATATGTTATCCAAGACCACTATATAGATCTGAGCTCTTTGCCCAGGGGAAAAATGGCCTTCAGCTTTTCAGAGTCTCCTTTAGGCTTTGCCAGTCACACACGCCCCATCAGCCTCACGAGACATCTCTGCAACAGGTCAAGGGTCACCAAGCTTGTGTTCATTGGGGTAACTCTGATATCTTCTCTCTTGTCCTTCTCCCAACCACCACCTAAAACAGCTGGTGTCACCACTAGGCACTCCTGCCCTCTCTCCTCCACCACCCCCACTTCTGTGCCTCTGCAGTGTGCCTCTGGTGGGCTTACCCAACCCAGCTGGAAAAGTGTCTCAGAAAAAGGAAAATGGGCTTTTCCACACTGTTGCTACTGCAGGGTTTTGAACCAGACCATCTGGTCCATGGCTGGGTTTGGAAAAGGTTCCCTCCCTGAACGAGCTCACCTTAAGCATGGAAAGGGGGTAACCCCCCAAAACAGAAGAGCAGGGCCATGGCAGGGAAGGCAAGCCCTTCAACAAGGCCCAGCCATTGGGAGGAAGGGAGAAGAGGAGGAACACCTGACCTACCACGGAAAAAACTCAGGCACCTGCTGAGGTTGAGATTCCTTGTGCCCCACCATACTGCCTGGCAGTGAGCTGTGGCAGATGCTTGGAGAAAAAAAGCACAGGAAGGAGTCAGGAATAAGCCTACATCTTTCACAACAAACCTCCCACATTCTCGTTCATTTGTGGTTTAAGGAGCTTGTGAGACAAAAACAGCATCCAGACATCAAGGGTGCTCCAGGAATTTGTACAGTTCCTTTCTGAATTTATAGGTAGGTTCAATTTCTGGAGTACAAGGGCAATGAATTCCACAACTTAGTCCCACATGGTACAACCTTTTTCTGCTTGGTTTAAGCTTGTTACCCCCTGGCTGTGGGAAACAGTGAATGGTTGTTCCCTGACTTCTATCAGGGTTTTAGAGACCTCGTGGTATATCCCCCCTCCCCACCAGACATCCTTTTGTTTGATACATTCCTAAGAGTCACTCTTGTGCACCTCTGCTATGCTCATTTGAGTGGCAAGGCAGCAGATAGTGAGTGCTGACAGGTTCTCCGATGCATGGCTGAGAATCTGTCTGCTCCACAGAAGCCAGGGAGAAGTTTGCTTTTAAGTGTTATGGAGCAAAAGTGCCCTGAAAGGCTGAATTCTTCTAGTTGAGGCCTGGATCACCTCTGAACATGGTGGATCAGTATCATTCATGACAGCCATCTGCACTGGAAATATAACTTTTTCTCTGTCTGTGAAGCACTCACACACTCGGGCACCGTCTCCCCAGTAGGGGCGTTGATGAAACAAAGGCCCGTCTTTAGCACCCCAGGTCAGAGTTTTAAGCCAGAAGTGCAAGTGCCCAGTCTCGGCAGGGCGACAAGCCTCCCGCGGCCCCGAGGAGCCCCGGCTCCGCTCCCCGTGCCGTGCCGACAGCCGCTAGCGGCCGCTCCCGAATCCCCCCTCCTTGTGCTCAGCCCCGCCCCGCATCAGCGCTCGGTTGCTCGGGCCTGGCTCGAGGCGCTCGGCGCTCGGCGGGGGGCGGGGCGTGCCTCCTCGCCCTATCCCGCACCCCTGCGCCGGCGCTGCCCCGCGCGCCCGCCCAGCCGGCGATGTCGCGGAGTTCCTGGCTGGCGCTGGCCACCTCCGCGCTGCTCTCCGCCGCATCGTGGTGGCCGTGCACGTCCAGCAGCGCCGGGAGCTGGAGGTGAGTGCGCGTCGCAGGGCGCGGGGGGAGGGGGGCGAGCAGGGCCCTGCCCCGCGCCCACGGCGGCCCCGCCCTCGCCCCGCCCCCTCGTCCGGGCCTGACCTGTCCCCCGACGGGCCAAGCGGCCGGCCCCGCCCGTCCCGCCCCACCCTGCTCGGTTCCCGCCGTGGGCCCATAGCCTCAGCTCCACGTGTCTCTGCTGCAGCCTGTCTTCATCCCTCCATCCCTCCATCCCTCCATCCATCCGTCCCTCCCTCCCTTCATCCATCCATCCCTCCCTCCCTTCATCCATCCATCCCTCCCTTCCTTCATCCATCCATCCCTCCCTTCCTTCATCCATCCATCCCTCCCTTCAGTGCCCCACACGGGGCTGCAGGCACTCGGTGTGCCCAGCCTGGCGCCCAGGGGCCAGAGCTGCACCTGCACTGCAGTGCCCCACCAGTGCTGCCTCCCCTGCGCTGCCCCCTGTGTTTCTCTTTCCATGAACTACCTCTTCTCCATGTTTTCCTGCCTTGGCATCTGCCCTTTGCATGCTCTTTTAGCTGCACCAGCTCCCTAATCTCATCCTGTGCATTTCCCTTCAGGGGCTAATAGCAAGGAGCCCCAGTGTGAGGCATGACAGGCTCGGTGGAGGCACTTCCCTCCCTCTCCAGCAGCCAGCATGCAGGAAGGATGTAATCCTGCACCCTCTAGGCCCAAGGCCACCACCCTGGCAGTGTTTCTAGGACACTTCCCTGTCTGGCTGTGCTGTCCCTCTGGTGCTTGTTCCTCTGGCAGTGCATGTGATCTGCTTTTCCTCAACTCCTCAAATGCATCCTGATAAAGGGCTGTTCTGTGCCATGCAGCCTGGCCTGGCTCCCTTCTTGTTCTGACAGGACAGGCAGAGTGCAGGCTGTCAGAAACACCATGTGGTAATTAAACAGGGAAGTTTTCGGTGCTACATTTACAAAGATCAGGTAATTCCTGACAGGCACCCTGTGTGTGAGAGCCCACAGCCAAAAGTGTCAGGTCCGATGATGGTGAGTCCCAGTACAGAGAAGTCCTGCCCAGGACTAAAAGTTGTACAATTGTGTAATGAATGTATTGCATGTGACAGATGTTTGGGCAGTGAGTGTGCTGGTTTGGACCCTGCTGATGAGCCAAGGAAGTACTGGAATGAGGGCACCCATCTGATTTTGCCTCCCTTATTTACCAAAAAATCTAGAAAATGCACAAAACCAGCCCATGTTAAATGACGCTGAAACAGAAGTTACAGAACACCGGACTTGAAGTTCCTAGTCCATAGCCAAGCTCAGCTGGCTGTTGTGTGGGCTTTACAATGCAGTCTGTAATTACAGCATTATATTTTTTCCCCTCAAGAGGTCTCTGTCAGTGCTTGAGAACGGTAGATCTTGGAGGACGAGACTGGTCTGGGTAAGGAAAGAGGCAATTTTATTTGTGCAGGAGTTGGACAACACACTCAATGACACAGGCAGTACCAAGGAGAGGAAGGCTGGTCTCTTGGAGTGGCAACCAGTAATGGCTTTACATTTGCCAGAGCTGACATATATGTTGGGTAGATCACTAAAGGTCCCATTTTTGTAGGTTGTTGCTCTCTAATTCAGTGTACCTGCCTTGAGCCACTGAGGATCTGACAGGAATATGTGCTAAATACTCATAAACTAAACTACAGCTGAAATTAATCAGAGCTGTACTTTGAGCAGTGCTGCAGGACAACACATGCTCTGATGAACATAACCTTTGTGTATTTCAGTGAGAAACCCAAACTTAATGGATGTTTTGACCTTAATCCTTGGCTAATATCTCTCCTTCATCTCATAGAGAGACTGTGAAAATAAATGAAGGTTTACAAAATGTTCCTATTCTGTAGAGATAACATAACAGAATCTACAGGTAAATAAGTAATACCACCGTCAGGCCAGGATCTATGTGTCATGCAGTAACACCTCGGGCAACAGGCTGAATTGCTGTGGTTGTTACAATTGTGGTGGCTGCTGCAAGCTTCTACCTGGAGAGATCCTCTGCTTCCCAGACAGGTGGGCAGCTTTCTCCCCATAGGTCTGGTTTAACTTATTTTTCTAGATCTGGAAGCAGCCATTTCTGTGCAGGGTATCAGTGTCATTGCTTCCAGGCTGCTGGCAGATAGGCAGGTTTGCTGAGTGTCCTAGAGATGGAGGGGCCAAAAGATCGAGTTGGTCAGTGACAAAACATTTTTGAGGTTTTGGACGACAGATCCAGTGTCTATTCTTTGCCATTCTTCCATACACGCAGGCATGGGCAAGCCCATAGACTTCACAACCCTGAACTCTATGCAGAGAACTCATGACTTCAGAAGTGCCTGGCCTGTACAAATGGGGATGGGTTCACAAACCATTTATCTAAAATTCGAAGTGATGTCTCGAAAAGCTGAATATGGTGCTAAACTGTATATGTTTGCAGGATATTAACATCCCTTATTGTGCTGCTGCTGCAGAAGTGAATCCAAAATACTCAGTTCTTTTTTTTTCCACAGCCATCAGTTTAACTTAATTTTAAATCGCTATTCAGAAGCACCAAGACTCAAAGCTTATCTTTTATAAATGAAATCTCAGATTTTCTTTTTATAATTCTTTGTGGTCGTCAGACAATAAGAGCTCCATGTTTTAGAGATCCACTTATTTAGATAATATAAAACAAATAAATAATGTGGATATTTTACAGTCCTGGTGTGGGGATTATTTCAGATTTATCTTTATGCAGATTAATAAACTTTTGACTTTTATAAATTGCTGTGCCAGGCCCAAAGTGATTTGAGCTTGCATGTGCAAGCTGATGCAGAAGGCAAGCAGTGCTAACTTCCAAGAATAGAGGAAGGTGAGAAGATTAACTTTTTCACAGCTCTTTGTCACTTGTGATACTCAAATTATACAGATGTCTTTTGCAAACTGTGCATTTTCAAAGTAAATGCGTTCACCATCTCAAAGATTGCAGAATAGCTGTGTTTTGTGAAGGCAAAAAGATTACATTCTTGGTGTATCTCCCCACTTCTTTATTGTTATTAACAAATAGTAATGTGATAATAAGTTGATGAACTTTGTCTTCAGCAATTACTAATTTATAACCTGAGTGTAGCTGATAGAAGCTGATGGGAAGGAACTAGTTTTATTAGATTAATTTCTGGAGTTTTGGTTATTGGCTGACGTATGCGTCTGTGCATTTTCTTAACAAGGTAAAATTACTTCTTAAACAAAGCCTTTCTATTTTGATCTTAACAGGAAAAATAATTGCCTTTGAAATGTGCAGTTATTGGCATGCTAGATGAGGAATAAAACTGTGAGAATATGTCAAATAATAATCACAGACATCTAAAGTAACTTCAGGGTCAGCTTTCAAATAAATTATTTGCAGGTGCATTTTGGCATCATTCGAATGGATTGAATAAATTATTAATCTTTTTTTGCCATTAGGCTAAATAATTTATTCGTATCTCTAGTGTCCAGAGGCTAACCTTGATACCTGTGGAAACTTTCTCATTCCTGAGTCCAAGCTGCACATGAATTGGTAAATTAGGCAGGTAGATAATGCTTTAAGCTTCAGCTAAAGATTGAATCTTTAATTGTGCTAAGCATGACTGTGATCACACAGCATGATTTAGATGTGAGCCAGGGCTGGCTCTCAACAATCATTTCATGTTTTTACTGATTTATAATATTTCTATCTTTGTGTATCTTATTTTCTGACAAGTTTATAGCTATTGCTTTGAAATCTATTAAGTGTCTGAATATGTGAAACCACGTTGCCTGCCCGAGGAGTTTAAGCCAAACCACCAAAGTAGACTGGGCAGAGCATTATTTTCTGATGTCTGGCCCTGGGGTGGGACAGCAGTGTTGGGAGCATGAGGCTGGAAGGATGGCAGCAGCAGTGCCTGTGCTCAGCTGAAGTTGCTGGGGAACTGTATCTCAGCTTTATGTCTTCTGCACAACCAATTAAACACTTCACGGGTTCCTTGTTTCCTTTCATAGTGTCACCCATCCCATATCTGATCTCATCACATTGCTTTGCTGCCTCACCTGTCCCCAGAGGTGCATATCTGGAGTAGTGCAGCCAGTTCCCAGCTAGTCCCTCCTGTCCTTTACCACACTCCAATCCATCTCACCAGTTTTGGTTTCACTTATTTAACATTCCCCTGGTGAGATACAAAGGTCAAACATTTCACCTAATTATCAAAGTATTGATGTGAATAAAAATGTCCAGGTAGCAGAGAGAGAGAAGCATATGCAGGAAACAAAGAGCAGCTGGGATTTTCTTAGGGCTTTTTACACCCTTTGGGGGGCTTACAAGCTGCTGGTGTGTGTTGCACATGTTATGTATTTATATTTATTTATATATATATGTTATGTATTTATATGATTTATAATGAAAATTTTAGGTAAAGGGGATATTTTTTGATGAAGTGCCTTGCTTTTTCAAGAACTTGGCACAAAGAGGCTGTGGGTATTTTTTAAGATTAAGAATGAGCAGAATGAGGCAGGTGAAGACACATGGCAGTTTTTCGCAAAATAATTTCCAATTTGTCACAAAATTCTCTCCAAGAAGAGAAGTTTTGAGGATATTATTCCAATTTAGTAAAGATTTAGGGCAGAGATAACAAGGTGTTATAGATGACGTCTATCCTGCATGGCATGGGAATTACAGGTGCATAGCATTTACTTGCTCAATAACTTTACCATTTAGTAAAACCACCCATTTGAAGCAAGTTCAAATAAAGCATTTTTTGGTGTAGTGCTGTTGGCTTATTGATATTGATATCAGCTCCTCAAGATTCAAACCACATTAAGTGGCTGTGGCAAAGGCAGCGTGGTGAACAGCCCTGCAGGAGGGATTGGAGCCTGGGTGGGGGTTAATCACATTCAGCATCACAGAGCTGTGATAAATCCTGAATCTTGTGTTTTCAGAGGCTGCGAAGTGGAGTTCTCAGAGATCTTGAGCGTCAAAATCAGAAAAAGGAGAATATTCGCCTGTTAGAAGAGCAGATTGCTTTGACAAAGCAGCTTATGGAAGAAAGAGACAAGGTGCTAATGCAAAAAGGTTCCCAGAAGTCCTAGGCACAGGCCTGGGTCCTTAGAGGCTTGATTAAAAACGTTTGGAGATCATTCATATCTAACTACTTGCAAATTTTTTAACTAACAGAGATAATCTGTGAAAGACTGTTTATTTTGTACAGGTTATAATCTACTCCCTAAAACTATAGGGTGGACAAAAAACATTTCCTCTGTCATACTGTGGAGACTTGGTTGGCACATCCAGTGTGACTGGTCAATGTGGGGAGGAATAGCTCATTATTGCAAACACGATCTAGGATGGCTAATAGCGTTCACATGAGTGGGCTGCTCAGTCGCCACGATGATGAAGCCACCAGGACCTCCACCTCAGAGGGCCTGGAGGAGGGTGAGGTAGAAGGGGAGACTCTCCTGATTGTCGAGTCTGAGGACCAGGCTTCAGTGGATTTATCACATGACCAGAGTGGGGACTCTCTAAACAGTGATGAAGGTGAAGCATCCTGGATGGAGGAGATGTCCTATTACTGCGAGAAGTGCCAGAAGTGGATCCCAGCAAGTAAGCCTGCCTGTTGTGTTGTGCCTGCCAGTTGTGTTGTGCCTCACTTGCATTCCTGTGGTTGTTGTTTGCAAGCTGTTTGTGCTGTCCTGCATACCTGTCTTACGGGGCAGCCCTTGTTTAGCTGTATCCTATCATACGTTGGAGAAAGGCTTGGCATTGCATGGAGCCCTGCAGCCCAATGGCAGTGGTGTGTGTTAGATACTTTGATCCATGAGCTGTGTGTATGTCCAAAGCTGGCATTCTCTGTAAGGAAGTCGGACTGTCTTCTTTAATTAGCAGAGAACAAGGGTATGACTTCAAAAACACGCACATCCTCCCAAGTCTTGCAGCTGTTTAGGGAACTTTAGCCAAGCAAATTGGCCTCTCTGCTCTATCAGATAAAAATAATGACCCTTGCTGTAAAGCTCTGTGGAAGAAAAGGACTTTGTGATGGTGTTGTTTTTTTATTTTTTCCTGTTGATTTGTCACATCTGTGGAGTAAATGCCTAAATCTCAACCTTAATGGTTTTCCCATTAATGTGAATTTGAGTTGGTTTTCACAGAAACATGTCTGGCCTGCAGCAGCCAGCTCTGGAAGATGTTTGGAGCAAGCTGCAGAACTCGATCCCTCTGCTCTGGCGCTTGACTTAAGATATATGCTGTTAGCAGCGTAACAGATGACTTTACTTATTAAATTCTGGGTTATCTGATCTATTATTAGATCCAAAAGCCAGATATTGCTAAGCACTAATTGTTTTTGGTTTTGGTGTGAGGTTTTTTGTTTGGTTTGATTTGGGTTTTCTGTGGGGTTTTTGTTTGTTTGTGGAGAGAAATAGTGAACTCTTCAGGTGGCAACTGCCTTCCATATATGTCAGAGCTGCCCTTTTTGCCTTCTTAGAATTTGCCAAAAGTTACAGCTTAGAAATCTCTCAAGGCATGTTAGTATTGAGATGTTAACGTAATGGAACCAGCACTGTACTATTAAGTTACTGTGCAGTAAAGGGAAATATTAACTTTAAATATAATAATAAAAGGAGCAGAGTTAAAGGTAGCATGAATTACACTGGAGTGCTTGATTTAACACTGTTTGTTTTATTTTACAAAGATGTTCCTCTCTCCAGTTGCTCTGGAACAAATCCAAAGAGCAAAAAAAGCCAATTGCAAAGCAACAGTAACTAGATACAAATGTGCAACATAAATGTAAAAGGGAAAAACTGTACTCTCCCTAATGGCTCAGTTATATGGAGTTCACTTGTCACTTGTGAAATTGCCAACATGCTCACACAAATAATCACTTCTTTACATTAAATTGCCATTTAGAAATTCTGTTAATCTACGAAGTGTGGGTAATTAAATTCTGCAATTCACTATGGAAGTAGAGCATCCATACATTAAAAATGCTTGATCTCGTGTCGTTATACAGTAAAGAGATGACATACTTGCAGTGAAATACCTTTTGTGTGCAAGTTTCCACGAACGCTGTAGTCTTTAATTGTTTCCCTGTCCTGTGATGTCATTTTTCAATTTTTCATACTTTTGTAAATTAACTCTGGGTGGGTTTGGAAACCTTGATTCATGTGTTAAATCTATTCTTTTTTCTCTTCTGAAGAAACATAGAGTTAGAGCCTGTCATTTTGAATGTGTGGGGTTTTACAAGTGGCTCTATTGCTTTTGTTCAGACAAACTTTTATGCAGGGTTAGCTTTAAGGAGCCAAGTGTATGCTGAAGTACTTTGCTGATTTGGGATCTGAAACAGGGACTGGCAATCTGACTTCAGTATCAGGGAACAGAGAGCTGTAAAAGCACATAGCAGTGAGTGGAAAGATGACATGGAAGAGAACAAATATATATACTGATAACCTTTGCAGTGGCATACCTTTTTTAACAGGTCAGTTTGGGTTTTTTTTCTGAGTAGGGTGGGAAAACAGTTATGTATTGAAGTCTATAGGTTATCTAGGGGAAGCAAGGAGGAATGAGAAATGCTGCAGAATCAAGGAAATCCTTGGCTTTGTACCTACATTCAGATGTTATGTAGAATACCCTTTTTTGATGCCTGTGCTTTTCAGTTAGTCACTACTGGCTGCTGCAACAGTGAAATGAATCTATGCCTTCCATGACAGCAAGGTCCATTGCTTCCTCGGAACTGCCTGGGTCTTTGAACTCTGGGGAGAAGGGAAAAAAAGTACTTTTCTGCCTGATATTGGAGGAAATCCAAATTTCCCTTGCAGCACATTTTTTTAATAAAAGGACAAAGAAATTGATTTTTGCTTTTTCATTTTAGGTCAACTGAGAGAACAGCTCAGCTACCTGAAAGGAGATAACTTTTTCAGATTTACTTGCTCTGATTGCTCAGAAGATGGGAAGGAGCAATTTGAACGTCTGAGATTAACGTGGCAACAGGTAAGTAAAATGTTTGTGCCAGCAGAACAACCGTAGGACTTCTAAAATTGTTTGTTGTGTATGTACTACACAGAAAAGGAGGATCAGTTTCAGTAAGAAAGAAGCATATGCGTGAACTTCAGAAATTAATTAGCTAAGGATTGCCTGCATATGAGAACTTGAGCATTTGGAAGGTAAATTGAAAGATAATAATACAAACAGCTCTCCTTACTTTTTCTTTTTTTTTTTCTCCTTATGTTGCTCATGAATTCATGGCTTCAGGCAGATTTTAGCTGCCAGGCATGAGCAGGTTTTTTGTATATAAGAAAATGTAAAATGACTGAAGTGGCAACATAGAAACAAAAAGTTTGCCAGCTCCCTGAATACAAAGCTCCAGCCTGGCTGCTTATGCACTAACAAGAGTCCTTGGTGTAATTCACTATTACAGTGACTTGCATACCTGAGCAATCAAAATAATCTGCATTATACAGCAATGACCAGGTACTAGACTGATGCACATCATGTGAAGGGCACTCAAGGGACAGGCAGGCAGTGCCGGCTGCCTCTGCTGAAAATGCGTTTTTCAGTACAGGCAGTAGCTGTTGCTCAGCAGTGTTTCCACATCGGGCAGTATGTGCAAGACATCTGTTTGCATCCTTTAGGACAGTAGCAGTGTGTTGTCCCATAAAAGATAATTTAAAACATCAGTTATAACTCCTACAGTGCTTTCTCGTGGTGGCCAGTGCAGGGGAAAAGATTGGTGTAGCAGTCTGTGGTTGGCAGACCAGCAGAGTTTCAGCAAGCTTCTAATTTGGACAGGAAAGGCTTCTAGCATTATGCTCAAGTCTCTTCAGAGTGGCATGGGGAAGGGGCAGACAAAATCAAAATGGGTGAGGAAGAAAGCTGACTAATGACTACCTCCCTAGGCTTCCAGCAGCCAGACCTGCTGCTTCTTCTTGATAAGCTGAATTGAGGGAAGGGATCAAATTAACTCATCTGAAACAGGAAAAAATGGGGACAGTGATTTCTGTATTTTTTTTCAGAGTATGTGGCCTCAACAGATCCTTATCTTTAGCCAGCTGAAAAGAGAATTGTTTTTGAAGTTCTGAGACTGTCCCACATGATTTAAAGAACCACAAAATCCTAAATAGTTACCAAACTAAGAGGGATTGTGAGGCAGGGGACATGAAAGCTGTCCATATTTCCTCATTTTGATGTGTTCAGCAGTGCATCCCAGAAAGCTAAGGTCCACTGTGAAGAGACCAATCTGCCTAAGAAAAACATATTTCAGACTCCTCTCAGGGTGAAGTATAAGTCCTTGTTGGAAGTAGTACCAAACTTTGTGGTTGTTGAAAGATGATCCCAGCCCAGCTGATTTTAGTTGTATTCAAATGAATTAAGTAAATGTAATTAACAGTTGGTCACCTGGGATTTACTTAAAAGAGGTGCAATAGTTTTCACACCTGCCCTTTAGTTTAGGTATGTAACAGGTCAGAATGAATTTGGTTGTGAAGTGTGCGTAAACAGTTTCTATTTAATGAAGATCACCTGTAGACAAACCTGATTCTTGCATACCTGGAACAATTAGGAGATCTTTAATTTTACAGAGCATTTACAGTCTGTTCAGTTTGGAAAATAAGTGTCTAGAAAGACCACTGTTTGATGGATTAGATCATTATATCTCTGATTGATTAGATAGTAGGATTACTTGTGACCACTTTTTTTTTTTGAAAGACTGTTTCCCTACACTACTTTCAGACCACAGTTGTACTGTAATTTATTTATACAACAGTTGCAAAATTTTTGTGTCTCAGCATAAACCTGCATAACGAGGCAGCTTGTTATTCCTCTGGGATGGAGAAATCTCTAGGCAAATATGCGTCTAACAAGAGAAAGACAGGAACGGGCAGCATGAAACCAAGAAGAAGATGGATTGCAGAAGTTGCCTATGAGATGTTGCAAAAATAAGATATTTATGAGGGAGCACAGATCTGCGTGTGTGTGGCAGCTGTGGGGGATAGTTCAGCAGAGAAAGCTGAAAAGATTCACTTGTATCCAACACCTTCTGTTCCAGGTCGTCATGTTGGCAATGTACAATTTGTCTCTGGAAGGAACGGGCCGTCAGGGGTACTTCAGATGGAAAGAAGATATTTGTGCTTTTATTGAGAAACACTGGACTTTCCTATTAGGGAACAGGTAAAGACGTGATGTTTGCCTGAAGGTCTGGTAGGCGAACCAAAGGAGTTTGTTATACAAATGGCCAAGAACCTGGTTAATTTGGCAACATCTCTGTTGAGCTTCACTAGTGAGAAAGTTGGAGCATTTAATATTGAGAATCTGAATATAGGCATGAGGGGTACTCTTGAGAAAAAATAAACATTTCTTACTGGGGAAAAACAGCCCCAAGAATGTCACACAAAAACAATACAAATGCATGTATTTTGAATTATTTCTTATCTTCCTTAAGGTAGCATGTGAACCTGCAAAGCCTTTGAGTTTTTCTAAATAGTCACAATGGATGGGTATTACAAGGCTTCAAGGACAAAACTGTGGTCCAGGAAAGTACCACATTACTTGGCTATAAGGCTTGCAAGGACCAAATTCTTCAAGAAGAACTGAGCTTCACCTTTTAGATTGTTTTGGATCTTAATACTTTTGGATCTTGGCTTTTACATAGAAGGTGTTACAAACCAATGAAACGTTTTTGATTGTGTGTAAAGAAGCTGTCAGAGTAGGAACCCCTCTTGTAAAGGACAGTCTTGGCTGTATGGGTGAACGGCACATTTTTTCTGAGCGTGCTGAAGCTGTCAAACCTAAGTGTCACTGTTAATGCATGTGCTATGAAGCCAGGAAAGGAACTGAGCAAGCCTTCCAAGTTGTAGATTTGATTGACTTCACAGCTTCTTTTCTTAAGCAGGGATTTCCCTGTTGTAAAGATCTGGCCTTTCTCCCTAACCAAATTTACTCTTTGGCTTTGCTTTCATTGCTTGTCTGTGCCTCCTTGCTTTGTTCTCAGAAATATTAGCATTTGTCCTCTCTGGTAATCGCAGTGACCCTGACAGGCTGATGGCCCATTGTCCCTCATTAAGGGAGCCATTGCCTCCCAGGGTTTGCTGTTCCCTTTTGAGACTTGCCCTGGGAACTGGGCACTCCTTGCTCTGATTAAAATTCAAACGAGTGATTACTGGCCTTGGACACAGTTTCCCCGCTTGCCTGGACAAGCCACTGGTGGAACACAGACAGCTGCATCGGATGTGTAGCAGTTCAAGGCACGCAATGCTTCTCTTCCTTGGCATATTAAAGTACAGCTTATCCAGATTTACTGTAACACTCTAGACTTTGCTCTGGGGCACCTGAGTTTAATCTCCCACCTATGAGGTTGAGTACCCCAAGGTGTGCAAGTGCAACACTTGGACAGCAGCAAATACCTGCTCAGCCAATCCTTGCCTGAGTATGGAAGTTTTTGCCAGTGGAGGTGTGCAAAGGCAAGAAGGAATCCTGAGATCCTGTGCAACTATGAGTTTAGGCTGTGCACCATGAACCAGATTCTCCAGTGTCCAGGAGAGTACTTCAGTTATTGGCTACAGAGGCAATTCTTTAATAATTCTTCTCACTTCTTCCCCAAGTGACATCCTAGTTATCCCTGGTTAACTGGTTAACCAGCTCTTAAAGGAACAAAAAGTACTCATATACCCAGTAGAGTACACTGCCCAGCAGAGTGAAAGGCTTAAATGCAGCTCCCTGCCTCCAAGTGGCCAAAAATGTGCTTCAGAGTAGTTCAGTGTATGTGCATCAGTGCCAGTGGCAGAAGCACTCTGCCCTTTCTGTCTTGGAGGAGACTCCAGGATGAAAGCACAGCTGGCGAGCAAGGATTTAACACTTGTTTTCCTCTCTCCCACCATAGGAAAAAGACCTCAACATGGTGGAGCACAGTTGCTGGCTGTCTCTCTGTGGGGAGCCCCTTGTTTTTCCGCTCAGGGGCACAGGAATTTGGAGAACCGGGATGGTGGAAACTGGTTCACAACAAACCCCCAACAATGAAACCTGAAGGAGAGAAGCTGTCTGCATCTGCCCTAAAGGCAAAAGGTAACTCTGTACCTGATGGTGTGTAGGTTCCTAGCTGGTCTAGAGCTGGAAGCCATGAGAAAAGTCCAGTTAAAACCATGTGTTTGTGTGCAGGGACAGATTCTTAGTTTTGTTGTGATGTAAGGTTTGACTCAAGAGAACTATAGTGTATATACTGTAGTGTGAGAAGCCTGTTATATTTTATTACCTTTTTGCATTGTGCTAACTGATTTAAAGGATTTTGAAGTTTGTGCAGAGTGTTTTGTGTTGTTCTCTTTTAGCTGAAATCCCCTGAATTTAGCTGAATTTCTCTACTTCTCTTTACTGTGGGGAATGTCTTTTGACTTTTGTCACTAGATGCAAGTTCTCCTTTGTGTAGAGGAACAAGATTGGGGCTTTAATGAGGATTTAGTTGTGTGTTGGCTTAATGCTACGTGTCCCAGAGCAAATTTCTTGTACATATTGAAAATACATCTTTTAAGGTTTGTAGTCAGTGTGTTTTTCTGGATGTGTAGTATGTATCCGGTGACTGCAGGAGCTCAGTGTCTGTTAGAATAAGTGAACTACTTTTTTAGCAGCTTCAAAGCCACCCCTGGATCCCATCATTACTGTGGAAGGACTCCGAAAGCGGGTAAGCCGCAATCCAGTTGAATCAGCCATGGAGCTGAAGGAGAAGAGATCTCGGACTCAGGAAGCCAAGGATATTCGGAGAGCCCAGAAGGAGGCAGCCGGCTTCTTGGACCGGAGTACTTCCTCCACTCCTGTTAAATTCACCAGTCGCTGCCGCCGTCCTGATATTGTCCTTGAGAAAGGAGAGGTGATTGACTTCTCCTCCTTGAGCTCATCAGATCGCACACCTCTGACAAGCCCTTCTCCTTCCCCATCACTGGACTTTTCTGCTCCTGGCACTCCAGCCTCACATTCAGCTACTCCCAGCCTTCTCTCGGAAGCAGATCTCATCCCAGATGTCATGCCACCACAGGCTCTGTTTCACGGTAAGAGGCACCATGTTTTTTGTTTAGTAATGAACCACATGTAGTTTTCTTGGAGGATATTCCCAGTGAACTGCAGGATCTTTTCAAGATAAGATGGAAAGTAACTGGTAATATTGTTTGTCTTAATTGAGTGTGAGAATTGACTAGTTTTCCATCGTTGTATTACCAGCTTCTAAGGCCAGAAGAAACCCCCATTATTGTTTTCTGAGGGATCCTGAATAAATAGTGGGTAGATTTCACATGGCAACTGCTGTACCACTCAGGATAAGCATTTCACTGCAACACAGATTACACTGTTAGATAGCAACTCTAGTTTTCTCTCAAATGTTTTTAATGGGAGAAATTTTATTCTCGTGCCAATGTCCCAGTAGATTTATAAGTTTGAGCATCTTGATTAAAAGATGCTGAATTTGGGTCTGATTGCAAAGCAGCGATGCAGGCTGAATGCTTTTAGTTCCTTAAGGAGCCAGACCAAAGCACTTCTGGATGGCAGGAAAAATAGTGAGGTTCTGTAGAGGAACAGAACTTCTCCAGGATATGCTAGCTGAAGATGCAGCTCTCCAGCTTGACCATTTGATCTCCAGTCTTCAGGAATTTTCAGAACTTAACGTTTGTCAAAGAGCATGAGCTTGCAGCTCAGGACAGGGCTCTGTTTTCAGATGCTGAACTACAAGACACTTTAGGAACAGGATTGATTCTGTGTCCTGAAATTGGACTCTTTACAGTGTCTCCTGTCCAAAATCAGGAGATCCAGAAGTATATAGAAAACAAAGTGTGTTGGGTAAAACCACATTGTTTTTCCTTAGCAGAAGAGTCCTGTGACAACCTTTTTTGAAATGGAGCTTTGATGTTTAAATTTTTTTTTCTCCCTGGATTATTTTGATCTGCTCAACAGATGATGAGGAAATGGAAGGAGATGGAGTCATAGATCCAGGAATAGAGTATGTGCCCCCTCCCAGTGGGACAGCCAGTGCTGGCACTCTGATAGCAAGCAGAAAAAAAGTGAAGACAGCTGAACAGATCAAGCAAGAGGTGGAGAGTGAAGAAGAAAAAACAGAACGGGTGGAAGGTGACAGTGAAGATCCTGAAGAGTCAAACACATTGTTGAAGGTGAGGGGACGAGACAAAAGAAAGCCACAGCTGGAGAAGGATGCTAAACCCAGAGCTCCCAAGCATACCTCTGTTAGTATCTATGAGGAAAAGCTGCTGCTGAAGAGACTTGAAGCCTGTTCCAATGCTGTGAGCATGACCCCAGAGGCCCGGAGGCTGAGGCGCAAGCTCTTAGTCAGGCAGGCCAAGAGGGAAAGAGGACTGCCACTCTTTGACTTGGACCAAGTTGTGAATGCTGCACTGCTCTTGGTTGATGGGATTTATGGAGCCAAAGAAGGAGGTGTTTCCAGGTCCCTAGCAGGGCAAGCAACATACAGAACTACTAGCCAGGACTTCAGGATCTTGGATAGATACCAGGTGGGTGTTTCCAAATCTAAGTGAGCTTTTGGCACTGGTTATTCTAAAGCTTTTGCTACAGACAGCAGTGTCACATCGAGGTTATCTGATTGCCAAAATAAAAAGGATTATATGAACAAGACTCATTTTGACTTGGGGCTGTGTCCTCACCGATGCTATCTTAAGACCCTTTCTTCTTGAGACATGCTTGTACAGCACAACAGTCTATCAGTGTCAGCATCACAAATGTTGATGTATTTGTACTCCAGCCCTGCTCAAATGCTGATGATGGAGGTCTGGAAGTACCTAAACAGGTGAATGTTCTACAAAGTACGTAGGAGGGAGATAACTTGCAGCGCTTTTTTGAGTGATAAGGGCAGCTCATAGGTTTGGGCACTAACTCTAAGAGTGCACAGCAGAGTCCACAGAGTTGGGACCACCATGGTCCAGTCCATCCTGTCACATTGAAAGGCCCTTAATCTGCATCCATTGATATAATTCCCCTGTGTTAAATCATTGACTGATCTTCCTGAAATGTTCTGCATTTTTCTGTACGTATAGACTATGCTACCCACCATGAAGGGATATCGACAGCAGACAACAAAGTTTCTGTATCGACTCGTAGGCTCAGAAGACCTGCTGACAGACCACAGTGTTGTTAGCCCTTATACATCCCGTGTCCTGAAACCTTACATCAGGTACAGATGATCAGAGGTTGAGTTTGCTCTTGGCTTGTGTACCGACAGCCCACCGAGAGGACATCTTTCCTGGGCAGTGCTCCTTGCCCCTCCTCAAAGAGCAACCCTGTAACCCTATGGTAACTATGGTAACCTCAAAAGGATAGTTTTACTTAGCTGAGTAGCTAAACTGGTTGCATTGGGAAGGGTAATCTACAAGAGAGGACGGGGCAGAGAGAGAATTGCTGTAGTCATTCAATCCAAGTTGCATGTGCTCTTGGGTCAGAACCATAATTTCCTTGCTCCTGGTGTAAGGACAGGCTGGCTGGGCATACTGTGGATCTGGGAAGTGTCCTGGCCTCTGACCCAAGGGTGGGTGTTTTTCCTGAGCTGGGTGTTGTTTTCCCCCATGAGTGGAAGACTGTCAGAAAATATTTCATGATCAGTACCCATTCAGCTGCAGTGGCAGTTACTGTTGCTCACTCGCTTTTTGTGTTTGCTTTTCATGTTCCTGACAGGCGTGATTATGAGACAAAGCCCCCAAAACTCAGGCTGCTGGCAGAAATCCAGGCATATCCACACAGGAATGATCTCAACTGGAAGGCTGAGCCAGAAGCACCCATTGATTACTGCTATGTTCGCCCTAATCACATCCCCACTATAAACTCCATGTGCCATGAATTCTTCTGGCCTGGTAAGATTCTTTCAGTGCTTGGTTTTCTAAGAAGGAAGTGGTTTTGTTCAGAAAAAAAACATTCTTGGGCCAAATTTTTCTTCTGTTGGTGTCTGGCTCAGTTCTTAGAAAACTGTTATCTGATGTCACAGGAATGCATTTGAGATGGAGACATGGGTTTGGTGTCTTTGTGTCTTGAAATCATGTAGAACTGGGAAATTAGGCCCCAATTAGCACAACCCCTACAGAAATAGGTGCCAATAGAAGTAGTGTAATAGTTTGGAAGTTAACTAAATTTAAGCACCCAGTGAAACATTTTTCAGAATCAGGGGCTGAAGTAAACAGTTCTACTGTTCATTAGCTTTGTGAGAAAGTTTCTTCCTAGCAGCCATTAGCTGGATATGTTGGAGTGAAAGTTGGGAAGTCATATGAGGAGCGGCTGAGGTCACTTGGTTTGTTCAGCTTGGAGGAGACTGAGGAGAGACCTCATCATGGTCTGCAGCTTTCTCACAAGGGGAAGCCGGAGGGGCAGGCACTGATCTCTTCTCTCTGGTGACCAGTGACAGGACCCAAGGGAATGGCATGAAGCTGACTCAGGGGAGATTTATGTTGGATATTAGGAAAAGGTTCTTCACCCAGAGGGTGGTTGGGTGCTGAACAGGCTCCCCAGGGAAGTGGTCACAGCACCAAGCCTGACAGAGTTCAAGAAGAATTTGGACAATACTCTCAGGCACATGGTGTGACTCTTGGGGTTGTCCTGAGCAGGGACAGGAGTTGGACTCGATGATCCTTGTGGGTCCCTTCCAACTCAGGGTATTCTGTGCTTCTGTGAATTGCATTTACAACTGCAGGCTCCACTGTGATGTCCTTTATTTCTTCAAGCCTCAGTATGTACTGGGTTTGAATTTTTGTGTCATTTCTTGAACTGTAGGCTCTCTTGGGACAGTGGCTGCCCTTTATGGGGGTTGTCATGAGGCTGCAGTCTTTAGTTCTTCTGAAATAATAATAGGGATGTTCATCTACTGCATGGATCAGCTTTTGACAGTGCAGCAGACTAATTTGGAAAGGCCCAGTACAAACAGTCACACCTTTATTCCAAGTAACTGTTCGCTTTATGTTTTGATTTGCAGATAGTGATTCAGCAGGGTTTGTAGTTCAGCAGTGCTCATATACTGCAGTCAGGATCAGAGCTTTCTGTGCTACTCATTGTCCAAATTGTACAATTCAGGGCCTTGCACACCTTTCTTTTCACAAGCTCTTTCAGAGCTCATGAGAAACACTTGCAATCCCAACAGAGGCTGAACCTCTTTGTCATAGTCTCTCCTCTCCTGATAATGCATTTGAAGTTCTGGCCAAGTTGCGTTGCACCTTCATTAAGTTCTTCAGGACTCACCCTGTTTTATTTAACATAAGGAGTGTGGGTGACTGTGAACTATTCATCATTAAATCAGAAAGCTGACACTCCCATCAGTCTCCAAACAGGAATCAAAATCTCTTCTGTGGTGAAAAATTTCTGAGGCTGGGATATGATCATTGCACCCTGGTTCTGTTTTAGCAGGAGAGGTAAGTGAGGAGTTCATGCTTCAGGAGGTAAAGCCCAGTGTCTTTGTGGTTGCAAAGGATTTAGCATTCCATTGGGCTGGTACAACCTGGGGGGCAGGTGGGGATATGCAGCTGGGTGAACCTCATTAAACTGTCACTGTTGTTTAGAGAAACACCTATAATTCTGCTTAAGTTTAGGCCTCTGGAGCATGTGGGCTCTGGGGATCATCAGTGAATGACAGGTGTGCTAAGTTGCCTAATAGTGATGCTCTCATTCACCGAATTCAGAAAATCTAGGCACTTCACCATGTGGGATGAGCCCAGACCTTAGTTCTATGCCTCCAAATCATTCAAGTCAGAGCTCTTTTTGCTTCTCACAAGGCAGAAACAAGTTTGCAGGTAGTAACCACAAACGAGCTGTTGCGAAGCAAGATTCCCCCATGTTGTCTCTCCCAGTATCTTGTGCCTTCATGCCCTAATGGGAAACATCTCCTGAGTAGACAAGTGGTAAACCATCGTGAGCTAAGCATTTTCCTACAGGAATAACTGTGTGCTGAGGGGACAGCACCATTTCATAGACGCCAGTGCTCAAGGCAAGAAAGCGTTCCTGTACAGACACGCTGTAAGGCACTCCACAGGCAATTGCAGCCTTGAGATAATTAACACAGCTCCCTATTGCCAATCAATTCCTCCCACGTCTCGCTCCACCCAGTTTACTATCAAGCAAGACAATAATTCACCCACTTATTTGTGCCTGGTGAAGCCTTGCATCTCATCAAGAGTGATTACTGGAAAACATACTCTGCTATTACCCCACATTCCAAGTATATTTGCAATTGCCAACCTGAGGCTGAAACTATTTTTGGTACATCTCCACTATGTCTTGCATCTTGTTTAGGGTCAGTCCACTCAAATTACCAAGCAGTCCATCTTCAGTGTCTTGAACTGCAGTGTTTGACGCTAACATGCTGTGTAGATGCTCTAGGACTGCAGCAGCAGTGTGATTAGGCAAGGTAACAAACTCCACTCAGAAGTCACCAGCCTCGGGTGTTTGTGTCCAGCCTCTGAGTCACAGAAGCACCACTGCCTGAGAGGCTGCTTCATGCCCCAGCTTAGAGAATTTGCATGCTAAAAGCAGATGTCTTGATAACCTGGAAAGCTGTGGTCAGGTATCACAGTGCAGCTCCACAAGCAGCTGAGTATGTACAAGAGGAAGCAGTAGGAGCTCAAGGCAAGGTGGAGAAAAGAGATAGGAACCATAGTCAAGTAATGCTACCAGAGTTGAAGCCCAGTTTCATGTGTGCTGCCTCCAAAGAGAGCGAATTTTAAGTTTTAGTTTCATCCTTAAGTCATTTGAAAGGAAATTAGCTTTGTTACTTTCTCCATGCAAGATTCACTGCTAGTAATCAGGTCGTATTTTGTCTCTGTTTTGTTGAATCATCTCCTTTTACCTTACATACCTAGCAGGGGAGACACCAGGCAGCTGGTTTTCCCAAGGCAAGGTTCATCCCCTGCACTCTAGGTGTCCCAACCCCTGTGATTTCCCAAAATGCAGGAAATTTGTCTGCATAATTTTTAGTAGTGGAGGACTGTTCTAGCAGGAGCTTTGGACCAGATGATCTCCAGAGGTCCCTTCCAATGCCAACCATTCTATGATTCTGTGATCTCTTTATAGCAGAGCTTTGAAATAAAGGTAAAAAAGGAAGGGATCAAGTGAGTGTTTCTGAGAATCCTTAAACCCTGGAATTTCCATACAAGTGGTTTGCAATGTTTTCAGCTGCTGTTTCTCCCTTTCTCCGTAGGAATAGATTTGTCAGAATGCCTGCAGTATCCAGACTTCAGTGTTGTTGTCCTTTACAAGAAAGTTATCATTGCCTTCGGCTTTATGGTGCCAGATGTGAAGTACAATGAAGCTTACATCTCTTTTCTGTTAGTTCACCCTGAGTGGAGAAGAGCTGGGATTGCAACCTTCATGATTTACCATCTTATCCAGGTAATCAAACGGTCCCATGACTCTGCCAAAGAACTAGCTCTTCCTTCTTCCTTGTGTGCACACATGCCAATATTAGAGAGTAAGAAGTGTAGTGTTCTTCCCTTCTGGCTCTTTCACCTTTCCCTTTCTCTACTTACACTCCCACACAGATTGTCAGCAGCCAGTGTGAATATTTATGGGGGAAAATAATTTCCAAAGCAGAAGCTAAAATGTATTTAGAAGAACAGCCATACTGGTCAGGTCCTCAGAATTAGCAAGATGCTGTACACTTTGAATGGCTTGGAATTAACTTTGTGTTCTTCACTGGTCAATAGTTCATGTAAAAGTAATACTGTAAATGTGGAGTTTAAAGGAGAAAATGAGATAATAGTGGACAGGTTCAATTAGAATCTATTGTAGCTTTCTTGGCTACACTTGGAGGTTTATTCCATTACCAGGGCTGTTGCATTAAATCAATTACTGATCTTAATAATTCACTTTGACTTTTAATACACTGGTTCAAATACAGCTGAGTTGAAAATAAAGAGTGTGTGCAACCTCATTCACTTTGTTCAAACTAGCTTGTACTGGGCCTTCTTCCACAGGAACACTTGGGATAATTAATCTGAGCTAACTAAATGGGTGGTATTAACATAGTTAAACATCATTAAATCTCTGAATCAGTACTGTTATTCAAGTGGCCTTAATTCCATTTACTTTCTTGAATTAAACTGTAGGAAAGCCAGCTTAATTTTGAGTAAGAATGCAGATATATGTCCTTTTCATAGCGTAACTGTGCCTCTTCAGGACCCACAATTTTACCACTCCCTGAACTCTCATGACAGAGCTGCCGATAGGAAACACTTCTTAACTTGTTTTAGTCAAGATGAGCTGCACTAACAAAACTCATAATTGAAAATGTTTTTTCTCTTATTTATTTGGCTGAAGAAAGGTAGGGAGTGCTGGCAGAGCCTTAAGAACAGTGATCTGTTCTTTGGAAAAGCAGTTTTCACTGAGAGTAGCTCCTCTGGACCATCCAAGGGTAACTCTTCTACCTGCACAGCTCTCTGCAGTGTCCACCTCTTTTCTCTATGTGTTGACACAGGCCACTAACCAATATACTTTAAATTCACTCCTTGCATTTCTCAAGCATCTCTGTGTGTTGAAGTAAATTGCCCTCAGCTGTAGTCTGTTGATGTGAGATGTCAACACCCAGTGAGAACACGTGTGAGCAATGTGCCGAGGTTTGCAGGGATCCAGCAGGTGGACTCTGGAAGACTGTCTCTCCAGCAGAGTTGGGATGCATTGGCAAGTCAGCTGTAGAAAACCCTTACACCTTTTTTGTAGGATGTATCACATCAAATTAACCTAATCCTGCTTGCAGGTAGACTAGCATAAAATTACCACATTCAGGAAAGCCAAGCAGATTTGAGGCTGATTAGGCTCACTAGCAATGAGATCAGCACTATGTTTGGCTCACATTAGATTTATTTTTCCATTGCTGACTTTTTGTCAGTGGTAGAAGGCATTTAGCCATGTAGGAGCTTAAATGGTGGTTGTGACCTTCTGTTCCTCAAACACTAGATTGTAGGTGCTGCTTTGCAGCCTGCTTGGGCTTGGGGTTTACTCTCTATAGCTAGAGACACTTTCATGTGCTGTTCAGATTAAGAGTAGTTCCCTTACTTTTGGATCAATGGGCTGAGGTTGGGGGGGAATTCTTGAGAAAAGCATAACTTAACAGGAAGTGTTTTGATGCAAATAGTAGTGACTGGTTTGCTCTCAGAAGTTACCCTCTAATGCATCTGGCCCAGAGGAGCAAACTGCATTTTCTTAATGATCTCATTCAAACTTCCTTTCCCCCAAAAACCTGCTCTGAATTATTTCTTCTTTTCCTTCCCTCCTTAAATCCCCTGTGAGAGCTTTACCTTTGAATGTTCTGCCTTGGAAATTTTCTGAAGGATTTTACTGTTCCCACTTACAGTTACAATACATTCCATATACATAGAATGCTATTAAAACACTTGATGAAAGCAGAAAAAAAATTACTTCAGCGTCTTTATCGGTGTTGCTAGTTAAAATAATTTGGTATCTTTAAGGTAACTTCAGCCATGCTGTTTGCTGTCTGAACTGGATTCCTGCCTTCTCAGTAGGTGGAGTGCTGTGCCCTGAAGGGTGGGAGAGGAGCTGGGTGGAATAGATAGGAATTCTAGTGTGACAGCCCAGAGATGCCCTGGGGCTGCTCCAGTGGTCACAGAGAGCTCAGCTCTGTTTGCTGATGGGGAGGAGTGCAGTAAGGTGCCTGATCCTCTGGCATGTTTTGTCTTTTCTTCAGGCCGTTGTTAAGTATCTGAAATCAGTGCTGTACACTGAGATTATTTTTAATTAACAATTACTTTAGTAATTGACAATGGAAAGATGACAAATTATAATCCCAAACCTGCTTTCATTGGCAGAGAGTCCATGTTTCCCAGAAACAAAGGCTTGAAGGAATAGCGGCGTTCCCTTTGCCTTTGCTCTTGCAATGTGTGATGATTTCTGTGTCGGGGCCTCCAGCTTTTCTCACATTTCCTCAGTAACTTGAATATCTGAACGGATGAATCTCCTCACCTCTGCATTCCCCCAGAGGCTGTCTCATTCTCTCACTGTGATATCTTCTTTTTTTCTTTCCCCCTTCCCTTGGCAGACCTGCATGGGCAAAGACGTAACTCTTCACGTCTCTGCAAGCAACCCTGCTATGCTGCTCTACCAGAAGTTTGGATTTAAGACTGAGGAATACATTTTGGATTTTTATGATAAATATTACCCCTTGGACAGCAAGGAGTGTAAGCATGCATTCTTTCTCAGGCTGCGGCGCTAATCTGTCAGAGCTGTCTGGGGATCTCTGAAAAGCCCAATCTGTCAAAAAAACTACCACAGCTTTCAGTGCAGGATGTTGGCTGTCACATGAGAGCTGGAACACACCAGTGGATTTCAACAGTGCTATGTTGTGTGCTAAAACTGCAATCCAAGAGGATTGATTCCTGTGCTCCAAGGGCAGAGGCCTGAAAATGCCAGCTGGGATATGCTGAAACCACTGGAAGACTGAAATTGTTTACGGGGAATTTTCCTGGCACTGTTACTTTGAAGAGCCTCATTGACAAACAAGCAAAAAAATATTTGTCACTTCAGAGGAGCCCCATGAATTTCAAATCTTGAAACCTGTCAAAAAAATGCTGCAGGTTTTTAATTTCATTTTTTGTTTATGAATGAAAATGAACCTCTAAAGTTAAATCATTCAATGTTTCTGTAATTTGATTGCTTTGCTAGGAACCATGTCTTGAGTCTGTGAAGAGAAATGAGATATTGGTGCACGTAGCTGGGCAGTAACTTTAGGAAAGCTCTACACATGCCAGAACAATAGTACTGGAACCATGTTTTAGGAATAGTAAAGAGTGTGTGAATTCATGTGATTCCAAATAAAAGGCTCAGAGAAGACACCTTTCTTCTCCTCCTTCTCTGCTGCCTTCCTTTCGCCTTGTTGACCCTGTGCTCAAGTGTGAAGTTCTTGCAGTGCACAGTATTTTGTGTTTAGGAACAAGGTGTCATGTGGGTTTGTATCTAGGCAAGATAGGATACCATACCTGCCAAATCAGCCCTTTGAAATCTTACAACCTTTCTGCCATTGTTGGTGCTGACACAGTTGTTGGCACACCTCTAACCATAGAGCTGGCCTTGAAGGCTCCAGCATCCACCTCCTCCTGCTACAGGCACTCTGGATAGAAGAAACTCAGAAAAGTGTGTGGTGATGTTTGAAATGCAGGCTGATTTGTAGAAGCAATCTGCTTGCAGTTTGGAGGGAAGAGAATGTTAGAGGTAGGCCAGATCCAGTTCTTGGAAGCACCAAGCTGTCATTTCATGGTTCTAAGTATAAGTAAAAAGGAGAGCAGAGAATAAATAGAAATAACCAAGAACGAAAGAAAATACAAACTCCAAATGGTTTCTCTGGTAGTGGGCTCTTTTCCTTTTATGCAGTTTAGTGGCTTCTCTCTCCCTGACTTTCACTGCAGATGAACAGAAAGCAGCACTGACGAAAGGTCAGTCTATGCATTTTAACTACGGATCACATCCACAGTGATGTTCCTTTCACATCAAGCCCACAAAGAACTACACACCAAATGTGACTTCTTTGTTCTTAATCCACTGTGTGTACCTGTTGGCTACCTGGCCACAGTAGAAGTTGCCTTAACAGTCTTCATTTTGGTAACAGAAGAGAAAGGGACACAAAGTATGTTTTTGTGTAGTCAACGTATATCATCACCAACACAAAAACAGTGGTAGTGGGAGGGAAAAACGGGCCATCCAAGGGTTGTGTGCCCTAACATTCTTGCACATTTCTGCCTGCTTTATGACTGTGAAAATTTTTGATGTTACTTATGTTACAAGTTAGCGGTACTTGGAAAGAAAAAAAAAACCTGTCTTTATGAATGAATTAAAGCCCTTCCCTTGGAAAAGCCTACCTGTAGTTGTACTGTTTGTTAAGCTGTCTCTCCATCATATTTCATTGAAATCTAGCAAACTCAAATATGGCCGACAGAGGATGTGTGTGGGCAGCTGACCCAGGCAAGAAACTCCTTATTTCCCCACTGGACACCTGCACAGAAGCCACACCCATGCAGGCCTTAGCAGACTGTCCCTTTCCAGCCAGAATTGGGAGATACAGGATAGTCTGAAGAAGATGACCAGTTCTGCATTGCGTTCTCAAAGGTGACCAGGAAGATTTTGAGCACCTGCTTGCTCTGTGCCTATATCTCTCTGGCTTTGTCCCTCAGAGGGAGAATGCCAAGTGAAGAGGGTGTTATAACAGACCTGGGATACCTGCTGTGCTGCAAACAGCTTGTCTTATCCAGGTGCTTCATTTACTCCCAGATCCTGAAAGGCAATTAAGTGATTAAATGCCTTTGAGCCTTTGCACCTCAGCTGCTTTCCTTTTTCAGGAAGACTGGTAAGAATGAGCTCAGTAAAGCTTACAGGGAATGGAGATCGGTATTGCTATTTTGCTTGTTTCTTAATAATTTGCCCATATTTCTGGGAAAATTAGTTAGTTAACAGCTATACTTATTATATCCCACACTCTCAGGACTGGGAGATTAAGTGTTACCTTCTGTGCTTTTATAGACTGCACACCCTGTTCATTCGTGCTGCCTGTGAAAATGTGGTGTGCCTTTGAATTGCTTACTATGAGATCCTTCCCTGATGATCCTAATGGCTTTGGTGGGTACAAGTGTGGCTGACTCAAGCATCACTTCACTGATAGGGTAAAGGTGAACAGCCATGACCCAAGAACTTTCTGACTTGCAAAGAGATCCCAGCAAATCAGATCTGAAAACCAGTGGTGAAAACTGCAGTATTCGTGTGTTATTTTCTCTTGGCAACTCAAGCTGTAGGAAACATTTGCTTTTATTCTACTGGCTGTAGGGGTGAGCACGGAGGTACTGTTGGGTGAGCAGGAATTCACCCCCGCTTTCAGCAAGAGTCCCAAGGACAGGAGGCTGAGGCCAGCATCCTGACAGGCACTGTGTGAAGTCAGGTGTGCAATCTGATAACCTGGGGAAATGCACCAGGGCTGCCAGGGAGCTCTACTTGTCTTCACTAGGTCAGCGCCAGAACTTGGCAGCCTTTGAAGTAGCTATAAAATAGCTGCTGCAGCTCAATCTCTCTTTTGTGGCTGCACAGGGATCACTTCAAGGGTCCTCTCAAGATAATGTTTCCTCCCCATAATGTTGAATAATGAGAAGTTTAAAGGCCAGTGCTTGAATGGGCATGGATTTCTCTGCAAGGAATGAGGCTCCTAGCCCTCCAATTCCCTCTTTCTGCCTTGGAAACCAGGGTGATTTGTTACCTTAGCTGTGATTAAAGAGCCATCATCCACCCTGCTTTATGATACGACTACTCTGCGCTTCCCTGATCTGTGCAGTGACTGTAGCAGCGATTAGAGTTGACAAACACAGCTCAGTTTAACAGAACAAAATTTTCCTGGAGGATGAAGGTGGAACCTCACTTGCTCAAAAAAGTGCAGAAAAGCCCATGCACTTCCATGGCCTTGTCTGAGCTTTGATACTTCACAACCAGGAAGCAGCCTGCTGTAGTCACCTTATTGTGCCCATTCATCTGCTATAGCTGAGCTGGGTAAATACTCAGATCATTCTGCATAGTAGTCATTAATTTTGTTGAAGTAATACTTTGCAGTTTACTTTGAAAGAGAAGTCCTGAGTGTCCTGACGTTGCACAAGTGTCAAATGCTTCTTTTCAGACTTCAGATCCAGACTGGGGGCTGAAACAAAAGTCTGCTTGGTCCATTCATTGCCACCTATAGTGTGAGGATGTGCTGCTTTGCAGACCCACCTGCTTGTGATTATAAGCTCTTCGTGAGTGGTTGAGCTAAGCCATCTTTATCACTTGTCTCTGCCAACCTGGTCCACAGAGTTGCTTCCCTCTAGCCCTTGCGTTCTTTCTGGAGGAGACACTGAGCAAACACTGCCTGCTGCATCACACAGCTCAGGAATCTTGAGCTCCCGCTGCTGTGACGGATGAGTAGCCAGGTCGTCCCTGCAAAACCAGCGAGACAAGAGTGCTTCGTCCTGCTTTCTTCTCCAGACAGGCAGCGTTAGCCAGGCAGGGACAGTGAGCTCAGCCGCTCCCGCTGCCCGCGGGAGTGGAAAGGCGGATGCCTGGGGCCAGGAACAAGCAGCCACTGTCGCGGAGGAGCGGGAGCATCCCTGAGCGGGCTTTGCCTCAACAGGAGGGTTGAGGAAAGAGAGTTTCCTGTTGAGGAAGCTGTGCTTCTCTACCAGCTCTGTCAGCACAAAAACCCATGGCACCTTCCTAGGAGTGTAATTAAAAAAAAAAAAAAAAAATCGATCTGGCAAACTTATCCTTCTTCCCCTTGGATTTGTGCTGGGGGCTTTAAAAACCCCACAGAAAACAAAACATTCTTTTTCCTCCTGGCTCATGCTCTCGGACTCTTCGGAATTTCCAAGGCTGCCGCTGGCGCTGGAGGGCGGCAGAACCGCCCCGCTCCCGCCCTGCTCCGCGCCCGCCGCCGTTTGAACAGGGACATGGCGGCCGGCGCGGGGCAGGCGGTGCTGCCCGAGGAATGGCGGCTGTACCTCGTCTCCTCCCGAGTCGCCACCTTCCGCAACTGGCCCTTCACCGAGGGCTGCGCCTGCACGCCCGAGCGGGTGAGCCGGGAGCGGGAGCGCGGGGCCGAGGGAGCGGGGCGGGCAGGCGCTGACGGGACCTTCCCGCCTTCCTTGTGCCCGCAGATGGCGGCAGCGGGTTTCGTGCACTGCCCCAGCGAGAACAGCCCCGACGTGGCGCAGTGCTTCTTCTGCCTCAAGGAGCTGGAGGGGTGGGAGCCCGACGACGATCCCCTGTGAGTACGGGGTGGTTTCCCTGGCCCCCTCTCCGATCGGCGCCGCTCCCGATGGCGGCGCCGCTCCGGCAGCGGGAAGCGCTGCTGGCAACCGAGGTGCTCGGCAGGGGAGAACAGCTGCGTGTGGCTTGTTGGGAGCTACTGTCTTCTATTTTCTCTTTCCCCCCCCCCCGTCTTTTCAGGGAGGAACACAAAAAGCACTCTGCGGGCTGTGGTTTTCTTTCCCTTCCAAAAGAGCCTGCTAACCTGACACTACAGGAGTTCCTGAAGCTGGACAAAATGCGAATAATAAAGGCAATTGTACGTACACAGCGTACACAGAGACCGTAATGTATCTCTAACCCCCTGTAATGTTGGAAGAGTTACTTAGTTTCTAGTCTTGGGATTGTTTAGCTGGACTCCTTGTTCCTTATCACTGCGTTGCCAAAGTGCTTTGTTGCCCCCAGACTGGGGCTGGATGAGGTGGACCATTCCTGGTCCTCAGTCTCTGCTCTGTGCGAGACGTAGCCTGATTTCCCCTTGAAGCTCGACGATACTAAGTCTTCTACTTAGTAGTAGGCAGTAATGTACTATTTTCACTTTCTGCAGAAAAAAGAGATTTCTCAGAAGATGACCGAGGTTGAAGATGCAGCCAAGAGCACACGTTCTAAAATAAAGAATCTGGCCTAGACTGCTGCAGCTTCACACTTGCTAGTGACATCTTTCTTGTAAATGTACTGTGGCACTGCCACTGTGCCTGAATGGCTGTGTTTCCCAAGGCTGCTTCCAGACTTGAGAAGCAGGCTGAATTCTGCTTCACTCACCTGAGTCTGTCTAGGAAGTACCTGTGGTTTGATATATTGCATACATAATCTTTCTCTGCACGGATTCTCCTAATCTTTCTGTTGGTTTTATTAAGGATTACTACTTGTAGGTTTACTTGTTCTCTTTTTTCTTTTTTTGAAACCCAGCTGTTTAGAGATATTGCTGTATTGTAGAGATCCTGGTAGCTCTGGTGTTAAAACATATTTCTGGCAAGAATTGACAGGCATTTCCATTTTTGTACTGGATATACCAATGCTTTAGGATACTTTGGGACATGAAAAGGGGAAGGATTTTTAAAAATCCTTCAGGGATTTAGGATTGTGGCTAATAACATTGCTGTTCTGCCTTCAACTTTTATCTATACATAGATCAACACGAGGCAGCAGCCAACTACAAGTAGAAGTTTACAAGGATACCAGGCACACTAAGCTTTGGTATAATTCAAAGTAGTTTTACTCGATTTTCTGGAGGAAAGGAATCTGACCTTCAATGCAATGGGCTGCACTGAATGCAGTTTTAACATCAAAAGGGAAAATAAGATCATCAGCCTCAGTGCTGTTGCCCAAGTGTCAAACTTTTTTAAGCAGCATTCATTAGGCATTAAAGACATTTCAAAGACATTCAAATTTATTTGTGCCTGGGAAGGTTTGGTTTGTCCCTTTCCTTGCACAAGTTTGGAAAGGAAAAGAAATTTGCAAAACAGAGTGAAGTCAGTCAGAAACTGCTCTGACCTGCTGGAAAGGAATGGGGGGAATCTTGGAGAAAATATTTGACTGTTACAGGGCCCAATCTGATTGTACAGGGTTGTGAATTTTGTGACAGAACTGAACACACATGATTACATGCTCCCAAAGTCAAGGAACCTCCAGCTCTATTTTGGGAAAAAGGTTGTTGTAGTAACACGTTGACGACACCAATGCTCCTGAGTTTCATAAGTTTGTTCACTGTTCTCTGTCCAACCTTACTTGGAACAATGAAATAACCTCATTATTTCCAGTTGTAACAGCCAAATCATATGCTGATTGCCCTTCTGCGTTCTTCTTTTGTATGTTTGCATTGCAGCTGTAAATAAAGAACAAATTGGTTTCAAATACTTAAATTCATTTCAAGTTACTGGACTTTGTGAAGTGGCTTGTAGGTAAATGTTGATGCGGAGTAACTTCAGAATTTCTGCACTTCCTGCAGGGACAGTGATAAGACCACTGAGCCTTGGACAGGCTCTGGCCCTTCAGTAGTGCCAATTAGGTCTGTGCAGGCAGGCTGTGGGTAGCCTGCAGCTGAGCTAGAAGCCCAGCTACAGTACATACCGTAACAGGACTCGGATGCTCTCCTGTCCCTCCAATCCAAGCAGAACTGCCTCATGGAGAGCTGTGTTGTTGTGCCTGCATAGGAGGAAAGAACAATGTACTTATTACCAAAGGAAACTATCCCAGTACACGTCTTAGCATATAAAACTAAGGAAAATTAATAGGATACAGAATACGCTAGAAGTGTGGTGGGCTTTAGTGAGGTTTATCATATTAAATGGATGGGGGAAGGAACTGAATAGAACAGCAGCTTTTGTAACAGCAGTTATGAGAAGTCTTCAAAACTGCCAGCTGAAAGAAAAACTGTGGATACTGTCCTTGAAAGGAGCTCCTCAACTACATATTTGTGTCAAAGGAGGGGTGGGAGGTTAGTTCTAAAATTGGAGCATGTGTGCTTTTTTTTGGTAAAACTTCAAAATACCCAAGGCAGAGAATCAGCGCTCACTCACAGTCCTGACTGCTGGTCTATGTCGGCACCTTTCTGCACAAGGAGGGAGATTGCTTCTGTGTGCTTGTTAAGGACAGCAACTGTGAGAGCAGGTTGATCCTCGTCGCTGATGCAGTTTGGGTCAGCTCCCTAGAATGCACAGCAGAGGGAAGGTGAGCTGTTAAAAACCATACAGATTCTTCAACTTCCATGTTGTTTTAATATTATGCCAATTCAAGTTGGCAAGTGGGCTTTATGCTCAAGACAGAGAAATGTTAAAATTGTGTTGCTTTGCTTCTTCATGTTTCTTCTGAAAATGTTTGTCATCTCCTAGCTCAAGGTCAGAGTAATGTATTTAATAGCAGTCAAATCAGATTCCACAGTCAGGGTGCACCTTACCCTACCACACAGCAAAAACTTAGAGGTTATGCTCGCTTTTTTCCTATAGAGAGGACTTAACCCTAAACTATAAAACTTTCTGCTTGGCCTTGACAAACAGAGAAGAATGCCTTATGCACCCTAGAAATTTGGGGAGAACATATATAAATGTAAAATAGGTTGCATCTTCTCGAAAATGCTCTTTTAATCTGAAGACTATTACGAGACTGTTGCCTCCTAGGCATAAAGCTAAAGTTGCATACCAGGCTTATATTCTGTCAGTAAATGGTCAAAGAATTGAAAAGGGAAACTTCAGCAAGCAATAACTTACTTCACTGAGCAATTGTTCTATAAAGGTGATTCTTCCTTTTCCATTTGGACCCAGTTCATCCAGTAGTTGTCTGGATTCTGGCTGTGGAGACACAGACAGTAACATTTCACATAGTGAAAACTAGGCCATATCCTGCCTTTGAGTAAAGGTGAAAAATGCACACAGTGGCTTGAATGCAATGTATCTGAGCCTCATTATTGCTAATCCATGACTCTTCTTCGGGAATGTCTTTTTCAATATCAGCAAGTGTTCGGTAACCCAGGCTAATACCTCACTATTGAGGTTTTGATTCAGCAAATGTGTCTGAAAAATATTAGGTTTACATCAATGCAGCTCTCCAGGGCTGTATAAAGATCTGCTCAGCCCAGTAAAAGTGCTATATTTAGGATTAAAATTTGAAGCTTCCAGAATTTGTGAAAGTATTTTATTTAAAAAATGCGTATGTTTTTTCTCACAGAAGTTAGTTTACTAAATCTTAAAACAACAAACAATAAAATGTAAAGCCTTTAATTTCTTCCCAGGCTTCCAGCTCGTTCTTCTCATATCACAGAGCTATGTATCTTCTCCCACCTGTTGGGATAGCTAACTGTTCCAAGCTTAGATTAATGTACATTTCCCTTTTGAAACTGACAATCGGTTTAGTAGGCCGTTCTTTCAGGAAGTTTGGTCTCTAGTGGAAGTGAAGCCTTGCTTCTGGAATTAAACTAGGCCTCAATTATGCTGACATCTCAGCTTAATGGGAAAATGGAGTTGACTTAAAAGCTTGTTAGGTAGATCATCTTCTCCCGCCTAGTTCATAGACATACTGTGCCAACAGTAGTTCCAGCACAGTACATCAGTGGAGTCAAACATAGTAAAGTCAAGGGAAGATGACAGTGTCTTCATCTGATACTGCTTCTGAAGAAAACCTATAACAGAATCAGTCTCCAACAGTGTTTTGGCCTAAAGTACATCATCACCATCATGGCTGGGCTTCGTGAACGAAGATTTGGGAAAATACAACGGGTTCAATAATGAGAGAAACAATCTAATTAAGCTATTAGTAGGAAAAAAACATAGTTATTTTCAGTTCTGTAATAAATGTCAGTTACCAATGTTCAGGTTTTATATTAAGCTGGACTTTTATGCCCCGCCCCAGTCAAGGGGCATATTTTAACCCTTAAATGCCCTCCTTCATGTTAGTGCTGCTCCATAAATACTTTTTCTTGTATTTGCAGAAGATACTTACAGAGAGCTTATCTTCTTGTCCTGTAAGTGTTCTTGACTTTGTTCTCTTTATTTTGCCTCTTGAATGGAAAAGATTACAATCATCTTTGCCTACCAGAAAGGAAAACAAGTGTTAATTCAAAGCAAAGTCAGTATCCTAACTAGAACTTGTGGGAGAGGTCTGGAAATAATTTATCCCCAATTAAAGCAATATTTATCAGTTTTCCACACGAGAAAGTGATGAAATATTTGTTGCAGATCATAGTGGTTTTAACAAAAGTTTTATACTCAGGCAGTCTGAAAAACTTGCTATTTTGAAATGAAGATTCAGTGAAATGTGGAGTTTGGGGTGGTGGTTTCTTTTCTAACTAGTTGCAGCTATTCAACAGTTTTGACTCAGATTCATGAATTGTTTTGTCCAAAAACCTTATAATTTTTCAAAGCAGTCTGATTTCCAAATACTTAAGAACAAGGATCATCAGTAGATATGTATGGCCATTATTTTTAAGAGACATAATCTATCCAATGTGCAGGAGGGTTGAGAAGGAAATTATGCAGCATGTGAGGATCATTTGTGAGGATCCAAGTGCCTGGAATCACAGTCACATTATTAACACTCCAAAAAACCAGCTCCCAGCGCCATGGCCGCCTCTTGCCAAGTCTCAGATTGGAAGCACAAAGTGGATGAAACCTATATGGGAATTGAAGCATGTCAAATGATTCTATAGCAATTTCTGAATTCTAATGCTGACTTTACAACTAGTTGATTTAATGAAAATCTAAATCCAATATGAGATGCCTAAAATGCTGAGCTCTTACTGACACCAATGGGAGATGCAAGTTAACATAATCTGTGAAAACCAGGTCTAGAATTAATGTATTTCATCATTTCTTATCTTTGCCAAATATGCCCCAGCTGAAGTCCATGGCACAGCTCACAAGCAGAGATCATATTGATATTTATGGCTCCTATTGTAAAAGAATATGGGAAACATCTAAAGTTTTATCGCTATAATAAAAAAACTGCTATGAGCTATGGCTGCAGTTAACTGGTCTCAGCTGCTCTCTAGGGATGAAGGATTCCTAAGAATTTTTGAGAGAGTCTGTATGTTACTTAAATCTCAACTTGGATACATTTTGAAACTTCAAGATCAAGTTAAGCATGTACAGAATATCCCAATATAGTAGTTTACCCACCTCAGTGTCTAAGCTTCCAAGCTTTACTTCTTTATTCCTGACTGCTATATTTATGGTCTATTGTAAAGACAGGGGAAAAAAAAATCTCACCAAAACTGGTCTGATTCCTATCCTGTCCGTTTCTGACTTCAGTTACAGTATTCAGGTAATGACTGCTGAACTTCACTGGTTTATTAGTATGAATATCCTGTAGAATCATCAAATGCAGGCAGTTAATAAGATTATCATGTAATGCTGTTATAAGCTTGCTGTGGCACAAAACAGTTCTGTTTGCATATAGGAAAATACATAGGCTTTTAATATCAGTGTCAAATTACCACAAGACATTATCATATGTAATTGAACATTGAATTTTGAGGCAATATAATGTAGCAATTTTTTCTAAAATTTGTTTTGATTTAGGAAAAAAAAGGTGATACAACCTGACTTAAAGAAATGAAGATTCTTATCCAAATGACAGTGTTTCTACCACTTGAGAGATTTGATTAACTCCTCAGTTCTGAAATGATGTGATATACCTTTTCAGGCCCCACATCACAAGGTAAGCTGCTAAGTTTCTACAAAAGAGATATAATCTGAATTTCAGATTTTTGAAACAGTAGATTTTCATCTTTGAAATGCTGGAAATGAGGGTGGATTTTGGAACAAGGTAATTCTGGAGATAGGGATTCCAGATTCTGAATACAGTTAACAGGAGCTCCGACAAACATTATCTCCAAACTACTGAAAATTACTAAACTTGTTTCTTAAGAGCACAGTTTGCAGGCTGAAGAGAAGCAGGATCTAAGATCAAAAGCTCACCATCAAAAGCTAGAATCATCAAACAACATCAGCTGAAAGAAGAATGTTAATAGCAACTAACGAAATGCAAGATGATAGCAACATAACCATGAAGTCTGGCTTAATCAGATAAAGATACCTGTTCATCCAGCTCCAACAGAGAAAGAAAAAGATTTTTTTCTCTAAAGTGATATGTTAACACGCTCTGAATAAAAGAATTTCTTGTTTAGACCCAAATTTAAAATGTATCAGCGTTACGCTTGCTGTCTAGTGACAGCTTTATGCCAGCTGCCTATCAACAGGCCTCATCCCCTGAACTGACCTTGTTAATAGCAAGAACATAATTCAGTGTAATAGTGACTTCATAGTCATCCTCACAGATGGTAGCAGAATTAATCTAGAAGGAAAGAGCAGCCATTAGTACCTCTTACAAAAAAAATACACAGAAAGAGTTTTAGGAATAAGTCTTGATGCTGATGTTTCTTATGCAGCCAATACACAAAATCACACATGGCCTTTGCCTGCTTGTGATACTGTAACCAACACTTCCCATGTAACTGAGAAAGGGGTAGGTGTCTTTTGAGCAATTCAGAGTAACTGAAATGCCAAGTGAATCCAAAAGGTGTAATGAGGCTAAATTTCATGATAGTTCAGTCATTCTCCACCAAGATTTTGCAGCTGCATGGAAGGCTGTGTCATTTTTGGGACTCCCAACTCCAGGAGAATTGGTTACTGCTCTAGAAACGCCAGTTTGTGGAAGCACAGTGTGTATTAAAATGTGAGCAACTTTGTATATCAATTCATTCAGACAGTACTACTGGCAACAAGTCTATCAAAGTCATACAAAAATGAGTGCAAGGAGGATTATAAAGAAGTGAAATGAAGCTCACAAACTTATATTGCAGCTGGTTGAAAATTTTGAGATAAGGTTATTTATTATATTTCTAATCCAAATGAAAAACTGAAAAAGTGGCATTAAACCTAGCTAGTTAACATCTGCTTTGAACCATTACTTTTGGGGGCAGTGGTTTCAGGACAATAGAATGACAACAGGTCAAGAAGCAGCAGGAATAGCTTTCTCTAGGCAATTTTATATTTTTCAGGCCTATCTTTTTGAATCCTCTAGCAAAGGAAACAAGTTGCAGTGGACCTATACTCCAATTCTATTAAGCAGATATTCTAGTTATAGTTGTACTACAGCTTCTGAACATACTGGTGGACAGTAGGTCTCAGTGGATATAGATTCAGGTGCAGAGTATCTACTGGAGTCTAATCCCTCCCCAAAGTGTTACTTGACAAATGACAATTACCTTTCTGACCAGTATTCATGAGCCTTTCTGTAGTTGCTTCTATGTGCTAAAATTGGGGGAGAGGGGATGTACTGGTGTGTCACTTCAGTTAGGACAGGCTAAGAAATACTGAGCTTAAATTGTAACAGGGGAGATTGAGATCAGACACTTCTCAGTAATTATGCCAGTTCAAGGAGTTCCCAAACCCACTTCTGCCTGCATCCCACCTCCAGCTGCTCACTGCCAGCTTACTTTGTACTAACACTGCTGCCCCTTTTTACCTTCAGAGCTGTTTTTAGCCTAGGGCAGTCACTGATCCTGTTCACAGGACTTTGCTTCCAGCAATGTGCTGCCGGCACAACCACTTGTGGCAATGTGAGAGGATGCAGCTACCAAAGAAAGCAATACAGTACTGCAGCTGAATAGCAACAATAGCTGAGTGCAAAAAAGGACTGTGTGGGCCAATTGCAAAATCTCCATTGTTGGTAAGTTTGAAAAGCCTCAAGAGAAATATCAGTCGGGAACAGTTTAGACAGTTGATCCTCCCTCAAGTCAGAGGCCAAATGTTCTCTCACTCATACCAGCCCTATCTTCTAGGACTCTGTGGGAAGAATTTCCAGTTTGCACCTTCTTGCTGTCACCCCTTTAATCATTTTAATGCAGTTTGGTGACATCCTGAAGACTACCTCTCCAGTAAGAAAAGCACTATTCTGTTCCTGTAACTGGTATAGTTCACACTAAAAGTAGACTATATAGCCAAAGAGAATAGCTGCTGTCTGCTGCTATCAGCCTGGAGCAGAGGCGAGCACATCACTGAAATCCCATTTCTAGCAGGGCTTATTTAACTGAGCAACTATATAGATGCCACTGATCTCTTCTTTTTCTTGATTGCCTTCTGTGGGGTACTATAAAACAACTGAGCAAGAGCTTTCTCACTTTCCTTACAGCTGTTAGGTAAAAGAAGAATAGAATTAACAATAGGAAAGAAAGGAGAAAAAAATCTTCAATAGAAGACTGAGAAAAAAATAGAACAACAAAACAAGACAAATTACATACACAAACAGGTCAACATCTAAAGAAAAGGGAGACATTTATTTTTCCAGAGTTTATCTAGCAGCTACAATAATCTTTTCATGATCCTTCATAGGAAGATATTACTCACAACCTCCTTCCTACCTTTCCCATTCGAGGTTCTCCAATCAGTGCTCTGAATTCAAGGTTGTTCTGAGCATAGCTTCTAAGGTGAGCACAGACATGATCCAGCTGTTTTCTCCAGTAACCTGATCAGAGAGAGTTAAGCAGGAGAAAAATCCTTAAAATGTGATTAACATTTCTTCTAGTTAAGTGATGGAAGATTTAAAAGATAGCATAGTTTCACCGAGATACAAAAAAAATTTGAATTTTTTTGGTAGAAAGTTCATCTAATCAAGAAAATGAGACAGAAGGTACACCCTAAAAAAACCCAGGTGAAACATTATCTTATTCATAGGTTATAATTCATCCTTAGGGCACCTTTATTCACAACAAAATTATATCTTGGATGTTCCTTGGGAGTCAAAACTAGTCCAATGTGAAGGTAGAATCTCACACTAATCCAGATCATAAGAAAAGAAAAAAGTAAAATATTACAATTAAGCAACCGTGTATTATTGAACCGGTTTTTAGTTGATTTGGAACAACTGACAGGTAACAATAAGCCAAATCTGAAAACTGCAGACACAGAAACTTAGCATATACAGCATTCTGGTCTGTGTAAGTTATTTTCCAAATAAATTCCTTTCAATTATATATGTGAGAGCTTATTAAAAGCTTAAGCATTCCTGCTCTTTTGCCTGTCAGAATCTCTGGGAGAGAGTCAGCATTCCTTTATGTGGATAGAAGGCATGAAATTTGAGAGGCTGAATGCGCCTGGATTAAAAACTCAACCTAAGCCATTTAGAGTTTTTTGCACCTCCTGTCCAAGCATTTTGGGAGCTACATTCTCTCTTCATCAGGGAAAGAAACAAAAGGACTTGTTCTTATTCTTAACTGATTGTTATCAGGATCTGGCTTATTTTCATTTTTTAGCATACTTATGTAAAGTACACAGCATGATTAATTTCATTGTAAATAAATTGTGTAGGCTTGGTAACCTCATTTAACTTACACAGTGAAGCTGTTCTGACCTTATCCTTTCCTTCAAGTTAAGTGAAGCCCCAAACAGTGTAAAGAAACCAAGCCAGAAAGAAAGTGCTGCTCTGACTTTTACAAGAGAAGGCAAGTGCACACAGACTTCTGTGCTTGGAAGACACTTTCAAGATCGAACTGGTGTGTCAAACTAAAACAGCAAGTCTTATTTGTTAAGCAGCTTTAAAGGAATATAAAAAGAAGGATCCACAGTACAACATAAATTTTTCCCTGCCATGGTCTCACAAACAAAAACTAATACAAATAGGAAGTATTAATTAAAAAATCTAAACTAGACTACTACTTGATGAGCAATCTATCCACAGAAGTCAGTAATATTTGCAATAAATTGGTTCATAACTAGATCCCCAGATATTATTTCAAAAAATCCAGATGATTAGAAACATATTCTTGCATGGTTTTATTATAAGTCAATGGAGTTTTTGGCAGCACTGATGGAATACTTGAATCCATGCTGCCAATAGTTGATTACACCTACATCACACTGATTTAATGTTCTAAACTTTACTTCTTTGTAAAGTTTACCTGGTAAATGTTTTGGCTCCTGTTCATAACAGACTGAAAGTACAGCAAAAAAAGAAACAGAGTACACACCAGAGGATTAGTGATTTGATACTGCTGTCGTTTCCCCCTCTCTTAACTGCTCTGTAATTTTTTTAATCTTCACAAAAGGAAAGAAGGTTAGTTAATGGCTGATATGGTCAAGAAATAATAACCCCCACACATCTTATTTAGTCACTTGTATTTAAAAGCTTTAATATCAAATGTCTGATAGTATTTTATTTGAAGAAATAATGGTCATATTTGGCATATATAAACAAGATTTTCCTGGGTGATAGTGTACAGTCTTGTTGATACAGATAGTTTCAAGCCATGTACACAGCTCAGCATCAAGGAAAGGAATAGCATGAACTGACTGTAAGAGATGTTTATTGATTTATGGAATGAAATGTGTTCCTCAGTCCTTGGCCGGGTCTAATGGAGAATACATTACACAGTGCAACTTCAACAAAGTTACCTCTGCTAAATGGATTAACAGAATTCAAAAAGCAGTGCAGAATTTCTTCCCAACCTTTCCCAGTGACAGCAGTTCTCACTCACAAGTCAAGAGCTGTACTTCTGATAGAGTTATACAAACGTTAGTGTTAGTCTTCTCTTGAGACTGTTATGGGCCAATCCTTTATTATCTCTGATGAAATTATGCTTCCTGACATGCTGAGTCAAGTGTTGTATTTCCTACAGTGATGTCTAAGAGAATATGCCACATTTCAGAACAAGGGAGTAGGAACACAGATTTTCTTAGTGATTATTTTAAAAGTAAGAGTGCATGTGGATACAGATACACAGACTTAAAAGAGGAATTTCTAACATTAATTAGCAACCTTTTCTACCCATTCCAATTAATTAATTAATTCCGATAGCAGCCTGAGAGGTTAAATGTCTAATTGTAGAAGAGCTAGAGATGAGAAAGAGGATCTGAAAAAGTAACTGCTCCTCCAAACAATGCTTTGATGCCGTAATGATTTTAAATTAACTTGTCCTATGGATTGCACAGCTGGACTGCCCGGTGAGATTAAAGACAACTTTGCAGTTGGGCCATTTGTTAGATGCCTAATTAATACTGATGGACTGTCTTCAAGGGTTTGTGATCAAGAAAGCTTAAGTTGAAGATTTCCCAGCATAGTGAAACGAAAACCTCTAAAAATTATGAGCATTTAATGACAGCAGTCAAGTCATTCCACAAACAACAAACTGACCACAAAACTCACTGTGAAACAAAGTTGTCTGCAGTACTGATACAGCAGTCTGTGAGTGGACAGACTCTTCAATGAGTGATGTAGATGTACTGATACCCTTGAGGGGCTGGAAGAAGGGGTCTACAAGAGCTCTCAAGGTTTCTACCAACCCTATTTTTTGTAATCCTGTTAAGAATCCCTTCATCTAGTTAGGTTTTCTTTGCTTCCAAAACTTCTAAAATATCCTCCACAACATCACCCCAAAGAAGTTCTTCATGTAGACAAGCTTCATCATATTTTCAAGAGCTATGATCCCCTCAGTTTTGTTAATTGATACTCCCTGCAGGTGCCAGGTCTAACTGAAATTCACATCGGAGGGTGCTGGGAGATGGGGTGGCTGTTCAGTGGTTTCCAATTCAAATGCAGGTTGTCTGCCCCTGTGTGGGATCTGAGGAAATCAAACTACTACCAAATTAGTAAGGCTGCACAGGGGTCAGTAACCACAATTTTGATATAGCTGACAGTTCTCTTTTAGCTATTGATGGAGATCAGTGATTGAATTGTAAGGCGCTGCATTTACAAGTCACTGTAAATGGTGGGAAGAAAGACTTGTAAAGATCTAAATCAGTGTTGTACTGATGCCACATTCCATAGACTATAATATTTTCAAGAAAGAACAAGGTCATACATTGTTTAGAAAACATAAAATCAGAACTTCTAACCTTTTCCAGGACTAATGGCTGTCAGGAGAGGCTTATGATCACTCATCTTTTCCAGCTTTTCTTTTTGTGAAATCAGCTCAAGTTCTTTCTTTTCCAACTGTTTGCTGGACGGGTAAAAAAGTCCTATGGTTTGGGTTCCTTTATCTTCTCTTTCTGTTAGTTCTGGCCTTGATTTGGTCATGGAAACAGGATGAGGTTGCCAGGCAAATTGAGCTTGTAATTGTTTAGCCTGGGGGGTTGAAGGGAAAGTCTAAGTAATATAATTAGATATAATTAAATGGCTTACAAGCATAACTTAACTAGAACAGTACATAAAATTGTAAAGGAATGAAAAAGCTAGCAGGAAGAATCACTAACAATTCTTGATTTTAATTACCAGTCTGTAAGAACAATGCAACTTATCACAAATATTCAAGCAAAGTCAAAATTCTTCACAATTGCCAGAAGACTTGTATGCTTTTGTAGGGCAAAAGCTGGTCTTGCTAAATATTGTGGTCTTTCTTAAAACAGAGTTTTAAAAACACCGTTACCTTTGTATGAAGGAATATCTTGTATCAGCATGCCACAAATAATTCAAAACTAATAGAATAAGCTTAGAGCTAAGTGTTTTGAAAAGCTGATTGTTTCTCACTTGCTATTTAGGATGAGGTTGGATTAAGGCCTTGGGCTAACACTGCTCTTCAGCAGAAAGCAGAACAAACGTATCCTCAGTTTTGCCCTCATGTTCAAAGACCACAACATTGTCTTAAGGAAATGAATGGAGCTGTGCCAATCTATACCCGCAATGGACCAGCCTTTCAGTTGTTTTGAAACCTGGCTTTGTAATACTGTGTGTCTTATTTCAGAAGATCCCAGTGAGTCCCCAGGATCCATAAGACTGCCTTTTGGAGAGCCTCGCCTTGATGGGGGCTCTATGTAAACACCACAGGACACGCAAAAGCGAGCGTATGGCTGGTTGCTTGTACCACACTTGAAACAAGCAAAGTAGGATGGAGGAGGTCCAGGCTGGAAAGTTCAATGCAACACTTGTCACTAGAGAAGCATATGATGCATGGTTCAGGAATGATAAGAGCAGAGGAATGAATTAAAAGGAAGTAAAGTACCACTCCCTAAAGCTGTTAGATTAGGAATATTAATCAGGATACCAGATTGCTACTACACAGGCAGTTGCAACACAGTAAATCTTCAGGTATTTCAGCACTATACCATGAAGGCAAACATTTTTTCAGACAGATCTAGCATTATGGTACGTTCAGTTTAAACATATACTTTCAAAATTACTTATTTTATTTGACAAAGCCCTGTAATTACTAGTCTGGTGCTCTGACACTGAATACTGACTGCAATTCTTTCCAGTTCAATTCTATCACCACTCCCACCCCCCGCATTCCCTGGTACAGTACAGGAGCAATGGTTATTGGATATAGGATAGTGTTTCAAATTTTATGTGCACTCATCTAACAGAAAATAAATTCTCCTTGAGTGTGTTCTTAGATTGACACACTATAGAAGGGGAAATTTTTTGCACAAGCTCTATTGAGCAGCAGTTAAGTACTTGTCTTTACCCAAGTTAATGAGGTCTTCAGCCAAAATGATTGCATGCATCATCTCATATCTGTAATTGCCCGTATAGGTGATTATAGCACAGTGCAGTTATGGGAAAACTTGCATTAGGTTAGCCTATACTTTAACCTTTGATGGATAAGTTACTGTGGCTGAGTACAGGGCTATTGCATGTCAGCTGATGTAATGAGCGATGCTCTTGACCCATGGTAATTTGTTAAGTTCTAAAACCTTAAGTCACTGACTGATGTGGGGTCAGGATGTCATCTAAGATTTTCATTTTTCCATACATAATCCTATGTGCTCTAAGCAAGTATCTTGACAATAATAATCTGTCTACTAGCTGACAAGAATTTTGCAAAGAGAAGCTTGAAATTGCTGCAGGTCACAGATAAGTGAAATCAGATTTGTACACACAAGCATCAAGTGCACATCCCTTGGCTCCACACCAGTCACAGAAACAGGCATCACACTAGTTAACACGGTGCCATTTTGAGCACAAAACTGTCTTCCTTAGCTGGCTGTGGTAAGGTAGGGGGGTGTCTCCTCCAAACATGGGCTAATAAAGCAAAACAAGCATTAGGGAGAAAATGCTGCTTATGAAGAAAAGCTCACAAGCCTAATAAGGGGAAAGATGAAAGCAAGCTACTCTGATAACATAAAGTAATATGCAGCCTAAAAGAATTATTGCAACTAAGAATTACTGCAACTTAAAATGAGCAACAGAGTGGCTTGGATCTAACCTGTAATTTTTTTCATTACAAAACCATGGTAAAATGTGGCATTAACTAATTTAAAAATATTTTTAGCAGAACTAGTACCAAAAAATAAAAACCTTATCAATGGCATCCTTTTACACTATGTATTTATTATTGATCAGCCCCATGTGTAAGTACAGTTGAAATTAAGAGTGAGGGTTCTCTGCTGATAATCTTATGTTTTCAAATCCAACACACAACAGCTATTTTTCTTCGTACCTGGAGTATGGCAGGAAGAATGTGTTAAGGCAGGGAGTTTTCTCACAGTTTGGAATTTGCTGTATAAATATTCTTTTTGCACTCTTTTACCTTATATGCAAGTTATATATTACTTTGTTTTTCTACTACAATCAAATTATAAGGGTAAGCAAATAAAACGGGTTTTTCATCTGAAACTGCTAGAGGTTTAGTATAGATCCCAGTTAGGACAAATAGGACTTAAAGCTGCTTTGTAAGGTTTGGCTTCAAGGCTTATGCAGTTTATTTTCTCTGCAAGTCAGGAATACGGATAAGGAATACAACCCGAGGAAAATTATTTGTATTACACAACAGCAAGTAAGCAAACATGAAATAGCCCAGGGAATGCGGGGGGTGGGAGTGGTGATAGAATTGAACTGGAAAGAATTGCAGTCAGTATTCAGTGTCAGAGCACCAGACTAGTAATTACAGGGCTTTGTCAAATAAAATAAGTAATTTTGAAAGTATATGTTTAAACTGAACGTACCATAATGCTAGATCTGTCTGAAAAAATGTTTACCTTCATGGTATAGTGCTGAAATACCTGAAGATTTACTGTGTTGCAACTGCCTGTGTAGTAGCAATCTGGTATCCTGATTAATATTCCTAATCTAACAGCTTTAGGGAGTGGTACTTTACTTCCTATTTTCATCTGTGGCCTGTATTTCAACTGAAACTAAGTAATTTAAGGGCTTAATTGGAAGATAAAATTTACGAAGGCACAAATCTAAATGTCTTCTAAATCTATATTATTTAATAACCATTCATAATAATATCAGAATTACTATTATTAATTATTTAGAAATTACTAATGTTTATCACTAATTAATCTATATTATTAGTAAAATTTCTGATTACTATTAATAATTCTTAGTAAGCAATTAACTTTCTCTCTTAGCTGTTACAAGACATGAATGCTCCATATGCCTAACTTACATATGCAGCTACATATTACATATCTACATGTCTACATTCAGTGAAGCAGCTAAACATATATTTGTCTTAGGTAAGTACAGAATCCTACTGAAATTCACTTTGAAATGACACTCCAGTGGCTACACAAGAGACTTTTGCCTCTAGCAACAGTTTTAGAACTCAGGATGTTAGCCATTATAATCAGATTTTAACTTGCGAATCATTATTTTTCTCTCATTTCTGTATTTATCACAACGTGGAGAAGTGAAATGTACCATAAGTTACCATAAGTAACATTTACTACCGCTTTTCTCACCTCAGTGCAGAGTCACAGCCAAATACAAGCATACTAGCTGTATGCACATAGAAGAGGCAGCAAATGGAGATAAGAAAAATAATGTAAAAGTGGAGATAAGAAAAATAATGTAAAAGCATATTTTGTTTTCAGAAAATAATTGAAATCAGTGTGAATGATCTTCCTCATGTATATACTCAACTTTTCTATTGCAATTGAAAATAATCTGAACAAAAACAAGACTTCCTTGGAGTCAAGACTACCCATTTTCTAAGAGCCTTTTGAGCTTTCTCAATGGCATTCATAATCCTGACTTCCATGGGAGAAACTTGAAGGTACATGATACACTTCTGTTTAGCTGGACGTTTGTGATGGAGCATCTGTGGCAGTACTGGGCTTGAATATGACATGGGGGAGGAAATCTCTGTCCTTGTGATATAGGGACACAGGGATATACCTTCAGTTTTCCAAAGATAAAGAATGTTATGCTTTCATTTCATTGATGCAAGAAGCCTTACCGTCTGTATTTCAGGCAGTTTGCTTTCACAAGTTGCACAGTGTTTATGGTGAAGAGGATTTCTTGTGCCACACACCTGACAAAACTGTAAACAACGAAAAGAACAAGAGGACTTGATCTTACAAAGTGCTGTGGTTATTCAGCCCTGCAGATAGAAGAGATACTTAAACTCTGTGCTGTAGGTTTCACACTTTAGTTAGGCCATATTGCCTGGTCATCACAAATCTGTGTATCTTGGTGACTAATTTTTTAAAACTATGGCATAGTTTCCTCAGGAGATCCAGTATCAATAGCTCCAGATATTTGTATATACTAGTGTCAGTTTGCTTAGTCACTACACTCACGAAAAACAGACAGTCCAGTACCTGCAAGGAAAATTATTAATAATATAATAACTGTTAATAATACAATACCATCATATCATTAGGTGCCTTAAAATATCCTTAAAAGGTCTTAGCACAGTCACTATTAACAACTGAGTTTCTACCAGGGCTAAGAATAATGACACTGCTATTTTGATTGTTGCCACCAAATAGTTCAGGTCTGCCTTTGCACCTACATCAGGTCTACCATAAAACATTCCATTTGGGCCAGTGGCTATAAACTACCTTTGGTGGGTTGACCCTGGCTGGAGGCCAGGTGCCCACCAAAGCCGCTCTACCACTCCCCTCCTCAGATGGACAGGGAAGAGAAAATATAATGAAAAGCTCATGAATTGAGATAAGGGCACTGATAACTGATTACTGTTATGGGAAAAAAGAACTCAGCTTGGGGAAATTAACTGAATTTATTACCAATCAAATCACAGTAGGATAATGAGAAATAAACCCAAATCTTAACCCCACTGCTCACTCCTTCTGAGGCTTAACTTTTCTCCTGATTCTCTACCTCCTGCCCTCCTCAAGAGCACAGGGAAATGGGGAATGGGGGTTAGTCAGTAACCTTCCTTCCTTCTCAGGGGGAAGACTCCTCGCAGTCTTCCCCTGCTTCAGCATTGGGTCCTTCCCAGGGAAGAGAGTTCTCCATGAACGTCTCCAACATGAGTCCTTCCACAGACTACAGTTCTTCATTAACTGCTCCAGTACGGGTCCCTTTCCATGAGCTGCAGTCCTTCAGAAACAGGCTACTCCAGCATGGGTCCCCCATGGAGTCACAAGTCCTGCCAGCAAACCTGCTCCAGATCTATTCATGGGGCCACAGGTCCTGCCAGGAGCCTGCTCCAGTGTGGGCTTACCATGGGGGCACATCTGCCTTTAGGCATCCATCTGGTCCAGTGTGGGGTCCTCCATGAGCTGCTTCCCCATGAACCTCTCTGGGCTGCAGGGGGACTGCCTGCCTCACCATGGTCTTCACCAAGGGCTGCAGGATAATCTCAGCTCCTGTGCCTGGAGCACCTCCTCTCCATCCTTCTTCACTGATCTTGGTGTATGCATAGTTGTTTCTCTCACTTCTCACTTCTCTCACTTCTCACTTCTCTCATCTCTGGCTGCAATTTGCTTCTGTGCAATAACTTCCCCCCCCCCTTTAAATATGTTATCCCAGAGGCCCTCCCTCTGTTGCTTATTGATTCAGCCTTGGCCAGCAGTGGGTCCCTCTTGGAACCAGCTGACATTGGCTTCATTGGACAAAGGGAAAGCTTCCAGCAGCTTCTCAGAGAAGCCCCCCTATAGCCCCCCCACCTTGCTACCAAAACCTTGCCATGAAAACAAAGTATCTCTGTCAATCACATATTAATGTGGATTTTAATGATAATTCTTAAAAGTCAAAATAACATCACAATACTGAATGAAAGTGGAAGATTTACACACAATCCACCCCTCTTCCTTTCACCACAATTACAACATGAGAAATTCTCCATGATCATTCCACTCTCTAACACTGTGCAGTTCATATTTTGTCTGTTACCTCTTCCAATTACTATCCTTATCTCAAATTCCTCATGCCCCACATAGGGCACCAAAAAGGACTGTGATGGATTGACCTTGGTTGGATGCCAGGTGCCCACCAGGCCACTCTATCACTCCCCTCAGCAGGACAGGGGAAGAAAATAAGATGGAAAAAACCTCATCAGTCGAGATAAAGGCAGTTTACTAAAGCAAAAGTGAAGGTCATGCGTGCACAAGCAAAGTTAAAAACTCAGAGATTTTCTGTTTTCCATCAGCAAGTGATGTCTAGCCACTTCCTGGGAAGCAGGGCTTCAGCATGCATAGAGGTTGATCTGCAAGGCAAATATTGTAAATAATGAATGCCCACCCTACCCTTCCTTCTCCTCTTTCTTAGCTTTTATATCTGAGCTGATGCCATATGGCATGGGATTTCCCTTTGGTCAGTTTGAGTCAGCTGTCCTGACTATGTTGGCTCCCAAGATTTTGCCCACCCCCAGCCTACTGGAGATGTTGGAGAGATAGTGCTGGTGCTTGCCAGCACTGCTCAGCAGTAGCCAAAACACCAGTGTGTTATGGACACCTTTCTAGTTGCCTGTGCAAAGCACAGCACTGTGAGAGCTGCTGTGCGAAAAATGAACTCCATTTCAGCCAGGCCCAATACAGACATCAAGCTGGTAACTGCCTCACATTATGAATCTCCTTTGTTATCTGATTAGTCTCCAGATAGTAATTTTCTTTCATCATCCTTCTCCTTCCAAAAATGTTTGCTTGCTATTATCACAGAATCCCACTGAATGGCTGAGGTTGGAAGGGACCTCTGGAGGTCACCTGGTCCAATCCCTCTGCTCTGCCCTCTAGAAGGGCCACCTAGAGCTGCTTGCCCAGGGCCATGTTCAGATGGCTTTCGAATATCTCTAAGGATGGAGAATCTACAACCTCTCTGGGCAACCTGTGCAGGTGCTCAGTCACCATCACAGTAAAAAAGTGTTTCCTGATGTTCAGATGGAACCTTCTGTGTTTCAGTTTGTGCCCATTACCTCTGGTCCTGTTACTGGGCACTACCGAAAAGAGCCTGGGTTTATCTTCCTCCACTTTGGCCACAACAACCTCATGCAGCACTACAGGCTGGGCACAGAGTGGCTGGACAGCAGCCAGGCAGAGAGGGATCTGGGAGTTTGGATTGACAGGAAGCTGAACATGAGCCAGCGGTGTGCCCAGGTGGCCAAGAAGGCAAATGGCATCCTGGCCTGTATCACGAACAGTGTGGCAAACAGGTCCAGGGAAGTGATTCTTCCCCTGTACTCAGTTCTGGTGAGGCCACAGCTCGAGTACTGTGTTCTCTTCTGGGTCCCTCAGTTCAGGAAGGATATTGAGGTGCTGGAGCAGGTCCAGAGAAGAGCAACAAGGTTGGTGAAGGGACTGCAGCACAAGTCCTATGAGGAGAGGTTGAGGAAGCTGGGGTTATTCAGCCTGGAGAAGAGGAGGCTCAGAGGAGACCTCATCATTCTCTACAACTACCTGAAAGGAGGTTGTAGCCAGGTGGGGGTTGGTCTCTTCTCCCAGGCAGCTATCAGTAAGACAAGAGAGCATGGTCTTAAGCTCTGCCAGGGGAGGTTTAGGTTAGATATTAGGAAGAAATTCTTTACAGAGAGGGTAATCAGGCATTGGAATGGGCTGCCCAGGGAAGTGGTGGATTCTCTGTCCCCGGAGGCTTTTAAGATGAGACTGGATGTGGCACTTAGTGCCATGGTCTAGTAACCACAGTGGTAGTGGACCATTGGACTTGATGATCTCAGAGGTCCCTTCCAACCCAGCTGATTCTATGATTCTATGATCTTCTTGCACCCTACCTTCAGGTATTTATATACATTGATGAGATTGCCTCTGAGCCTTCTTTTCTCTAAGCTAAGCAGTCTCTGCTTTCTCAGTCTTTCCTTTAGACGCTCCAGTCCCTTAATCATCTCTGTGGACCTTCACTGGACTCTCTCCATTATGTCCATGTCTCTCTTGTACTGGGGAGCCCAGAACTGGACACAGTACTCCAGATACAGGCTCACCACAGCTGAGTAGTGGGGAAGGATCACCTCCCTTGACCTGCTGGCAACACAGTTCCTAGGGGCTTTGGCTTTCCTAACAATGCCTCTGCATATTCCTCCCAGGTTACCTGTCCCTGCTTCCACCTTCTGTATATTTCCTTCTTATATATCTAAGTTTTGACAGGAACTCCTTGTTTATCCATGCAAGGCTGCTGGCACTTCTGCCTGTCTTCCAGCTCATAAGGACGGACTCCTCTTGACCTTGGAGGAGGTGATCCTTGAATCACCTTAAATCATCACTACTTTTCTTGGACTCCTCTTTCTGCAAGGCCTTATCCCATGGACTTTTTCAAGCAGATTCCTGAAGAGGCCAAAGTCCATTCTCCTGAATTCCAGGGCTGTGATCTTGCTTTTGTCTCTGCTCTTTCCTCTCAGGGTCCTGAACTCCTGTTTTGTGGTCACTACAGCCAAGGCTGTCTTCGACCTTCACATCTCCAAGAAGGCCTTCTTTCCTTCTAAGTATAACGTCCAGCAGAGCACCCTTCTTCTCTGGCTTCTCAACCACTTGTGCCAGGGAGTTATCTTTGATATTTTCCAGGAAGTGCTGGATTGCTTATGCTCTGCTTTGTTGTTTGTCCAGTAGATATCGGGTGCCTAAAATCTCCCATGAGGACCAGGGCTTGTAAATGTGAACCTACTTCTACCTGTCTCCAGAAGGCCTCATCCACTGTTTTTTCCTGGTGAGGGGGCCTACAGCAGACACCACTACAATGCCACCCATAGAGGCACAGAATCATAGAATCATTTAGGTGGGAGAAGACCTTTAAGATCATCAAGTCCAACTGCTAACCTAACATGCGAGTCATCGCTCCACACTCCACTGCTACATCATGTGCTCTTCAGCATGCATTCCTGAGCTTATGTTGTTCACTTTTAATCCTTAGTTCTATTCTAGGTGCTTTTAATCCTACTAACTCTTAAAGCTCTCATAATATAATTATACAAAGCCAAGTTGGATCAAAATATTTCTAATGAAGTAATTTGTTAGAAGAATGCATGCCAGGAGTTAAATCACTTTTATGTTACATTTGTTCTCAATTACCTTTATGCAGGTGTTGTTTTGGGACTGCAGCTGTGGAGCTATTGGTGACTCACATACAATGCAAGTGGGTGTATTCATTGGCACAGAATGTCTGCATTCAAGACATGGTGCCATCTGAAGAAAAAGCCACAACACAGCATGTTAAGGACCTCAATGAAATCATTAAAGTTATAATGAGATTTCAGTATTTTCCTATCTGGAGTCTACATCAGCAGCAAAGTCACTTGAAACAAAGAAACTGACAACAACTGATGCTGATATTGATCCCTAAAGATCAAAGGCTATTGAGAAAATATGAACACATCTGGAAAGACAATGCTGAAAAGGTACTAAGTTAATTTTCAGTAAAATTAAAATGCTACTATAAAATATGTACAGGTAATTGAAATCCTCCTAATTATGAATCTCCTAAATTTTCGTTCGCGAAGCCTAGCCATGATGATGATGAATTATGAATCTAATCTAAACAGGCAGTGAATCTTCTCAGTCATTACTTAAAACTACAGCATTGCCCCAGACAAGATATCTTTCTGATGATATAGGAAAGGAGACACACCATTGACTTGTTAGATCAGGTTATTATCTCCTGGGAGGGGCTTAGGGAAGACAGTTACAGGCACCACTGCAAAAACTTGGTGCTCTTACATATGCCCACACATGCCACTGTTTAAGGTTTCAGGAATATTAGATCGATCTTCTAAAGCTATGACATAAGCACTAGTTATTAGCTAACTAACTGCACTAGTTAGCATTGGAATAAAACACATATTCGACACAGGCAAATAAAACACAATTTACTTTTTCATTGTTTTCCCTATTAAAAAACATGGCACTTGAAGAAATCTATGGTTAATTTTGCTCATCATTTGAGAGTTTCATCAGCTCTACTGCTAAAGGTATTGAGCAGAACAAAACAATTAGAACAGAACTTCCAAATGAAAGTGCGACTAAGTAACAGGTTTGCCAGCACTGAGTGTGTAACTTGCAGAGGATGTTGTTTACTCCAAAGACGATGTGTTGATTGTTACGACATTTTGCTGACCTGCCTTCCTTCAGGGAGTGGGAAGCGATGTACCGGCACAGGTGGGATAGGAGATCCACATTTCTGACAGAAGTGAGCCAACGGATTAGACAGGCGAGGTGCAGAACAGTGTGCACATCTGAAAATAAGACCAAACTAGCTGAGCTTGTTTTAGTATTGCACTGGTGCATAATAATTAATAATCTGGAACTTGTTGTGACAAGACTTAGGCCACAGATTTCTCAGTTGTGGTTTCCAAGCTGTGGTGGTCTACCAGACCATACCCCAGCATTCATGATATGAAGTTCTGAATTCTAAACAGCTTTGCAGAGTAGAAAGCTCTCTGGCTGCTATGGAATTTCATACTTTCTTCCTCACCATGAGGAGGTAAACATGTGAGGTAAACAGGTCTCCTGACATGCAGTCTGTATCAGGCCTCACTGCTGCAGCATGGGGAACCACTGATGTAAATCACAGAACCCTTCCAATACTGATAAGCATTACTATTCTGTGAGACTACTCCAGTGAGCAGTTTTCACCTGCAGCAGTAAGGCTGTAGTATAATTTGAAAAGATAGTTTATCCTCTGACTCTACAGGTCTTAGAAATTTTTTTTAAGAGATGATAAGACAGTTGATAATTGTGTATGGTAAAATGTAAATAAAACGACATTTAAGAGAAGGCCTTACCTAGATTATATTATTCAGTTATGAGCCAGTGTCTGTCTTTGCTTTCCTAATGTTTATAGAGACCCACAGTATTACCAACTTGCTTGCAAAAGGTTCAGACACTTTCCGAAGGACAAATATGTTAAAAGGAGAAGTCACTTACTTAAGGAAATCTGTTTCCCTCTGGATCCTTGACACTTGTGTGCTTGCTAAGCTTTTCTGGTTTGTCACTGCAGAAGAACTTGCAAACTGAAATGAAGTTACTTCTTTAGCCCTTAGAAGCAAATATTTGCAAAATGCATATAAAAGTAGCAAAATCAGCTGAAGATGCTATTTGAAGCAACAGGAAACAGTGCACTGAAATGCACTGCTTTAAGGAGCATCAACTGTACTCGATTCCCCCATTAGCTGCCTTAAGGACCCAGAGCTTCTTCCAATAAAAATAAATCAATCTCTTGCTATTTACTTTTCATGACAGCACTACTGGATATTGAGTTTCGAATATTAACTTGACAACATACAGCAGTAGGTATTTGCTAATTGCACATTCAGTAACATAGCAGAAAAGAATTAGTAGGAATGTCAATTTTCTTTGCCTGGTTTTGTCTATACTGATAACTGTAAAGTGCTTTGGGCATTCCTATTCTAGTATGTCATTACCATTAAATTTAAATCAGGACTGTAAAATACAGACAAAGGCTGAGAGATCTGAGAAATCACAAATCTTCATATCTTCATTTTTTTAGACCTCTGTCCTGATGACAGTCTTATACAGTTTTCTTCAGCACCCCTTTGCTTACCTGTAATGATTCTGTTGGTGGTGCTGAGACAGATTCTTCTCTGTACTCTGTTGTTTCCAAATGACTGGCAAGGAGCTGTGGTCCTTGCAGGGATCTATGAGAAGTCTTTCTTTCTGTTTCCAAGATTAAAATTACAATTCTGTTATTCCACTGTCATTCACTTCATGCAGCTAATATATATCTTAACATGAATATTACATACTCTCTAAGCATATTAAAAATGTATCTGACATCCAGATTTTGGGTTCAAATAAGCTGCACGAAATTACAGGAAACTGAACTAGAAGAAAAATCATGTCTCTCTGAAAAAGCCTACTTTTGTATTTTTCTTTATTTACAGTTTTATTCCTTCCTTCATGCTCAGAAAAACTCCAGCTCCTAAAAGTAAATTAATGAGTAAACAGTAGTACAATTCCCTGCTCTTAAATAGTCCCATTGCCATTGCCATGGAATAACAGACTTTATCTACTGCGAAAATCTGGGTTAAACTCTAATTTGTGCTTTGTGTATTTATTTTGGAATCTTACTGCACAAACATAGTAAAGAACTCTGTAAAGGATTTGTAATCCCACCAATTTAACAGCATTTTCTGGCACAAAGAGAAATACAGACTTGGGCCTTGTCATGTCGCTGAGAAATTAATGACATTTTAATAAGTTTTTAAGAAGTAATGTGAAATGTATGGAAGGTAAGTTTTGCTCTATTTGCAGTGTTGAGCAGAGGATGTTTTGTCCTCTGAGATGGTTTTAAAATTACCTATCTGATACAAGAGGAAAAGGTTACACTATTTTCTGCTAAAACAGAAGACTATCTCAGTTTTATGAGGTAATACTATACCTTGAAAGTCTTGGGGTATTTCACCCCAGGCGGGCTTGATTTCCACTTTCAGTCCATTCTTCCTTGATTTTGTAGTAAACATTCCACCTTCCTTATTCTAAAAGGTAATTCCATTTGAATTCCAGACGAAATTTTTGCTTTTGCTCAAAACCTCTCTTGCTACATATTTAAGCTATTTATTTTCAATGCAAGCATTTGAAAAACTCCTATTATAAATGTATTTTTAAAACATTTGATGTGAATTGTTCATAAAATACCACTGGGGAAAAAAAGTGTCCCCTCGAAATTTTAATATTACAAAAAGGACCAAAGCAGCAAAGATGGGCAGACAGAGAAAATAAATATATTAATAGTATAGACAGTTTAATCTCTAAGTAACATATATATAATATTTTATATTCACATAAGGGGTTACAATTGCTAAAACTTACCCGTGCGGCTATATCTTTTAGAAAATTCTTGTCATCATCTTCAACAGAAAAAAGGATGTTTGGTTGCTTGTACTCTACCAGAAACACCTTTGTTACGACTGTACTCTTCCTGCAGTCCCTGAAAATCAATGTTCACAAACCCATGTGCAGCAACAAGCCACTGATGAACATGGCTCATCTGGTTGAACATCTTTTCCAAGGTTGCCAGTTACTACTTCAGTTGATAAGTATAATCCTGGGCAATATTTAGGTAATAAAAAATCTTCAATTCACTAATACATGTTAAATTACAACAGTATCATTGAAATTGCTGTAAATGTGCAAACCACTCAGGATAAAAACATACTGGAAACAAGTGTTAATCTAGGTAGTGATAAAAAGAAAATACACATAGGCCTAGGTTTTGCATGTCCCTGCACAGGGAATATAATGCTGTTATATTCCAGCACAAACACAAATGAAGGCTACCTGCAGGTGCTAACAACAGGGAACAGCAAGCACAAATCTCCAAGTGGAGTGGGAGTTTCTGCTCTGTTGGAAATAAAAGATAATGCAACACAGTCCAGACAGAGAATTTATGTGTCCTCTCTCTGTCTCTAAGTATGAAGTTAGTTTGGACAAAGTCAGTGGCTGTGCAGCAAAATCCAGTTTTCTTTCTATGTATTGTATTTTCACCTTACCCAACATTGTACTTAAGCTGTGAGGTTTGGCATTCTGTACTCCTTTGGGAGAAACTAAGCAAGTTCCTGGAAAGACCAGCCTCTATAAATCCATTGAAACACTGGATGACCCCAGAAAACACCATACTGGTTCCTCTGGTGTTTCTGATGACCACACTCAAAAAGATGAGCTCTAAGTGTTAGCTTCTCGCCCACAGCCTCTATGGATCATTGGCCCACACCCACAGCCCAGGAGATAAACATCAGAGAGATAATTCAACCACACAAACACTTGGTGGATAAATAGTATTATGAGAATGCAATGTCAATGCAATTCCTAAAGATCATTTCAATTGCAAACTGGCTGTGGAAAGGGGCATTTCTCATGGAGTGCCTTAAACAACATGGCTACAAGCTATGACTGAGATATCTGTCCCTTGCCAAAACAGGACTAAAATAAATAAGTTACTTACTTTGTAACTGCTAGTGCCTTGACCACTATTTTCCCAACTGGTAATATGATAGGACTCTTATACTTAAAAGTGTTACACTCTCCATAGCCAGGTTTTCTAATGAGTTCTGGTTTACTTCCATCTAAAGTGTAATAAATAGAGACTTCAGGTGTATCTGAAACAGAGAAAGTAATTATTCAAACTGTATTCAACCTTGGAAAAACAAGCTCTACACTCCAGAGTACTCACTACTGTGCTTGATTTTTGTCACATAAACAAAATAGAGCAGTTCCATAAATGACTGAATATTTGGGAACAAAACTCTTTCTGCCATGAAATATCTGTTACTCAATAGACACAATTTCATTATGAGCAACATTTCTTATATCAAAGTAGCTGGGCATTGGTTTTGTATGAAAACATTACAGCAGCTTATCCATTCCAGTGACAGAAAAGATATTTTCTGCCATGGTGAAAGGTGACATTTTAAAACACGTAAGGAAAACATTGGGGGTGAGCCTGGCACATGATATTTTTAAGCACTGGTTTTGCAGTCAAAGCAAAATGTAACAGCTTAAAACTTCGACCTTGGAAGCAATTAAGACTGCTAACACATATAACCTGTATGTTGGTAATATTACTTGAATGCATAAAATTACACGCAAGTATATTTGGCGCATCAAAAGCTGTTGGTTAATTTTGTAAGTTCCTTAATGAAATGCACACTCATAAAAATCATAATCAAACGTGAAGAAAAGTATAGAGGCTAAACAAGTCAAATGACCACAGAAATAAAGACTCTTATTCGTACCTGATTTTATTTCTACGAGAGTATTTGTGTCTATTTCATGTTTAGCCTTCCCTGGAAGAGGGATTCGAAGTGGTATGACCTGAGGAACTGAGACAGAGCCAGCTGTCATTTTTCTCAACAGCAATCTTTAAAATAGAAAAATAAAAAGGCAGATAATAATTTTCCTAAACAGAAGAATGCACTGAGAAATACAGTCTTTTAACATGATCTCTTGTCCTCGTTTTTTTCTCTTAAGAGAGAACATTGGATTCTTTAAACTGTTATTTGTCATTAATATTTGCATGATTTTCACACTGAAAAGGGGCAACATCCTACTTCCAACTCATTCTCCTGTTGCAGAACTGTGAACAAAACTTGAGATGAGTACTGTGAGGGAGACTCCACAGCCTCTCTGGGCAATCTGTGCTCGATCACCCGCACGGGCAAAGTTGTTCTTCCTCATGTTCAGGTGGTACACCACCGAGAAGAGCCTGGCTCCATCCTCTTGACATCCACTCACCAACTACGGGCGGATCAGACCTTTACCTGACCCGAGGGAGCTGATAGGTTTTCCCTCAAGGCCCCGCCTGCTCTTGGCACACCTGGACCAAGGCACGCTGTGCTCTGTTTCAGCCTCCTGGGACCGCATCCCTGGCGGGAGACGCACGGTCCTAGCGGCATCCCCAGCGCGCCGGGCTCCCGCCACAGGGCGCCGCCAAGCCCCGCTTTCCGTCCCGCTCCCGGCCAGCCTGGTCCCCGCCCCCCTCCATCCCTGCTGTGCCAGCCCCGCTGCCTCCCGCGTGCCAGCCCCGCTCCATCCTGCTGTGCCAGCCCCGCCTCCATCCCCGCGTGCCAGCCCCGCTCCATCCTGCTGTGCAAGCCCCGCCTCCCTGCCTGTGCAGCCCCGCTCCAGTCGCTGTGCAGCCCCGCTCCATCCCTGCGGTGCCAGCCCGCTTGCCTGCCACCCGCCCGGCCCCGCGCCGCTCCGTTTCCACGGCCGCCGCGCGCCGGCTCTCCCGGCTCCCATTGGTCGTTGCGCCCCCCTCCATTGCCCGTCTCAAACGTCATCTCGCCGCGCCAGGCCGGCCGCGCCATGGCGGAGGTGAAGGTAAAGCCGGAGGTGCCCGACTCCATGGATATCGAGAGCAGGTGCGGGGCGGGCGGCCCTGGGGGGCTCTCTCGTGGCAGATGGAGAGACTGCCGGGTGAGAGGAGAGGCAGGACGCAGTAGGGGTGTGTGAAGGCCGGCAAGGGGCCAGGGAGACTTGTTTTGGCGTGGGGGAGACAGGCGTGGGGCGTGTCGGTGCCTTGAGGGGTGTTGTTCAAGGCCTGGGGGCTGTGGTTCGAGGCCTGAGTGTGGTCAGGAAGTAGGTGCTGAAGGAGAGAGTTGCAGTTGTTTGAGGTACTGAGAGTTTCGTGCTGAGAGATGCTTAGGTGGCAGTGGGAGACGGGGTCAGGTCACCTTTGGCTGCCTTGGTGTTTTTTCTGGTCTTGGAAAAGGGAATTGTGGTTTTTTTACATGAATTTTTTTTTTCTTAAAGGTATTTCATCACTATTTGCCTTCTCTGACTAGTCACCAGTTCCTTTCCATTGGAACCTTTTGTATAATAAAACATACAGGGAGCTTTAAATCCATGTTGTTAATAATGAAAACAACACAAAAGTAAAATAGAGCACCACACTCAGTGTTGTCAGCAAGAGCAGAGGTAGTTGGTCCAGCAGCTGGGGCAGGTTTGTATTTGTCAGCACAAGGGAGTAGATGCTGGGTTCCCTCAAGAGACATGACCAAGAAACAGTCGCTGGATACTTTTGCCCTGAGTTTTTCTTGTCACTCTCTTCCATCCTGACTCTAATACTTGAATTTGGTTTCAGGTGCAACAGAACATGACTTTAAACTCACTTTTCTCCTCCCGCAGGATTATTGAGCTGTGCCACCAATTCCCTCATGGTATCACAGACCAGGTGATCCAGAATGACATGCCTCACATGGAAGCCCAGCAGCGAGCTGTGGCCATCAACAGGCTGCTCTCCATGGTAGGGGGATCTCACCTTCCTCATTCTATCTCAGCCAACCCAGAGCATGTACATACATACTCTGTATGTACAGTCTGCATGTTGGGCAGGGCTAGCAGATTGATTCCGTTGGATTTAGCAGCATTTGCCATGATATACAGTTGCCATAGTTTACTTTTGGTAGCCATAAGCACTAATGATTGCTAAAGTTAATTAAGGTGTGCCTCAACTGACTCTTTCTAGTCTGCAATACAAAGTTAACATGGAGGTGTATATCGATGTGGATCACTGGGTGAGGAAGCTACCACTGAGAAGTACGACATTTGGGTTTTTTGATGTGTTTAGAGTTTTTTGGTCTTTTCACTAAGTGTTACTTTGTAAAGCAAAATGTGTTACAATGGTCTAGAGTACCAGTTGGGTGCAAGTATAGTTGCAGGGGTTCATCAGGTGGAAAGATGGCCATGGGTGATAACCACAAGGCCCATTAATGATCGAGAATGAATTAGCTGGAGAGAAAAGGATGGATGTTAGCCCATGCTCTTATATGTCTTCTCACAAAATCCCAAGGTTGTGGATTACTCTGATAACATGCAGGTGAAACATGTCAAGGAATTTTTTTGTATTTTCTGTAAATTTCCCGTGCCTCACTGGACATTTCTCTTTACTGTATCAGGAGTCAGCCTAAGATAGGAGCAAGGATCACACTCGGCTACTCCGGCCAAGTGTTCAAGAATACACCACACTGACCCAACAAGACTGAACAGCTACTCTCTAAACTTGAGTAGCAGCTAAATGTTCAGGCTCTTTAAAAGATCAAGGTTCCTTTTGGTTCCATACCTAGCTGCTTCCTGAGCATGTGGAGTCAGGAAATAAAACAGTCGGAGCGGTGCAGTCCAGAGAGCACTTTGAAAAAGAGGGCAACTTGCTTCTTAGAAAGAAGGATAGTGGAAAGTATCCAAACTGAGTAAGGTGTGGTGGTTGGCTTTTGTTGTTTTGTTTGGGTTTAGTTTTTTTTACTAGCTGAAGAAACTTCTTAACTTTGATCCTATGATCCATACTAGGTATCACTGGAAGTAATCTTTCTCTTTTTTGTCTTTCTGTTATAAATGAGTTCTGTTATAGATGTTACTAAGTGTGTTCAATAACTTTGAAAGGGCTGTCCAGATTTCATAATGAGGCTTCAAAGATAGTTAAGTCTTTGGAATTTGTTTAAAATTGATGCTTAGAAGTGGGGAGTATGTGGGAAGATCTAGAAAGTACTTCAGACATGGGGGTAAATGGCAGTGAGAGCTCAGCCTTAATAAGCATCTGGTACTTTGATTTAATCTTCAAGTACCTCATCTGTAGCAGAGCACTGAAGTGTAAGCTTCAATCAGCCAGGTAATGTAAATCTCTAAGAAACAAGATTGTAACTGTAGGAAAGGATCAGCTGGCAATGAAAATATTAATTAATGCTGTTACACAGGGTTATGCTCTTAGGCTTGTCTAATTGCTTGCCTCTTCAAAATAGGAAATAAGGATTTTCCTGGCCTAGGCACAAGTGTCCAGAGCAGAAGAATTTTTCTGTGTGTGAGAGATGCCCTTAACTTGCTTCTGAGAGTCACTGCCTATCCTAGTTGGCAGCTTTCCAGTGATGTCCACTTAGCAAAAAGTAGAACTTTGAACAATTCCAAGTTCCAGTAGCAAAGCTTATGCAGTAGAACTCCACTGTGATTTTTGGATTGCCATGCAAATGAGTGTTTTGTTGGAAAGTGAGAGTAAAGTACACAAGAACTTGATATCCCTCCTACCATATGAAAGTTAGGAGAAGTAATAGGAAGTGCATAGATGTTGTGGGAAGGGTCAGGAACTATTTGTTATTTCTGATAGCTGATGATGAGTGGATACATGTCAAGGGAAAAAAAGATCCTCAAGAGTATTATTGTACTTGTAGGGAGAAAATATTCTCAAGGCTATTATTGTTTCCAGTAGTTAGAAATGTTGGTTTTCTTTCTTTATTATTTAGTTGACATTAAATAAGTTTTTTATTTTAGAACTTAAGAATATCCTTTGCCACCTTCCGAAACAAGCTCTTTGAAGAAAAGTAAATGCATTGTGCCCATCTCTCCTAGGGGCAACTGGACCTTCTCAGGAGCAATACAGGTCTCCTGTATAGAATCAAAGATTCTCAAAATGCGAGGTAAGCTTGTGTTTGCTGGATAAATATATTTGGAACACAATTCTGCAACTCATGCAGCATAGCTGAGAAGTCAGTCAGCAGTGTAATGTGGATTCTGTCACATGGATGTCGCAGAACATAACTGCTTGTTTCAGGAGGGTACATTTAACTCCCCTGAGCTCACCCTGAAATCTGTTTTAGGTATAGTGTTCTCTACTGAGCAGAAGGTACCATGGGACTACAGCTCTAACTTCCTAGCAGAGTTCCTGGTCTAAATGACAGCAAAGTGATCTCTGCAGACATATGTATGTATATGCTCAGGTGAAACCCAGCTGAAACCTGACCAAACCTTCTCCTAACTGGAGTTCTGTGAACTTCCTCACTGCTCGTGTTACACGATCAGCACTGATATTTACAGCTGTCCCAGGAGGCCACTTGAACTCATGCTCTTTGATTTATTAAAATGTACCTCCAAACCATGTCTTGCAATGGCTATGTAAACCTAAGTAAAAGATGCCTAGACATACTTCTGGAAGGAAATATGCTTCAAAATTATCCTTAGTGCAGGTGTATCATCCTTTCTTTCAAATGCTTTAGAAAAGGATTGCTGAATTTATGCTTTCTTGGACCAGTGAAAAGGCATGTTCTAGAGTTAGGAGCATTCTACTATCCTTCTGAAGATGTTCTGTCTAGAGACAGATTATCTTAAATTCTGTTTCGTGCTGTGTTTGACTTTCTGAAGTTGTGTTAGTATGTGACCCCAAGTTCCCCATTGTTATGACAAGTTGAGTGATTCTTGCTTAGTCACTTTTTTTCTTTCATATTCTTTCATTTTTCTTTCTCTTTTCTCTTTTCTGTGGCTTCTCACTGGCAAGCTTGACTTGATCCAGAGTGGTTTACTGTCATGTATTATATTTGCCAATGGCTGGCTTACTGTGTAGAGGTTTTTTTTGTGCATTGTTTTTTGGGTTTTATAGTACTTGTTTGTAGTTTTAAAAAAAATCTCCATTTTCTTTCAATTTTGGACCTTTCAAAAATCTTGATATGTCTTTTTTTACAGTAAAATGAAAGGCTCTGACAATCAAGAGAAGCTGGTTTACCAAATTATAGAAGATGCAGGCAACAAAGGTAGTTTAAATTATGATTGTGAATGGTACTAACTCTGTTTGCTTATGGAACCATTCCTATCCAAATTTGTAAATGCTTCCCATACAATACAAATATAAAATTTTGAGTCCCCATACCTGATCTGTAACTAATGTTTCATATATCTGCTTTTTTAAAAATGAAAGAGAAGGTGACATGTTTCTCTGTTAAAATAACCTGTCCTGGTTGACTTTTGGGAGGGGCTCTTTTAGAAGACTTGGAGTAAGAATTGCAAGTTATCTGTGGGACTGTCAAGCCAAAGTATCTGCAGAACACTCCCTACTTAAAAGAAAATGCAGAACCAGGATTTAACAGGTGTCCTGCTGGCAGAAATCACTGCTAATGACAGGGCTTTCTTAGCGTTCATTGCACACTGTGGTTGAGAGTCAGAAGGTAGAACTAGTTCTCGTATTTTTGTTGAAGCAAACACTAGTTAGTTACAAAGAAGTACTAGTCAGTAAGAGCGTTTCTGTGGTGCATTCATGTTGGCAGTGAATGGAGTTTGCTTGTAAGTGCTCTGGGAGGAGAGGTGAAGGGCAAGAGGACAGTATGGTGGTTGTGATATGTATGTCTTGCTTTTTTCACTTGTTTGTTTTGTCCAAATCCCCTCTGTCAGTTCCCTCCCTTCTGCTGGGAGTGATAGGGATCAAGGATACATCCTGTGGTAGGCAAGTGAGTTAAACAGTGTTGTGGCTTTTGGTTTGTGAGTATGTACAGAAACAAATGGTTCTGTCTATTTATTTTCTGTTCATTTCTCTGTTTTTAAACAGGTATTTGGAGCAGGGACATTAGATACAAAAGTAATTTGCCTTTAACAGAGATCAACAAGATACTGAAAAATTTGGAAAGCAAGAAACTAATTAAAGCAGTTAAATCTGTGGCAGTGAGTATTTTGTGACTTTTTAAAAACAATTTCAAACACTTGCTGCATTCTTTTGTATGCTTTTAAGAGAGGACTGGGAGCAGAGAAACCTCATCCTACCTCCAGCTCTTTCACTGTGCACCAGTGTTTGACTCTGCCTTTAGTGTGCAGGTTTGAGGTGCAACAGATAAGAGAGGCTATAATGTTTATTAAATAACCAATATACTATTAATAAACATCACTATTAATATACAATTCTGTCAATCTTCTCCACTATTAATTATATGCCATTATCAAATTGGAGTTTTAGTTCTCTCAGTTCTTTGTTGCACACAACTGTTGTTACAGTTCTGCTACCCTTCACAAACCTCCTTGCACTGCTTGTTGCTAATCTGCAGTTCTGTCACTGTTTTCCCCTGCACTCCCATACCTGGTCTTTAGGACATAAACCTAGGGCAGAGCCTGCTGGGTTTCCCCCAGCATCCCAGTGGACTTGGGTCCACAGGTCAGCTTCTCTGCTGTCTGTATGCATCCACAGTCCTGCTGTCTGCTTATCCTGCCCTCTCTTGTTCTGACTTTTACACCTAATTCTCTTCTTGTGTTTGTTAACTCTCTTTTCTACCACTCTTTCCTCCTTTCTCCACTCAGTCTCCACCCAAATAAGCAACCTGTCCATAATTACTCTTTCTCAATTGGTCCCAATGTTGCTGTTGCACAATTAGGTAGGTATTTCTGATATTGAAGCAAACTCAGCCACACTAGTGATATAGTTACCTAGCTGCAAGTGGCTTTGCAAGGTTCCTCTGGATCTCCTGAAACTTCCTTCAGTTATCTGGTTCATACTGGATTTCTATTGTTTACTTCAAACAATTTCCAAGACATTTGATTCTGTTTCAGTCTTGGTTCCTCTACTTTGTTGCAGTTATTCAAGTTCCAGCTACTTTCCTATTGCAAACAGTCCACGTACTGGAGTAGGGCTTATCCTTTTCTGTGTTTATCACACTGTTACAATACTTATGCAGTATCCTGTTCTCCCTTACCTGCCTATTTACAAATCATTTGTGTTAGCCTGTTCTTTGGACATTCTTCTAGTTTTCAGCAGAGATTCTGTTTTGTTGTGGGGTCTGGTAAACCAGATGGAAATAGAGAAGTTTGACATAGAAAAGGAGTAGCTTTTTCATGTTCTTTTGAGGGATGCTGGCTTTATCTAATCATTCAGGGGATGTAACACTGCTGAAACTGCTTCAGTTGTTGAGTAATTCTTTGGACAACTTTTGGATAACCGTTGTCCTTTAACTGACTGCTACTCTCAGGACTGAAGCAGCATTCATTCCCATTGCCCCCGTCTAGGTGTGGCAGGAAAGAGTGGGCTCACAAGGGCTAACATTAGCTGCAGGGTTTAATCACATAAATCCTTGTCATCCATGCATGGGTTCAATCCTGCAGAAACAGTCAAAAGCTTCTCCATTACATTTGTCTTTGCTGTCTCTTAAGGACACTTTCCTGCTCTCCTTTGACTGCAGAGAGGGATTAGAGTCAATAGAGTAAAATTAAACTCAGATCTTCTGTGAGGTTTGTATTGTGTCCATATTGTTAGCAGGGTTCTCTCCTCTAACACTATGTTATGAAATGATTAGGAATCGAAATGCAGTGATTGTCTCTTTATCTCTCTTTTACCAGAGGGTCAAACATGTTAAAGATAGCTTGAGTCAGCTGAATTGCTGTGCCTGAGGTATAGGAGCAATGAATTATCTGCTTAGATTTTCCTTTCTCGAGGAATACTTTCACCTGTTGAGAGCTGTACCCTTTTCTCTAACAGGCATCCAAGAAGAAGGTCTATATGCTGTATAACCTGCAGCCTGACCGGTCAGTGACTGGTGGCGCTTGGTACAGCGACCAAGACTTTGAGTCTGAATTTGTGGAGGTGTTAAATCAGCAGTGTTTTAAATTTCTGCAAAGTAAGGTGAGTGTCAATATTCGAACCACCTTCCATTTGTGTTGTGCAAGTAATTATTTTCTTTATAAAACTGGTACCAAACAAGGCTTAAATTTTCCATAGGTGTTAGCCATTATTGCAGCTAGATTGGCAGTCTGTACTGGACTATTATTTTTGTCACAGCACATGTGATGGTGTTGCATTTTAATGATGGATATTCTTATAACCTGTCCATGGAGTGAAGCCTTTTATCGCCGACGTCCAATGACAAACTAGGCACCAAAGTACACAGGACCAAAAAATCTAGCAAAAATCACTGTGTTTCCTGCAGAGCTCCTCATTTCTGAGAGGGTAGAAGACAAATCAGCTAGCTCTGCTTAGAAGACAATTGTCCCTCGTCTAACTGCAGGAGAAGCCTGCTGTTCATTAAATATGTCTGCAGTTTGCAGCATTTGTCTATTCCATTAAAATATGTTTTAACTGGCACTAGGTACAGCAGAAATTTTTTTTTTGTCAACAAAATGCCAAATGCTGATATTCCTTCATATTAATCAAATTGCAGTGTAAATTTTGTGTCATTTAGTATAAAATTATATTTGATTGTGCACTGCATTGTCTCATATACATCAGTCTTAAGGATATGGCTTTAAATGCTAAACATGTCCCAGAAATGGTTTGGAAATCAACTTTTATACTTTAGTCTGCCTGAAACGGAACCATGAAGCAGGCTCTTGGCAGTGAGTACTGACTATAACTAATCTTCGCTTTTTTTCTCAGGCAGAGGCAGCTCGAGAAAGCAAACAGAACCCCATGATACAGCGAAACAGTTCATTCGCCTCATCGCATGAGGTGTGGAAATACATCTGTGAACTGGGAATCAGTAAGGTCAGAACAGATTAATCTTATTACAGTTCAAATTGTCAGTGCATGACTTGCTATGGGAGTTGGGTACTGCAGATTATGTGAAGGTCTTGTAAGTGCCTTAGAACCCTACAGTTTAGTGGAGGTGAGCTTTGAAGCTTTATTGCTTTTTGGGGAGGATCACTGATGCATGGGATTCCAGGATAGCTTGTACATCTTGGTTTTCAAAGATGTATAAAAGAATTAGCATTCACGTCCTTGTTAATCGTCTCAGCTTGTTTATATTTTATCATTTCTCTGAAGTTTACCTGTGCATTTCAAGGAGTTTTAGGGGAGAGAAAAAGAAAAGGAGGGGAAAAAAACCTTCACAATTATTGGTCACCATCAATAAGTGTATCTTCAGCAGTCTTGTCTTTTTCTTCTTTCACAATTATTTTCCTGCAAAACTGGAACTGTATCATGCTAGGATGATGTAGACACTTCAGATGCATAGTGAAGTTCTTTTTGGTATACCAAGGCTAGTGCAATTCATAAGTGCTTGGTAGGTAGGAGGTAGTATTAGTATTTGCTTTTATTTTTGCATCTGCACAATCCCATAAAGTTCCCAAGTAAGAATGGTGCCTTTTTCTGAGCTAGTTTAGAATTCTAAGGATTTGTTACTCATGGTGTTTGCTTATTTTCTCCTTGCAGGACTTACTGGCATCCATCTTTCCTAATATTTCTTTTACATATTGTTTCTTAGGTAGAGTTGTCAATGGAAGACATTGAAACTATTTTAAATACGCTGATATATGATGGAAAAGTGGAGATGACGATTATTGCTGCAAAGGAAGGGACAGTAGGCAGTGTGGATGGACAGATGAAGTTGTACAGAGCCGTTAGTCCTCTCATACAACCCACTGGATTAGTCAGGACACCCTGTGGACTCTGCCCTGTGAGTAGCTAATTCTGTGTATGGTTAGATGTGTGCATGCAGATCTTGAATATAGTCCTGCAAATGGCCATTGCAAGGTTCTGCCCATGAGCGAGCCTCATGGTTTTCTAAGCCAACTGTGCTTAAGAGTTACCCATGATGCCTTAGCTATGGTGTAAGAGGAAGGTTCTTTAGTTGGTCTAAAGCACCTGGTCTACCAGGGTATTTCCTACTTACATCCAGTCTCTTTACTGGACAGTATGTGAAAGAATGCTGTCAAATATAGCCCGTTCCAAATTATATTTCTGATCCCAAGTGTGCCAATGTTTTTCACAAGCTAGCTTATTTCTATCTAGCTTTTGGTCTCTCTGCCCTGGACTGTAAACTGGTAGGTAGGTAAAACTTGCCAGCATGTCTGTTTGCAGCATTTACTATGGGAGGATCTGTTTTGCTCTTCTTCCTCAGAGCTGGCTAGATTTTTGGCTGTGTTAGACTAATGCTTTCCTACTGGGGAAGAAGCAGAAAACATGTAAGCACTATCTAACAAAGTAATTACTCTGCTGACACAGGGCTTTCCTTTGCAGGTTTTTGATGATTGTCATGAAGGTGGTGAGATTTCTCCATCAAACTGTATTTATATGACAGAGTGGTTGGAGTTTTAAAGTGAAAGAAAACTGTAAACTTGATTCACAGCCAAAGTGACAAAGCAGCTTGCTTTTTTTTGAAAGTGGACTTGTAAATTTGTAAGGAATTTCAGGACATGGGCAACTTTGTTTTAATGATATATAAACCAGTAATGTATCTGTTGTGTGAGCTGTCCTGTGAGTGGACTGAAGATCAAAGCTGAAGTGGAAATGTAAAGCCATTCTCATACAAAAAGTTGATTGTGTGGCTTGAAAAGTGCCACAGAACATGAGTGGTGATGCATCACTTCTGAAGATTGTGTTGGGTGCTCCACAGATGCTTATTCTGAATGAGAGAAAAGAAGCCATTAGCTGATCAGAAAAACTTGCTAACAAGTGGTACCAAGAATGAAATCCCAAACTTTGCTTTCAGACTGATACTGCTGGTGGATGCTGAAGTGCTAAAGCTCACACTTTTTTCCCATGATAGCTTCCATCTAATTGAAGACTAAGAATCTGATGTGGAAAAGATATGTCAAACAGAACTCATGGATTCTTTATTATCTTTCTTACCTGTTAATTTATCATTAAAACTCTGACTTTTGTGATGTATATCTTTGCTTTATTTCCTGTATTGATGCCTGGTGCTGCATCTGTTGCATTTATTCCTAATCAAATTTCTAGTAGTGTGTTCTGCAGCTGCATCACATACGTGGATACTGTCATAGTTTAACAAGATTACAACTTAGAAATCAAGAAACTTCAGGTGGAAGTGTGGAAAAGGAAAAGAACAGCTTTTTATTAACAAAAGCTGAATAAACAACAAATGGTGCAATCAAAAACTTTCAGAAGAAACAATACAAAGTCCCAATTCCCCAGGTGGGGGGAGAGAAACCCGTGGCAACCCGGCGGGGGGGGGGAGGGAAGGTTGGGGAAGGAAAAGACGGTCCGCAAGTTCAACAGCTGCCGGCAGTTCAACAGCTGCTCGTAGCCTTGTGTGCCCGCAGCAGCCAGCAGCCGATGGTTTCACAGTCAGCAATGAAGGAGTCCTTTTTCCCACAGGCAGTCCTGAAGGCAGAATACCTCGCTCTGAGATAGGTCGGTCTCTCTCTCTCAGTCGTTTTCTGCGAGGTGTCCCGTGGGAAAAAAAATTTCCTCTCAGGAAAAGAGAAGGAGTCAGCCGAAACCGGACTCCCTGCTCTGTCCGGTCGGCCATCCAAAACAAAAAAAAACCTCCAAACAAAGAGCCTCTCGAGGCGTGCTCTCCCAGCAACCGCGCTTCCCTGGGGAACCTCCCCCTTCCCCTACTCCTGCGCTGCCAAGCGCGTGCAGCTTCGCTCCGTCCCCCACTCCCTCCCGGACTCCCCCCATCCCGGAAGAAACAGATGAGGAGCGCGGGGGGGAACGGGAAAAACGGGACACTAGGGAAAAAATTCCAACATCTCTTTTCAAACCTATGACAGATACCTCTGCCGAAAGTTTGATTAGAGGTATTCTGGGAAGATATGTTTTTTGCAAGAGAAAGAGTTCTGGCCTGATGATACAGGGAGAAATTTTATAGATTATCTGAATACTATCAGGGTTGAAAAAGATGCCAATGACAGATCCATAAATACAGCCTCTAGCCTTGGTTTGTGATCTGAAAAAGGCACAATACTGGCTTGTCATTGAAAGAGCACAATCTTCTTTTCCTGTGATATGGAGCAAACTTGTGTTTCTCTTGAATGTGACCTTTGGCTCCTCTATGTGACTCTGGAGTGTTGTCATAAGTCTTATGCCCAGGTTAAGTGTGGCCATGGCCTTCTTTAGAGAGAGCTGAGTCTGGTTTTCTCTGGTAGGGATGTCCATCTGGCAGTATTACAAAGGTAATTGTCTTTGTAGGTTCAAATCCCCATGAGGAAGTAAACAGATTTTCGTGCCAACTATGTTGTGCTAATTAGTTACTCCACCTCTTTCTTAACAGATAATCAAACAAACCATTAGGGAAAATAGGTCAGTTCCTTTTTCATAAATATGAATATTGTGCATGTGTGGTACAGGCAGCTCTTCCATCATCCAGAGTAACAGAGGGCTGCAATGACATATTAGCAGGCACAGCAGTGTGCACATGAACTGTCAGGTCCCTGTACAGCTTCCTGCCCATGGCTTCATCTGGCTGTGTCCGGCCTGTATCTCTACACAATTACTCAGTATCTTAATGATAGTCTCCCAGCACAGGGAAACAATCAGGGAGTCAAGTACAGGGCCTGTTGCATCTAGTTAATTTCAAATTTGCCTGTCTGAATATAAGCCCTCCTAGACACTGTCGAGAGGGCAATGGACAAGCACCTCTACAGCTGAGTTAGCAACGTGCCAGGTAATCTCAAAGTGGGTTATCATAGGTTTTGTAAGACAGTTTGCCAAATAAGGGTAGCATTCTCAATACTGTCCAGGAGTTTGCAGTCTCTAAAAGCAGTCTGGATGACATGTACCCTTCAGGGTACATCTAGCTGAGAAGAATGCACCATGTGGGAAGTGTACCAAGAGAGAAAGCTTTTGGTGACCTACCCCTTCTAATTCCAAACTTCTATGCAGTCACAATGGAGTGGCAGCCCCTTTCCACTTGCAGCCTTTCAACTGTAGAGACACCAACCTGCACTGCACCGTCTTCTCAGCTAACTGTTCCCTGAAGCACTTTAAGGCTGGCAGAGTCCAGAGTGTCCTCTACAGCTCCCTCCCAGTAAAGCGGGCCAGGACAAAACCAGGTGCTGGATTCGCCCTTCTCCTTGCAGCCTATCAAATCCACACTACACCCTGGGGCTAGGCACTTTCCTTCTCACATATGTGCACTCTCCTCTTCCACTCTCGCAGATCTGTCTTGGGAACCATAAAGAATCTCGCAGCTGAGCCCATGCAAAATGTCCTAACCTGCTGGAGAATCCTATAAACTTTAGATAAGAGACAGAGTTTTTAAGCTTGAAAGTATTAACCAATCAGCATCCAACATTCACGGCTGTGAAACTACTCACTGGAAGAGAAAAGATGTAACAGTAATTTATGGACTAAGATCAAGAGATGTGTGCTACTAAGACCACGAAAAGGACTGTAAGTGCAAAAAAAGGACGCCAGATGGCAGTAAAGACCGTGTAAGAATTCCAGCTTTTCTCTGCAAATTTCCCTGGGAGAAGTGGAGCTGAAAAATTTTCGCCAGACAAGAACACTGCAAGAGAGACAGAACGAGATAGCTGGGAAAGCTGAGAAGGGAAGTGGAAGGCACCAGCCTTAAACTGCACACCTCCAAGGACCACACTGCATGTTTTCCTCAGCTCCATATAACCTGAAGCACTTTTGGGCTGGCAGAGTTCAGAGCGTCCACTACAGCTCCCGCACAGTAAAACCAACCAGACCCAAACCCTTTGCTGGATTAGCCCTTCTCCTTGCAGCTGAGTAGAAGGCGTAGCGCTGTGTGGGGTGTGACAGTTGAAAGGATGCAAGGGAAAACTGCCTGCCACTCAACTGGGAGTGCCTAGAAGTTTGCAATTAGAAAGGGTCACCCAAAGCCTCTCTTGGCACGCTTCTCTTTTTGAGCTGTAGTCTGAAACTGCTTGCTTTCCATCTAGGCTGTGAGATTGAGAGTTTTGCTGGTAGGAAGAGGTGAGAAGTGCAATGCAGTCATGAGCTTGGTGTAGTTCTTAGGTTTCAGGGGAAGAGTAAAATCAGCTGTGAATTCTCCTTCTAGGCTATTTCGCATGGGCTCAGTTGCTGGAATCTTTTCGGTTAGTGAGATCTGTGAGAGTGGAAGAGGAGGTGAGAGTCCATCTATGTGAGAAGGAAAGTGCCTAGTCCCAGGGTGTAGATTTGAAAGGCTGCAAGGAGAAGAGCGAATTCAGCAACGACTTTTGGCCTTGCCGGTTTTATTGTGTGGGAGCTTGTAGTGGACGCTCTGAACTCTGCCAGCCCAAAAGTGCTTCAGGTTACATGGAGCTGAGGAAAACATGCAGTGTGGTTCTTGGAGGTGTGCAGTTTAAGGCTGGTGCCTTCCACTTCCCTTCTCAGCTTTCCCAGCTATCTCGTTCTGTCTCTCTTGCAGTGTTTTTGTCTGGCAAAAATTTTTCAGCTCCACTTCTCCCAGGGAAATTTGCAGAGAAAAGTTGAATTCTTACACGGTCTTTACTGCCATCTGGCATCCTTTTTTTGCACTTACAGTCCTTTTCCTGCTTTTAGCACATATCTCTTGATCCTAGTCCCTAAATTATTGTTGTATCTTCTTGCTTCTAATGAGTTGTTTCACAGCCTTGAGTGTTGGAGGCCCCTCTTAAGCTTACAAAGCAACTCTACCCCTTATCTAAACTTAATAGGATGGTCAGGCAGATTAGGACATTTTACAGGGTCTCAGCTGCTGGGCTCTTTATGGTTAGCAACTCAGATGTGTGACAGTGGAAGAGGGTTTTGGGTTAGGGTTAGGGTTACAGTTAGGCTTAGGATTTAGGGTTAGAGTTAGGGTTAGGATTGGGGTTAGGATTAGGATTTAGGGTTAGGTTTAGCGTTAGGGTTAGGATTTAGGGTTAGGGTTAGGTTAGGGTTAGAGTTAAGGTTGATGTTAGGGTTAGGGTTATACTTGGAGTTAGGGTCAGGGCTAGGGTTTGGGTTATGGTTAAGATTTAGTAGTAGGTTTAGGGTTAGGTTTAGAGTTATGGGTTTGGATTCAGGTTAGGGTTACGGTTTAGGATTAGGGTTAGCGTTAGGATTGGGGTTAGGATTAGGTTTTAGGATTAGGTTTAAGGTTAGGATTTAGGATTAGGTTTAGGGTTAGGATTTAGGGTTAGGGTTTATGGTTAGGGTTAGGGTTATGGTAAGGGTTAGGGTTAGGGTTGATGTTAGTGTTAGGGTTAGGATTTAGGGTTAACGTTAGGGTTTGAATTGGGGTTGATGTTAGGGTTATGGTTAGGTTTATAGTTGGGGTTAGGTTCAGGGTTAGGGTTAAAGTTACAGTTAGGTTTTGGTGTTAGGTTTAGGGTTAGGTATAGAGTTAGGGTTTTGGGTTAGGGTTAGGGTTACGCTTGGGATTGGGGTTAGGTTTAGGATTCAGGGTTATGGGTAGGGTTAGGGTTAGGATTGGCCTTAGTGTTAGGGTTGGGGTTAGGGTTAGAGTTGGTTAGTGTTAGGATTAGAGTTTAAGGTTAGGGTTCGCTTCAGGTTAGGGTTAGGGTTGATGTTAGGGTTAGGGAAATAGTTGCGGTTAGGTTCAGGGTTAGAGTTAGGGTTATGGTTAGGATTTAGTGTTAGGTTTAGGGTTAGGGTTTAGGGTTAGGACTAGGATTACGGTTAGGGTTTGGGTTACGGTTAGGGTTAGAATTTAGTGTTAGGTTTAGGGTTAAAGTTAGGGTTGATGTTAGGGTTTAGGTTACGGTTAAGATTTAGTGTTAGGTTTAGGGTTAGGTTTACAGTTAGGGTTTCTGTTAGGGTAGGGTTGGGATTTAGGGTTAGGGTTAGGATTTAGGGTTAGGGTTAGGGGTTAGTAATTGAGGTTAGGGTTAGGGTTAGCATTAGGGTTAGGATTTATGGTTAGGGTTAGAGTTTTGCTTTCTGGTGCAGTTCGTGGGCCAGCTCAGGCACTCCATGGGGAGCAAGAGCTTTTGGTCCTGGCAGCTTTGGTCTGGGAGGAATATTCGTCTGTATTCAATTTTAGGACTCCGTCTGGCAGATTCATCACAAGGTTGAAAAAAGCAAAAACAGCCCTTCTCCCCAGGAAAGAAAGCCTGGAAGCTTTGCCTTTCTGGTGCAGTTGGTGTGCTAACCTGGGCACTCCATGGGCAGCAAGAGCTTTCTGTCCTGGCACCTTTGACTTGGAAGGAATCTTTGTCCATATGCAATTTTAGGACTCCATCTGGCAGATTCATCACAAGGTTGAAAAAAATGAAAGGAAACCTGGAACCTTTGGCTTTCTTTCGCAGTTGGTGTGCCAACCTGGGCAATCCATAGGTAGCAAAAGCTTTCCGTCCAGGAAGCTTTGATCAAGGAAGAATCTTCCTTCGTATTCAATTTTGAGAGCAGGGCTGGCAGTTCTGAGGTAGGTCTGAAAAAAGCACACAACAGCCCTTCTCCCCAGGAAAGGAAACCTGGAAACTTTGGCTTTCTGGTGCAGTTGGTGGGTCAGCCTGGGCACTCCATGGGCAGCAAGAGCTTTTGGTCCTGCCAGGTTTTATCTGGGATGAATCTTCGTCCCTATTCAATTTTATGACTCCATCTGACAGTTTCATCAGAGAACTGAAAAAAGCCAAAACAGCCATTCTCCACAGGAAAGAAAGCCTGTAACCTTTGACTTTCTGGTGTAGTTGGTGGGCCAACCTGGGCACTTGATGGGCAGCAAAATTTTCCTGGTGTGGCACTTTTTGCCTTGGAGGAATCTTTGTCCGTTTGCAATTTTGGGAGTCAGGCTGGCAGTTGGGAGGCAGGTCTGGAAACAGGAAACAACAACCCTTATCGCCAGTAGAGAAAAACTGGAAGCTTTTGCTTTGTTGTGCAGTTGGTTTGTCAGCCTGGAGACTCCATTGGCAGGAAGAGCTTTCTGAGCTGGCACCTTTGGTGTGGGAGGAATCTTTGTCCGTTTGCAATTTTGGGAGTAGGGCTGGAAGTTGGGAGGTAAGGCTGGAAAGAGGAAACAACAGCCCATATCTCCAGGAAAGAAAGCCTGGAAGCTTTGGCTTTGTGGTGCAGTTGGTGGGCCAGCCTGGGCACTCCATGGACAGCAAGAGCTTTCTGTGCTGGCAACTTTAGTCTGGGGGGAATCTTTGTCCATATGCAATTTTGGGAGTTGGGCTGGCAGTTGGGAGGCAGGGCTGAAAACAGGAAACAACAGCCCTTATCCCCAGGAAGGAAAGCCTGGAAGCTTTGGCTTTGTGGTGCAGTTGGTGTGTCAGCCTGGGCAATCCATGGGGAGCAAGAGCTTTCTGTGCTGACACCTTTGGTGTGGGAGGAGTCCTTGTCCGTAGGCAATTTTGGGAGTCAGGCTGTCAGTTGTGAGGTAGGGCTGAAAACAGGAAACAACAGCCCTTATCGCTGGGAAAGAAAGCCTGGAAGCTTTGGCTTTGTGGTGCTGTTTGTGGGCCAACCTGGGCACTCCATGAGCAGCAAGAGATTTCTGTGCTGGCACCTTTGTTCTGGAAGGAATCTTAATCCGTATGCAATTTTGGGAGTTGGGCTGGAAGTTGGGAGGTAAGGCTGGAAAGAGGAAACAACAGCCCATATCTCCAGGAAAGAAAGCCTGGAACCTTTGCCTTTCTGGTGTACTTGGTGGGTCAGCCTGGGCATGCTATTGTCAGCAAGGGCTATCTGTGCTGACACCTTTGGTGTGAGAGGAATCTTTGTTTGTATGCAATTTTGGGAACTGGGCTGTCAATTGCGAGGCAGGGGTGAAAACAGGAAAACACAGCCCTTATCCCCAAAAAGAAATCCTGGAAGCTTTTGCTTTGTGTTGCAGTTGGTTTGTCACCATGGAGACTCCATTGGCAGGAAGAGCTTTCAGTTCTGGCAATTTTAGTCTGGGGGGAATCTTCATCCATATGCAATTTTGGGAGTCGGGCTGGCAGTTGGGAGGCAGGTCTGAAAACAGGAAACAACAGCCTTTATCTCCAGGAAAGAAAGCCTGGAAGCTCTGGTTTTGTGGTACAGCTGGTGTGTCATTCTGGGCACTCCATGGGCTGCAAGAACTTTCTGTGCTGGCAACTTTGGTGTGGGAGGAGTCCTCGTCCATATGTAATTTTGGGAGTCAGGCTGGCAGTTGGGAGGCAGGGTTGAAAACTGGAAACACCAGCCCTTATCCCCAGGAAAGAAAGCCTGGAAGCTTTGGCTTTGTGGTGCTGTTTGTGGGCCAACCTGGGCACTCCATGAGCAGCAAGAGATTTCTGTGCTGGCACCTTTGTTCTGGAAGGAATCTTAATCCGTATGCAATTTTGGGAGTTGGGCTGGAAGTTGGGAGGTAAGGCTGGAAAGAGGAAACAACAGCCCATATCTCCAGGAAAGAAAGCCTGGAACCTTTGCCTTTCTGGTGTACTTGGTGGGTCAGCCTGGGCATGCTATTGTCAGCAAGGGCTATCTGTGCTGACACCTTTGGTGTGAGAGGAATCTTTGTTTGTATGCAATTTTGGGAACTGGGCTGTCAATTGCGAGGCAGGGGTGAAAACAGGAAAACACAGCCCTTATCCCCAAAAAGAAATCCTGGAAGCTTTTGCTTTGTGTTGCAGTTGGTTTGTCACCATGGAGACTCCATTGGCAGGAAGAGCTTTCAGTTCTGGCAATTTTAGTCTGGGGGGAATCTTCATCCATATGCAATTTTGGGAGTCGGGCTGGCAGTTGGGAGGCAGGTCTGAAAACAGGAAACAACAGCCTTTATCTCCAGGAAAGAAAGCCTGGAAGCTCTGGTTTTGTGGTACAGCTGGTGTGTCATTCTGGGCACTCCATGGGCTGCAAGAACTTTCTGTGCTGGCAACTTTGGTGTGGGAGGAGTCCTCGTCCATATGTAATTTTGGGAGTCAGGCTGGCAGTTGGGAGGCAGGGTTGAAAACTGGAAACACCAGCCCTTATCCCCAGGAAAGAAAACCTGGAAGCTTTGGCTTTGTGGTGCAGTTTGAGTTAGCCTGGGGACTCCATGGGCAGCAAGAGCTTTCTCTCCATGTACCTTTCTTCTGGGAGGAATCTTTGTGTCCATTTGCAATTTTGGGAGTCAAACTGGCAGTTGGGAGGCAGGTCTGAAAACAGGAAAAAACAGGCCTTATCGCTGGGAAAGAAAGCCTGGAAGCTTTTGCTTTGTGGTGCTGTTGGTTGGCTAGCCTGGGGACTCCATGGGCAGCAAGAGCTTTCTGTGCTGGCACCTTTCTTCTTGAAGGAATCTTTGTATGCAATTTTGGGAGTTGGGCTGGCAGTTGGGAGGCAGATCTGAGAAAATGAAACAATAGCTATTTCCCCAAGAAAGAAAGATTGGAAGCTTTGGTTTTTTGTGGTGTACTTGGTAGGTCAGCCTGGACACTCTATGGGAAGCAAGAACTTTCTGTGCTGGCACCTTTGTTGTGGGAGGAATCTTAGTTTGTATGTAATTTTGGGAGTCGGTCTGGCAGTTGTGAGGCAGGGCTCAAAACAGGAAACAACAGCCCTTATCACCAGGAAAGAACCTGGAAGCTTTGGCTTTGTGGTGCAGTTGGTGGGCCAGGCTGAGCACTCCATGAGCAGCAAGAGCTTTCTGTTCTGGTACTGTTATTCTGGGAGGAATCTTCTTCCATTTTCAATTTTGGGAGTCAGGCTGGCAGTTGTGAGGCAGGGCTGGAAACAGGAAACAACAGCTTTTATCCCCAAGAAAGAAAGACTTTAGGCTTTGGCTTTGTGGCGCAGTTGGTTGGCCAGGCTGGACAGTTGATGAGCAGCAAGAGCTTTCTGTGCTGGCACCTTGGGTGTGGGAGGAATCTTTGTTTGTATGCAATTTTCGGAGTTGGGCTGGTAGATGTGAGGCAGGGCTGAAAACAGGAAACAATAGCCCATATCTCCAGGAAAGAAAGCCTGGAAGCTTTGGCTTTGTGGTGCAGCTGGTGTGTCATTCTGGGCAATCCATGGGCAGCAAGCGCTTCCTGTACTGGTAACTTTAGACTGGGAGGAATCTTTGTTTGTATGCAGTTTCGGCAGTCGTGTTGGCAGTTGGGAGGCATGGTTTAAAACAGGAAACAATAACCCTTATGCTCAGGAAGGAAAACCTGGAAGGTATGCCCTGTGTTGTCACTGCCAGCCAGACTCCCAAAATTGAATACGGATGAAGATTCCTTTCAGAGAAAAGGTGCTACACCAGGAAGCTCTTGCTGTCCATCGAGTGCCAAGGCTGGCCAACAAACTGAACCAGAAAGCCGAACCTTCTAGACTTCCTTTGCTGGGGAGAAGGCCCGTTGTGTTCTTTTTTCAGCCCTGCGTTCAAACTGCCAGCCCGACTCCCAAAATTCCATACGGACAAAGATTCTACCCACACAAAAGTGCCACACCAGGAAGCTCTTGCTGCCCATGGAATGCTCAGGCTGCACCACCAACTGCACCAGTAAGCCAATGCTTCCAGGCGTCCTTTATTTAGGATAAGGGCTGTTGTTTGATATTTCCAGACCTGCCTCAGAACTGCCAGCTCGACTCCCAAAATTGCATACGGATGAAGATTCTTTCTTGATCAAAGGTTCCAGGATGGAAAGCTTTTGTTACCATGGAGGTCTCAGGCTGGTCCAACAACTGCAGCAGAAAGCCAAGTCTTTCAAGGTTTATGTCCCTGGAAAAAGGGCTGTTGTTTTCCTTTTTTCAGCTTTGCCCTGCATAGGGACGAAGATTCCTCCCAGATCAAAGGTGCCACACCAGAAAGCTCTAACTGCCCATGGAGTGCCCTGGCTGACCCACCAACTGCACCAGAAAACAAATCCTTCCAACCTCTTTTATTTAGGATAAGAGCTGTTGTTTGCTTATTCCAGACATGCCTCAGAACTGCCAGCCCAGCTCACAAAATTGAATATGGACGAAGATTCTTCCTTGATCAAAGCTTCCAGGATGGAAAGCTTTTGCTACCCATGGAGTGCTCAGGCTGGCCCACCAAATGCACCAGAATGCCAAGGCTTCCAGGTTTTATTTCCCAAGAAAAGAGCTGTTGTTTCCTTTTTTCAGCCCTACCCTGCATAGGGACAAAGATACCTCCGAGATCAAAGGTACCACAGTGCTCTTGGAAATGAGCTGGTGTGATCTGGATCTGTGAGCAGCCCTGACCTCACACAGCACTCATCCAACGGCAGGAAGACCCTGCCTGGCCCCTGCTGGGGTTCTTGCAACCCCACCTGCAGAGGTGTGGGCAACTACCCAGGCAGGATTAGACCCGACCCTGGTAGGCAGCAAAGTCCCTGCCCTGGCACAAAGAACCCCGGGGCACAGGGACCCTGCTCTGCAGGACAGCCCCGGGCACCCCTGGCTGCACCCCCACCTTCCCACCCCGCAACCATCTCTGGGAGAAGGAGCCCACCTGCGCTGTCCCTCTGACGGTGCTGCAGGGAAGGCCTGCCCTGGAGAACATCCTCCTCCTGTGCCACAGAGAAACTGGGAGAGTCCGGACAGATGCGCAAGGCTGTGGGATGTGGTAGCTTTAGGAGATTCCTCCAGGAACATAAGTGACATTGCCCTGCACCTGTAGATTCACTCTGCAGAGGACTGTGAAGTTGTGTCCCCAAGGGAAGTCTCAACTAAACACCTCCCATCTTTCCGCTGCCTTTAACCTCCCTCTGCCTTGCTTCTCTTCTCTCGTGGCTACAGGCAGTGCCCTCCACCCTGCTGGGCTGTGCAGAGGAGCTGCTCCTGGGCAGAGCTGTCTCTCTGCAGTGCTGCCCGCTTGCCAGGAGCTCCCTGTGTGCCCGGAGCCAGGCCCAGCTGAGCAGCACAGCAAGAGCCAAAGGCAACCCTTTCTCTGCCCCTCTGGGTTCCCTGCAGGTGTGCCTGGGGCTTCAGGGGAACCTGCTGTGGAGCAGGCTGAAGGAAACAATGATGTTCCCTCTTCTCACCTCTTCAGTGACACTTCTTTCCAGCAGTGACATTTCTCCTCTTAGAAAATTAACAGGGTATGATGATCACCTTTTCTAGTTTCATCATTACACAGGACACCAGGAGGGTGACAGCAAAGGCTCTAATAACTCCCTGGCACAGTGGGGGTTTTCCTGGAGTCACACACAGAAATGTGTCAGGGCTCTGAGAGGTGTCCACCCCTGAGCTGGACTGATGCACTGCTCACACACGTGAGAGACACGAGTGCTTCCCTCACACACACATGGGCAGTTCATTGCAGCAGGGGCAGTGTCTCCCTGGGCTCCTGCTGCCACTCCCAGAGCCTGGAGCCACCTCAGCCCTGTAGTGCTCCCACCCTGCCCACTCCAACACTTCAGATGAACATTGGGGTTTTCTACTCACTGGAACTGTCCAGTCCAGCCCCTCCCCAGTCCCCCCATCTCCCTGCCCCGCCCCAGCCCAGCAGAGCAGCACAGTCGTTTCTGGTCCTGCAGCAAGAAAGGGAGGAAATAGAGGACAGAGACAGTGACTCTGCATCTGGACTGCTCAGGAGATCATCAGCTCAGGCGGAAGCTCCTGCAGCCCCAGGACCAGACCCGCTTCCCAGTGGCCTAGGCAGCTGCTGCCACGTGGGCACAAGCTCTGCTGCCCAGGATGGTCCTGTAGTGCAGGGCTTTGCAGATGGCCACGTAGCAGTCGTAGGACATGATGGTGAGAAGGGCAACCTCCGCTGTGATCAAGGAGAAAAGCAAAAAACACCTGTGCAGCTCATCCTGAGTAGGAGATGACCCTGGTGTTCCAGAGGGAACTGGCCATGGCTTTGGGGACAGTGGTGCAGATGCAACCCAGGTGTGTGAAGGAGAGGTGGAGCAGGAAGAAGTCCCTGGGGGTGTGCAGGTGGTGGTGGCAGGCTACGGTGCTGAGGATGAGGCCGTTGCCCAGGAGGGCAGCCAGGGAGATGCCCAGGAAGAAGCAGAAGTGCAAGAGCTGCAGCCCTCGCATGCCAGGAGGAGGAAGTGGGGGATGGAGGTGCTGTTGGACATGAACTTCCTCTGGGCATCAGGAACTGTCCAAGGAAGAAAAGGCAGTGAAAACTTAGGGACAGCTGAGTCACTGTGACACGGGGGGCATCATGGAACCAAACGAACCCTGAGACATTTCAGAATCCCACGTGTGTTGGGTCTGTCTGAGTTGGAGTTCATTTTCTCACTGAAGCAGTCACAGTGCTGTGCTTGGTATTGAGAGCTACAAAGGGGTTAATCACGCTATGATTTTGGGGTCAAATAGCATCTTAGATTTTATTCGTGGAGCAAGACTGCCATCTAGTGTCCGTTTCTTCGGGGGGTGGGGGGGGCAGTCATTTCCGCAGAGTGGTCTTGCTTAGCAGACCTCCTAGTTTTGGCAACTGCTGAGCAGGGCTGGCACAGCATCTGCATTGTCAGCTTCCTCCCTTGAATCGGGGGTAAGATCATGGGAGGGGATACTGACAGGCCAGTTGAGCCAAATTGACGAAAGGGATATTGCAGAATATATGGTGGCAGATCAGCTGCAAAAGCTCAGGAAAGGAACAGGAAAGGGGGGAAATCCATTTTTTTTACAATACTTGCCTTCTGAGTGACCTCGCTGTGTGGTGAAGCCCTGCTTCCTGTGATGTGGCCAGGCATCGCTGCTGACGAGAAGAAGAGAATAAACCTTTTTATTTTTCTCTTCACTTATTCATGCACAAACTTTGGCTTTTGCTTTAGTAAAGTGCCTGATCTCAAGGTAGAAGTCATTTTCCATCTTATTCTGTCTCTCCTGTCTGACTGGGAAGGGCAGTGATAGAGCGACTTGGTGGGCACCTGGCATCCAGGCAAGGTCAACCCACTGCAATATTGCAGGGTCTCATGGAACAAAAGGACTGCTGGGACACTGGGGAAATTCACGGAAAAAAGTGGTCGTCGTGACACTGCCCTGCACCATGGAACCAAATGTTCCCTGGGAAACTACAGAAAACCAGGGAATTAAGGAACGTCATTGGGACGTGCGGAACCTCATGGAATTAAACAAACCCTGGGATATCTTTGAAACTTCCTGGAATCAAAGGGAGAAACAAAAGAATTAAACACAATGACCAGAAACCATTGCATAGAACATTTCTTTAAGATGCCAGCTGGGGATTCATGGGGGTACTCTGCCATGCATGAATCAAAGAATCAGTATAAATTTCGGAATATAAATACAGTGATACTTGAAAGAATCCCCACTCACAAGCAGTCCATAATAAGGTTATGATTTTGGAGTCAAAGAGCATCTTGGGTTTTATTCGTGGAGCAAGACTGCCATCTAGTGTCCGTTTCTTATGGGGGGAGCAGTCATGTTCGCAGAGTGGTCTTTTCGCTTAGGAGGCCTCGTAGCACCTCTGATTGATCTATCCGACCTCTAACCCTAAAATGAATGTTCTAGGACCAGCTAAGACATGTGTCTTAGAACTTCCCGTTTGCTTAAACAATATTTAATTGACTTTCTTCTTAAGAGAACGTCTTATTAAACAAGTTTTCTGAGGCATGTAAGCTAATTTCTTGAAGATGGCCATGCGATACATGCTCTATTAGTTTCCATGTATCATCGACATTCGCTCTCCTAAAACTATTTGTAGTCTTAAAAGAAAAGACCACTACCATGCCAAGAAAGCAAATCCCTTTGTTGATTAGGATATCATTTTTATTTTAGTTAAATCTTCCGATTTACTAAGTCGTTCAGAAAGGAGATCCTCCATCATTTCAGTGCCATTGTGACAATATGGGGCCTCATGTTACCCATGGAACACTGAACACTGCAGACTCCCCTGGAATCGAGGGGTTATTTTGACACTCTCGGGCCTCATGTAAGAGGGAGGCCCTGCAGAGAGACCTCAAAGCAGAGGTTTGGGCAATCATCAACCAGAGGAAGTTCAATAAGGGGAAGTGCCAGATTATGTCCTCAGGATGGGGCAACCCAGGATGTCTGGACAGACTGGGAACGACGTGCTGCATAGCAGTGCTGGAAAATGGCCCCTGGGGTCCTGGTTGATGGCCAGTTGGCCAGTGGTGCCCTGGCAGGGACTCACTGCTCAGTCACAGGAGGGTTTTCAGACACACGAGTCCTTCCCTTGCACACACACACAGAGACAGTTCATGGCAGAAGGGGCAGTATCTCCTGGGGCTCCTATTGCCGCGCCCGGAGCCTGGATGCACATCAGACCTCTTGGGGTGCCACCTGCTCTGCCACTATCTGAGATGCCCCACGGCCTGAGGGATAGACACGGGGAGCTCTGTCCACAGAAGCACATCCCAGAACTGCATCCAGGGGCGTTGCCAGGGTTTAGTACCATAAATGCAAAGTGACACTGAGACACTCTTTGTACCACTTAGCTTCAAGGCCCCCCCAGGAGGCCGATGGCAATTGTACTTGCTCAGAGTCATGTCCCCACACCAACACCAGGTATGTGCTCAAGACTTGTCTGTTCAATGCAAAGAGAGACACCCTGTCTAGTCCTTCCGCTTCTCTCCAGGGAAGGCTAAAGAACCTCTGCGGACTGGTGAGAAACCAGTACTGGAAGTAGAGGTTCCATTGTGAGTGCCAACCAAGAGTGGTTTGCAGGTCTGCGATGCATGCCCTGGGGTTATCGAGTGCACAAGGGAATAGCTCACACCCTTCCCTGGTTTTCCTTCATATCCTCCTACGGAGGTGACAAAGATGGGAAAGAGAATGAAATTTTTGGCTGTGCCTCTGAGTGCCCCTCAACCTGCTGCAGATATGCTGGTTCCAGCAAATCCAGTTCAGGAGTGACAGGCAGTTCCCTGGTCCTCTGAGCAAGAGTAGCAGGAGGAGGGAAACAGCAGAGCTTTCCTCACGGAGACTGCATCTCCATGGGTCCAAAGCAGGAGGGAGATGCCATGCCACTTCTGAGCTTTCTCTGGGGAAGGTGCTTCTCCAGTGCACTGCCTCACCATAGCATTGGTGCCAGAGGCCCTGAAAAAAGCCCAAGTAGTCTTTGTCACCAGCAGAAGTTCTCCTGCTGCCAGCAGGGATGATCCCCAGGATGGACCAGGAGAGGCTGAGCCCGGGCTGCTGAGCCTGGAGGGATTGTCTTCCTCTCGTGCCCTGGACCATTCTCACAATTACGTGCCCTGGAGGACAATTCGGGAGTCTCCAGGTGCCAGCAAAGGAGGGATAAGAACGATGAGATGATGGCAATGAAAAAAACTCATGGCCTGCCCTCCGCATCCAGCCCTCACCCGAGGAGAGACCGAGCGACGCGGAGGTCGAGCTCAGCCCCGGGGCGGAGTTGGCGGAGGAGGGCAGCAGAGAGAGAAGAAGGCAGAGGAGGGAGAGGAGGTGGAGAAGAAGGGGCCCGGCCGGAGCAGAGAGCCGGTGCTGTCGGGGGCAGTGAGAGGTCGGGCAGTGGATCGGCAGATGTGGCGCTGTAGAAGAGCCTGTGGGCTCCTGGCATAGTTCTACCCTCTTAGGCATCAGAGCAGAGACAACACATTTAAAGGAAGGTGAGTATTTTGCAATTGTACTGAAGGAACATTGGAGAAGGAATGAAGGATGGTCAGAAAAATAACATTCCATGCATGGTCCATCAACCAGTCTTCATGAGCCCTGGGCCACATGGATGGAAGTCTTTCCTTTCTTACTGGTTTTTTTTGCTCTCTCACCACCTCTAACACTTGTTCTGGCTTGGCTGCACCTCACTCTGTCGCACTTTCTGCGTCCGCAGATTCTTCAACACACCTCCGAGATTTAGTGTTCAGATCCTTGAAGAGTGACAATCCAAGTCTTGCAGACCATTACCGTGTCTTTTCCACCCTCAAGGCAAGGCTAGACTCGTCCTCCTATCCAAAGAGAAAGATCTTCATGAACCAGAGAAT
>NW_021940823.1:0-3521 GCF_001715985.3 Manacus vitellinus
AAGGAAGAACGCTTAAAAAAAAATAGGTTAAGAGTAAGAAATTATTAAATTCCACATCAATTCATTGAATCCGTAGGTAGGCACACGTCTTGCCAGAGAAAAATGGGAAAGCTTCAAACTGTGGTGGAGAAAAGCAGGAGTAGGTAAATAAATGTGTTTTATTTATAAATAAAATATTTCAGGCGTCTCCTGCCCTCACCACTGATAAAAGGTAAATGTCTACACTGAGCCACATCCACTGGAACTAAAAAAAATATAAATTAGCATAAGGAATACATAATTGTTGGAGCTGTTGGTCACCCATCCCTGGAAGTGGTCCAGGCCAGGTTGGATGGGATTTGGAGCAACCTGTGCTAGTGGAAGGGGGTGGAACTGAATGGGCTTTAAGGTCCCTTCCAACACAAACCATTCCATGATTCCATGATGATCTTTTCACTAATTTGCTTAAAATGATGTGAAAGTCAGTGCATTGTGGCAGCCCCTGGATTCCTCCTCGCCACCATACCTGGAAATTGTGTTTTTAATCAGATTAGGGGCAGAAAGGGAAGAAGCCACCGTTTGGAATTCCTGATCTGCACAGGAATTCCCTCCTTGTACCTCAGTGCTCGGAGCCTGCACCAGGCACAGAACCAGGGAACACACCCAGGAGGTGTCTCAGAACTCTGGGGCAGGAGAAAGTTACTAATCCAAACCTGACTCTTTGCAGATTCCCAGGGAAAAGCATGAAAATCCAAGGCACCATCCATGAGAACAGGAGTTCTGTGTGGTGGGAGGAACAGCCATGGATTCCAGGCAATATTTATGTAGCTATGAAGTGAAACCACACAGCTTGGGGAGCACCTTCCCCTCTTCCCTGGCTCTGTGATCCCCTGGGTTCCTGCAGGATCTCATTCTTTCCATGAAAATCAACCCAAGGACACGGATAAGTCTGCCTTATCCCAGACTTGTTGCAGCCCCTCTGCCTATGTCACCTCAGCCAAGAGCAGAACGATGTTTGCACTTGGAGCAAGGAACTCCTTCCCTCATCCTGGTGTGGGCCAGCACTGCAGCCCTTCTAGGTCTGGAGGCTGCTCCAGAGGCTCCTTTGAGAACTGAGGACAAACATCCCAAGCTTTGCAGACCCACCCAAAGTGCACATTTCACAGTGCTCTGGGTGCCTTTGCTTATTTTCTGCGGCACGAGTGGCCGCGCTGGAGTGATGTCAGATTCCCTGATGGAAGACTCCCTGATGTAACATTCCCTGGCACTTTCCCTTCCTCTGCCTTCCCTCAACTCCCGGGCAGGAGCGTGGTGGGCGAAGGAATGGCTGGAATGTGTTTGTTGCAGCCCAGTTTGCTGCTCTGCAGTCACTTGTTGCTTCCTGTCAAGACTGCAGGGGGGAAAAAAAAAAAACAAACAGGGTTTTTTTTTTAATATCTCCCGTTCAAATGGCAGCTGAAGCTCCATTTTCTTGGTATAAAAGAATGTTTTATTAATGGAAATTATGCAAATAAAAATACTCTTAATTCCTTTTTTTTTCCATTCGTTTGCTCCTGTTTATGAGGGCTCAGGCATGTAGGTCTCGATATCTCACCCATTATCTATTCTGATGGGCTTGTTTTGCAGAACAAAGACATGGAAATTGGGAATCCAGTTCTCCAATCTCCTCGTGCTGTCGGGGCCACATGAGGAGGCACCAGGGGAGCCAGCAGAACAAGATTCACAAGGAATAACCTCGGGATGAGGGAGTTTCCCAGCTGTCACTGAGCCAACGGAGTAACTCTGTAAAGCTTCTCCCCGAGCCCTCGGAACCAGGGCAAGAAGTGCTCAGGGATAATTCTGCTTTAAACAGCTGCAGGAACAAACCTTCCTGGCTTTCACAGCTCTGCACAAGGACCAGAAGCTCATGGAATCATGGAATGCTTTGAGTTGGAAGGGTCCTTTAAAGGTCCGAACCCCCACCGTGGGCAGGAACATCTTCCACTAGACCAGGCTGAAGATGTTTCTTCTCCTTCCTGGACAGGTTGCAAAAAGCAGAACAAACCCACCAAAACCCTCACAAAAAAACAGGTTTGTGTCAAAGCTGGGATGTTGTTTCTCAAAAGGGGGGGGGAAAGGGGAAAGCTACAATTTTATTGATTATTCCCCACAGAACTCCCCGGGTGCTCCGAGCTCCATGAGAGCCATTGGAACTTGCTCTCACCTTGAAATCTTTTTAGGGAAAATAAAAAATTTAAAAAAAAAAAAAAAGCTACAATTAATACAGGATTTTTCATCGTGGCAATAATGAAATCTTTCTATGTGGTGCCATCTGAGAGCAGCTGCCCTCAGCTGTCGAGCTCCAAGCCCCAGTTTCTCCTTGCAGGCCCTCACAGTTGCCTCGCACGCAGCATTTTCATCCGTCCCATGACATCTGAAATTCGAGGCATTTTTAGATGTGTTCCTTAAATGTCGTTTTACAGAGGTTACTGCCTCGGAATATCTAAATCCAACTGCAGCTGTATCTCCCTAAAAAAAGCAAACGAGTTCCATTTATATGGCGCTCACGGTGTTCGAACCAAAAGCGTCCATGGATTCCAAATTATTGGAGGATGTGTCTATTTTTTGCTTCCGCTATAGCTGGGAGGAAAATAACCACCAAAAAAAAAAAAAGGAAAGAAAAATGAAAAAAAAAAGCAATAGTGACATATTTCATAACAAGCAGAAGGGTTTTTAAAGCCCGTCCTGCTTCTCGTTGATATTTCATCTGGATTTTTCGAAGCACGAAGACGTCACGGGATCACTGAGGTTGGAAAAGACCTCCAGGGTCAACCTGTGCCTGATCCCCACCTTGTCAACCAGAGCAGAGCACTCAGTGCCACGTCCAGTTGTTCCTTGGATGCCTCCAGGGATGGTGATTCCATGAGCAATCCATTCCACTGCTCCCTGAGCACTCTGTAGGTTTTTATGCTTCAATTTACCCCGTAAATTAAAAGTCACAAGACACCCCGAGCACTGCCCTCAATATTCATCCCCCAAACTGAGAGTGGGTTGAGGCTTAGCACGTGTCTTTATCCCTGCTGGAAACTTTCCCCTCAGAGTATTTTCCCTAAATCACAAGGGAGACATCCACTCTTACATTTATCCTGGATATTTCCATACTGGCTTTTCCCTAGGGCACAATCCCCTTTTTTTGTTGTTTTTTTATATGGTTTTATTGTAAATTGGAGCTTAACACAAATGAAGTGTCACCTTTTCTCACCCCCCCAACATCCCTCACGGTGTTTTTCCATGTCCTGCTACCTCAGATCCTCCCTGCTCTTTATTTTTTGAAATATTTGGGACTAGAAGGAGGGATCTGCCCGGATTCTGGAGAGAAAAAGTGTTAAACAACGGCACTTTTAAGCTACAAACAGCAACATGAGCCACGTTCCCTTTCACAAGTACATTTCCCAGAGCAATAACGCAGAGTGTGAGTTAAACAAAGATGTTGGCACCAAAAGGGGCTGCAAAATTATTCAGGATGAGCGTTTTCCTAAAGATAATGCACGGAGAGCACTCAG
>NW_021940824.1:0-3510 GCF_001715985.3 Manacus vitellinus
CATTAAAAACCATATGAATTTTTTGTGTGTTTGTTTGTTTTTTTCAAAAAATTTCCATGCCTAATATCAGTGTATAGCAGTGAAGATATCTTATTTAAGTATTCTGCAGGGGGAAAAAATGTCCTTCATTAGTGATATTCTTATTTTAAGTGAATAATATTTAACACAGATACACGTCAATCTCTGTATCTTTATAGGTACTATAAAGATACGTACTAAATTTTTGTTACTAACTTTTTCCAACTACTTAGGCTAGAGGTAATTTGAGCTAGTCAATTAAAAGTCAAATTTCACTGCAAACTCATGCCTATTGAGAAGCATGCTGTAGTCAGTCCAGGGATACTATATTCCACAAAAAATAGATTTATATGATCATTTGTTCAAGTATGTCTAGTATTGTAATCTCAGGGAAGGCAGAACGACTATAAGAAAGCCTCATCATAAACAAATACTATATTTTTACCTGTGATTCTTTAATGGGCCATGTCTTCTTATGTCACAAGCACAGGTTCTTTCAGACATCTTGTCGTATATATATTCTTTGTAGTTTTTGTAAGTAAAATAGCCTTAATGAAAGGAATTGTTCTTTTTAGGTCAACATTAAAGTTTTGCCCTAACTGTAGATTTTTGATTCTGTAAATCATCCTTATAGTGATCCTTTGAAGTATTTCTTTTCTTTTCTATAATATCTTGGCAATCATTATCTTGATGGTTTCCAATAAAATCCCAACAGTACTGAAAGCCATCCCTTATAATGAGTTCTAGGAATACACTGTTCTGATTCTCCAGGGCTATTTTTTGTAGGATCTTGTTCCTAACAATTGTGCCAGGAATAATAGCCCTCATTTTCACCTGAAACCAGACCACATTTTTAATCAGATCCACAGGACATAACATACCTCTTGACTTAGCTTCATTTCACTGTCAAAATGCTCTGAGTGTGTCTGCAACCACTAATTCTTTCCCCACTTGATGTTCAATTTGCAAAGAATACATTTGTAGTTGAAAAAACAAGCTCTATTCTTAGCAGCAGCAGAATGGTTTGCCAGACCCCTTTTGACACTGTCAACGTGTGGTTTATAGTCAGTGTCAGCTAATAGTGGCCTCCCATAAATAAAAACATGAAACATTTTTCACTCATGGACTGAGACCAAAGCCATATTCTTTATTTCCATTTATTGGAAGCCTGGGTTTTGTTTGTTCCTATGATGATTATTCTATTGGGGTTTTAAGTTTTGACCACATTGTAAAGGATTGTGCAATGCTTTTCTTAGAGCCATCAGTGAACAAACTTGTTTTGCATTTATCATCATAGCAACTCACCACTGAAATCTCATCAACCACTCTAATTTCTTCCCTTTTTTAAGGGCCAGAATAGGTGTTTTGTCTCTATCAGGATACCAATTTACTACAGCCTGGCTCAAGGAGCACAGAAAAAAAATAACCTGTATTGACCATTTCTCTAAATATTCCCCTCGTTTCTAGGTAGGAGAGTTTTAGTGTAACTGTATAGCTTTTTGGAGTTGATATCTAAATGAAGGGTCCTTTTCGTGCACTGAATTGCATGTACCTGGACATTAGTTGATTCTCCTTTTTCCTGTACTGTTCTGAAGCAAAGAGTCTACTTCTTTACCTTCTTGCCCCAGACTTAGAGGGTTTGGTGGAATTGCTGGCATTTTTCAAGTGTAGAACATAGAAGATAGATGTGAACTTCCTTTTCCCCTGATTAGAATTTTGGAACATGTTTGACACAGCTGGTTTCCTTGTCATCTCCAGTGAATGCATCTGTTGGATGAAACGAAGGGTTTTGGCATATTTCTAATGTGGTCTTTTTCTCTAGTACTATTAAAGGAACATCCTTTCCATACTGTGTAAAATGGAGTATAAATACATGACATAGGAAAAACCTGGAAAAAGATAATGAAAAGATATTACTATCATACCTTTCCTTTTGCTTTTTTCACACACACAAGTGTACAAAATTGACACCAGTGAAACAATTAGAAAATCTGCTGCTAAGGCGCAGTAAAGCAGGCTGCAGACATGCAACAGGAGAGTAGTACATGGCAAGAGGAGATGGGCAGCAAAGCCAAAAAGCCGAAAGCTGGCTGGTGAGTGAGCTAAGTAGGAAGTAGAATGGGCCAATCCTGGAGAAGGGCAGTGATGTCCCAAGGCATCATTAGTGATATTCTTACTTTAAGTAAAAAGGACACAAACACTGAGCTCTCTGATGCTACCCTGATTACAACTGCCATTGGATTATGGCAGTTTGTTTTCTTCTGTCCATAAGGTTATCGTGGTTTTTTTTTTCCTTAGAGCAAATGTTTGATTTTGGCATCACTTTGGCTTCTCCTCTTCTGACCATATGAAATGTAATGTTTCCCATTAGTTCTCAGGCTGACTGTTCATTTGTCATCTGCTGCATCATTGCTCTATGAGGCCCTTTGAGCTACTAGTAGGGTGGTGTTTGTTGTTCCTTCGCTGTGCATGTACCACAGAAATGCGTGTCCAAGATTTGTATCTTTTTTTTCTATATACTTGGCATTGACAGTGCAGTTTGGCAAAGAATAAGCAGGGGGTTTTGTATTACTTCCTTGTGGAAGTTTGTTTTGAGCTCTTGTATACTTTTCTATCCTGGTTAGCTCTTTTCACATATCTTCCTGGGCTTAGATGTCCACGCATAATGCATTTATTCTGGACAAGTAGGCTTCTTTCCTTGAGAAAATCTGATGGTTCTGTCCAAAGGTTAATTTAGGGAACTCCACAACAGTTTTCAACTGTTCTGTCTTGCATCTAATTTGAAATTTATCATTTAATATGTGATTTTGTTAGTGCCACATACCTTCCAAGCCACAACCTTCAGCTGTCAGTCTTTGTTCAACTACTTTTACTTCTTTTTAATTCTTAGTGTGTCGAAAACTGCTTCTCCTAAGTTTTATCTTCATATGGATATAAAGAAAAGAAACAGTAGAGGAAAAATTCAAGGTGAAATGATGCAAAATCAACAGCTACACTATTGTTTCTGTAACACAGTGTGTAAAATGAGCATGGTACTCTACTGCACTGACAGCACAAAATTTTAGCTTTCTTGATTTTTATTCTATTACTATTGCTCACATTTTCCTAAAATTATCAATTTTAGAAAGTTCAAAACAGAGGAACTTCAGCCTCCAGACTCTGAAATCTATGAAAAAATACATGTACCAAGAAAGTATCGATTTTTAGTAGAAACTGTTTCAGCCTCGTAGGTGTTCAAGCATCGACAGGTATCTGCTGTATCTTTTTACTGTCCCTTAAAAATTATATTTCAATAAACTTCCTTGTCTAAGACTGCAAAGGGGAAATAAAATTAAACTTTGACCTACCAAATGATGTTGTTGAAAGAATATGTTCCCAGTATGTGAACATGAAAAGAACATATTTGTTGCCTGCTTTCTCCTCCAATGCTAACCTGAATGACCCACTCCCCTGCCTTAGCATCTTAGCAGAGAACATGAATCAGCTTCTACT
>NW_021940825.1:0-952 GCF_001715985.3 Manacus vitellinus
ATCCGTGGTGGATTTGCTTTGTGTTCCTCAGAATCCACGAGCTCTCGAAGCCTCCTGAAGGTCAGGCCAAGACTTAAAATTCCAAGGGCTGTCCTGGCCAAATCCTTGGGAATTTCCATTGGGGAGGTGGTCCCTCTGTGTCCACAGGCTATGGATGGTCCCCTGTGTGTGTTCTGCAATTCCAACTTAGTTTAGATGGGAATATTTTCCCTCTATCCCTCTCCTCCTCGTTTCCCTGGGAAGCTCCTGCATTATCCCAACAAACCCTCCGTGCTGTTGATGTGGAATTGTGGGATGAAAGGAGCCCTCCAGAAAATCCCAAACTTCCAGAGCTGGGTTACCATCAATCCCCCTTCCCTCTTTTCCAGATCCATATCCATATCCATATCCATATCCATTTCCATTTCCATTTCCATTTCCATATCCAGATCCATTTCCATTTCCATTTCCATTTCCATTTCCATATCCAGATCCATTTCCATTTCCATTTCCATTTCCATATCCATATCCATATCCATATCCATATTCAGATCCAGCTCCATTCCATCCTTTGGGAATGGTGTTAGGGCAGAGTCACATCTCCACAAGTGGGGAATTTGGAAGTTTAATATTCCTGCGTTCCCTGGTTTTAGGCACCAATTCCTGGTGGAATACTCTGGGGAAACTAATCCAGGGAGAATAATTTTGGGATGGAATGGAATGGGATAGGATTTAGTGGAATGGAATGGAATACAATGGAATGGAAGAGAATGGAATGGAATGGAATACAATGGAATGGAATGGAATGGAAAAGAAAGGAATGAAATATATTGGAAGAGAATGAGATATAAAGGAATGGAATGGAATGGAATAGAATGGAATGGAATGGAATGGAATGGAATTTATTAGAATGGAATGGAATGGAATATAATGGAATGGAATGGAATGGAATACAATGGAATGGAATGGAATA
>NW_021940825.1:2602-3534 GCF_001715985.3 Manacus vitellinus
GAGCTCCAAACCAGATTGTTTTTCAAGGCAGGGCTGCTGCAGGGAGGATTCTGGGTAACGCTTCCCGAATTCCCAGAAAGGCAATCAGGTGGGGATGGAGCAGAGCTCCGACTCCGGGCGCTTCCGTGCGTGCGGGAACGATCACAGAGAGCCCTTCCCGAGGCTTTGCCTTCCTCCTGGACTGTTAATCCCGGTGGCAGGTGGCTCCCTGCCATCTGGAATGTCTCTGTCCATTAAGGTTCTCCCAGAAAGAAAAAGCAAATCACTTCCTCGGGAGCCGGGCCAGGATTTCGGGAGAGAGCTTCCGTACGGCAGCTCCCGGCTGGATGGCTGGCTGGGAGCATGGAGCTGCTCATTCCCCTTTTCCCAGCCTGTCCAGAGGCTGCTCCTTCTCCTACATCCTCAGTTCACCTCCTTGCTGTGCTTTTTTTTGGGAAGGTCCCAGGGGGCCGAGCCTGGGATTGTCCAGAGAGGGACGTTTCCCGGGGTCGTGGAGTGACAGGACAGGGGGAATGGGCTGAGGAGGGGAGGTTTAGATCAGATTTTAGGAAGAGATTATTCCCTGGGAGGGTGGGCAGGCCCTGGCACAGGTTGTCCAGAGAAGCTGTGGCTGCCCCTGGATCCCTGGAAGTGTCCAAGGCCAGGTTGGAGCAACTTGGGCTAATGGAAGGTGTCCCTGCCCATGGCAGGGGGTGGAAATGAATGGCCTTTAAAATCCTTTCCAACCCAACCCATTCCAGGATTCTGTAGCCCCTCTGCTCTGGAGCCAGTCTGGGAGAGCTGGGGGGGTTTCCCTGGAGAAAAGAAGGCTCCAGGGAGAGCTGAGAGCCCCTGGTAGGGCCTAAAGGTACTGCCCTCTGGCACTGGGAAGCCATTCCCTGTGTCCTGTCCCTCCAGGCCTTGTCCCCAGTCCCTCTCCAGCTCTCCTGGAG
>NW_021940826.1:0-980 GCF_001715985.3 Manacus vitellinus
GGAGCTCAGAATTGCCCCAAACAAGAGGGAGATGGGGGACTGAGGGTGCCCAATCCCCCTTTTCCCGGCATTTTTGGTTGTAACCAAACCCCTCTTTTCCAGGACTTTTGGGGGCCTGGAGCTTCTCCGCATTTGGGTGGGGTCTGGTAGTGTCCAAATAGCCCTGTGACCAAGAATTTTGGGCTCTGGGGTTGCTCAACTCCTGCTGTTCCCAGGATTCTTGGGGTCTGATGGTGCCCAAACCCCCCTGTTCCTCGGTTTTTGGGAGGCTGACATTGGCCAACGCACCTCCCCCCCTTTCCCAGATATTTTGGGATCTGGGTGTGCCCAAACCTCTCTTTTCCACAATTTTTGGGGTCTGTGTGTGCCAAATCCCCCCTGTTCCCAGGTTTTTCAGGGGCTGGCAGTGCCCAAAGCCACTTTATCCAGCATTTTCCAAGTCTGGGAGTGCCAAAAGCCCAGTTTTCTCAAATGTTGAGGGCCTGAACCTGCACATTCCGAGGATTTTGAGGGACTGGGGGTGACTGAACATCCCTTTCCCAAAGATTTTGTGTCTCTGGAAGTGCTAACCCCCCCCAGTTCCCGGGATTTTAGGTGGGTTGGGAGTGCCCAAACCCCCCTGTTTCCAGAATTTTTAGGGTCTGGGAGTGTCCAACCCCTCTTTTACAATCTTTTGTGGTCTGGCAGTGCCCAAATCCCCCAGTTCCCGGGTCTTTTAGGGTCTAGGAGAGCCCATATCCTCGTGTCCCCAAGATTTTTGGGGTCTGAATGTTCCCAAACCCCCTGTTCCTGTGTTTTTCAGACACTGGTGGTGCCCAAGCCCCTCTTTTCCAAGACTAGAGGAGCTGACAATGCTCAACCCCCCTGTTCCCAGGATTTTTGGAGCCCCACCACTACCCCCCAGTAACCAGGAGTGCGGCGAACTGGGAAGTTTTACTGGCAGCACTGGGAGCAGCCAGCTGGGGTGTGAACAAAAGCAG
>NW_021940826.1:2062-3427 GCF_001715985.3 Manacus vitellinus
TGGAACTGCTTTCCCTCCTGCGGGTTCTTGGCAAAGGCCCCAAAGCACAAACTCTGCTCCGAGCCCTCGGTGCGTTTCCTCCCTTTGGGCAGCAGCAGCTCCTGAGCCCTGAACAGGCTCCTGTCCCCTGCAAACACTTCCCCTGCCTTTGACCTGGGAGCTCTCAGGGACTCACACATGTACTGAATGTTTAAACTTGGCTTTTTCTCTTATTTTTCTTCTTTTCTTTTGTCTTTCTTTCCTCTTTATCCTTTCTAAAATTCCCCCTCCCCTCTCTCTCCCTCCCTTCTCTGTTCCCCTCCCTCTGTCCTTTGTTTTGCCAGCATGATCCCAGTTGGTTCCAGTATGGTCCTAGTAACTCCCACTAGGATCCCAGTCACTCCCAGTCACTCCCAATAGGATCCCAGTTGCCCCCAAGGTGGTCCCAGTTTCTCCCAGTTCCCCCCCGGATGGTTCCTTTCCCTCTCAGGGACTCCCAGTCTGAGTCCAGTATGGCCCCAGGCACTTTCAGTCACTGCCTGGAGGAATGACCCCTGCATGGTCCCAGTTGCTCCCAGTATGATCCCACTATGAGTCCAGTCACCCCCAGTATGATCCCGGGAACTTGCAGACACTTCCAGAGATCTGGGGGGACATCTGCACCCCAACACGGCATCCAACGCATCCCAAAGTGTGCTGGGGTCCCCTTAAACCACCCCACAGACCACAAAGGTACTCCCAAATCCACTCAGAGCACAACCAGGACCCCACCTAACCCTTTTTTGGGGGGACGTTCATGGGCTCTGGTGTTACTGGGAGCCCCCCCGCTGCAGGTGAGGAGCTCTCGGGTGACAGGGGGTGTTGGGAAGGGGGGGTCAGTGAGTCAGAGGGGATAAAAGGGGTGGTGGGTCCCCAGACTGAGTGGGAGGAGAGTGGGACCCCCCAAAAGTGGAGGTGGAGGGCAACTGAGGATTGTGGGACGACGGGAAAAGGGTGGGAGAGGTCAGAAGAGTGGGGAAAAGGGGAGGGTGGGACCCCCAAACTGAGCATGAGGGAGTTGGGGATTGGGGGATGATGTGTAAGGGGTGGGAGAGGGGGGAAAAGTGGGGGTTGGGACCCCAAAACTGATCCTGGGCAGGCTGGGAATTGAGGGGAACCATGGAAGACCCTTGTCAGAGAGAAAACTGGGTGACCTGAATCATGGATGCTTTTAGGAAAGAGGCCTAAACATGCCTTGAAGAATGGAGGGGGGTGACTTTTTTATTCTTGACCTTTCCAGTTCTCCATTTGGGGGCAGGATGTCCTCTGGGCCAATGTTTTGCTCCCTTTGCAGTGAGTGCAGCCTCAGAGGGCTGAGCCCTCTCTGGCTGGGCTTGGCCTCTCCTG
>NW_021940827.1:0-3461 GCF_001715985.3 Manacus vitellinus
CTCTCTACCATAAGAATGAGTGTTTCAGCTTAAAATCTGTTTTCTTTACTCACTATTTAGTAGGACAGCTAAGTCTAATGAGAAATGAAATGGTCCTTGAAAGCAATCATGGCTGAGATTTTAACAGGCTCAGTGTGCATAAAATACATTTTGTGCATTCTTCACATTGTAATGTAATATTTAGCTAGTTTTAGACTTACATGGATGTTTTATAATGTTTTCAGTTGGAAGAAGCTGAAAGATTTGCAAAGGCAGTTGTTGATCTTGGGGACAAAACATCAGAGTTCAAAGCAAAAGGCTACTTGGCACTGGGATTGACTTACAGTCTGCAGGCCACTGATGGTAAGATAAGAATAAACATTCACAATTGGAAATTCCCATGTTCTCTAAAAAAGGCTACCTAGCAGAATGCTAGACATAGAATTGAAGCTTCTATGTGCAACCATTTTTTCAGTCAATGTATTAAAGATTCTTCAATTAGCATGTGGAATGAATTATCTTCATCATTCATATCACTGATTCAATATATCCTTTTTAGCATCTTTGCGAGGGATGCAAGAGGTCTTGCAGAGAAAGGCTCTTCTTGCATTTCAGAGGTGAGTGGGTGTTGATCTTTTCATTTTGTTCTGCTGTATGTAGTGAAAAGCTTTTGTTGTGTGTTAAAAAGAGAGACTTGTAGAAGATCATGTAATGACAACTTTACCTCTGGGAGTCTCCCTTCCTCAGTACAGAATGTATTTCTTTAGCATTTCTTTCCATCATCTTCTGTCAGAATTACCTAAATTGATTTCTAGGATTTCCTTTTATTTAATTTTAAAGACACTTGTGTTGCTCTCTAGTATAAAATATTTGCTGAAATATTCTGTTCTGATCTAGAAGGAAAAATCACGTGATGTAAGGTTTCAAGTCATGGTTCAATGTTATGGTGTTTCTAAGAGCCAGCCACTGATCAGGTTGTATAGCAGGCTTTTGCACTTACCTCCATAGTGGCAGAGCAATAATTGAGGCCCTGCTGCTGTGGGTGAGGGGAAAATTGCAGGTAGTAAGGTAGTAAACTAGGGATAAATTAAAAATTCTGTCTGGACATGTAACAGTGTAGGCAGTGACAGCGCAAATGCCCTGTCTTCCAAGTATCTTACATGGTAGTAGTGCCCTTGGGGATGACAGTAGTTCATTCTCAAGGATTTGACTCTGCAAACGAAATGAGGATGAGCAGGTGAATGAGAACTCTCTACCCTAATTATAGAAGAAACAAATCTTGATGGAAAAGCTGACAAAAGTGCTGCAGCATCTAAATATGTCTCTTTGATGTTTATATACCCTTTAAAACCCTCCTTTGGTGAGATAAGCCTAAATGGAGGGAAACAGGTTTGTGCATTAATGTGAAATGAAGTCCTGTTTTTTTAGTGGTGATTTTGTATCTGAAGGAATAGGATTGAAAAAATATTTTGCAGGTAACTTTAGAGCAAGGTTGGTATATATTGGTCCTTCTTACTTCTGTCTTGTCTTAGCTATTCTTCTGTATGTAAATATCTTTTAGCATGTCTTTGCTCTTCTTGTTCCTTAGTGGCTCTAATTAGTTTTTTTAGTACTTCAGCATTCTTTCTCCATGTTGTAACTGAACTTTCTACCTCCTGGTTTATACCTCAGTTCCTCACCCATCCCTCTTACCACTACTGACTTAATCATCACTGTTTCAGAACTATCAGAATATAAATTTATACACAGAAGATCTTACAACATGAGGATTAGTGGCATCTGCTTTTAATTGATACAATATCTTAGAAACAATGTTTTTTATTTTTAACTGCATGTTCCAGGATATTGATGTTAAGTTATGCTTAGTCATCCTTTCAGTTATGTAGTCATCCTTTCAGCTGTCCTTTCTCATAATGAACTTATACATAGACTTCTAATTAAATTATCTTTCAGAGGTTTTACCCATGTGCAGAGTATATGTTTTGAAATTTCTAGTGAATGGCTTGGACTCCGTACAGAATCTTGAGTAGAATGGTTTGGTCCTCCAAAATAACAGACCTTTGGCATCTCAAAAACCCCGTAGCTACCTTCTAAGAAAATGGAAAAAAAGTATGTTTTAAAGGAGTTTGTTCTCCATATTAACATATTTCCCCACTTGTGTTCATAGAGAGACTTATATCTGATAGATCAGCTATACTGGAAATACACTCCAATATAATTGATAATATTTCTGGTTCCTTGCTTTGATAACATAAGTATGTTATGTTCAACATACCAGAGTCATGCCCACTTTCTCTTCCCACATCTGAAAAATAAATGTCTTCTAGGAGATGGAAGTTAAAATTCTCCATTCATCTCCTACATAAAGCGAGCAGCCTATACTGGACTGAGTATTTTGATGTGCCATTTGTTTTGTTTTTTTTTTTGTGTGGATTTTTTTAATCACTTACCTTGAGGACCAATTCCTGAAGACATATTTGCCCTGAAGAAATACGGTTATGTTTTGGACCCTTATCTGAGCCAAATTTCAAGGCTTACCAGTTTGTGGTAGTGGTCAGTCAGGAAAGTGCTTGTTACTGTCTTCATACAGTACTGAGTGGGTGTTTGACTGACTTTTTTTTTTTTAAATTTGGAAGACTTTCAATGCTTTTCCTGTGGTTAGTGTGAGTTGAAGTTTCACAGAACTCACCAAATGGTAGATAGATAGTAACAGCTTTATTCTTTCACTATCTGGAGCTTGGGTGAGTGAACAAGTACCCTTTAAGTTAAAATCTCTTGTTCTCTCTCAGTATTGCTTCATTTGTAAACTTAAATTTTAAAAAGGGCTGGTCCTGGACAGGCTTTACCTGTGCCTCTAATCTCCAATTTAGAGGTGAAATTACCAAATATAAAACTGTCCCTTAATAACTTAAAACTACTTTAAAGCGTGCTGGGTGTAGTTGCTAAACTGAAGAAGCTGTAGAGCTCTTTGGATTTGGGAAGACAGAAATGCACAGGTCAGAAGCAGAAGGATCTCTTTGTGATTGTAATGATTTGAAGGTCAATTTTGTTACTTCATCCCAATGGAGACGACTCATTAGATGTTCCAAAGATGATTGTTACATATCCTGTTTCTAAATGAGCATTCTGGAAGATTGAAACAAATGTAAATAAAAAAATAGTTCCAGGCTAGCTGCCCAGTACTTACTACACATCATTTTGGGGTACAGCCATGGTTTTTTTTTGTTCTTATACTCAAACATTGCCCTGCTAAAAAGCAGAAAGATTGTATTACAGGAGAAAATAGTAGAATGTATTACAAGAACAACTACAGTAGGATAATAAAATAAATAAGACTCAGAGTGTGCATTTGACCAAAACATTAAAAATAAGAAAACAAACAAAATTTTTAAAAAGATGGGAAAAAGTTATTTTGTGTTTCAATAACTGGGATTACTTGCAACAGCAGTAGTTAGAAATATTTTGAGAGTGAGTAATCAAAA
>NW_021940828.1:0-18415 GCF_001715985.3 Manacus vitellinus
CAATCATGGCACAGCCAGGACAGGCATGTGGCATGGGAGGAGTCCCCTGCTTTCCAGCTGTGCTGGGGCAGGCAGTGTTGGCAATGCAGCTGGGGGGCCAGCAAGGCTCTTCCTCGACCTCATGCTGGTCCTCCCCACTCTCTGCTCTTGTGTGCACCAATTTAGGGGGAAAGAGTCCTTCTAGGTGAGACATGTTGGTCTTGAAGCTGTATCTGATGGGAGGTTGGAGCTGAGCACAACTATTGGCCTGAGATGCACAGGGAGTATCAGCCTTTCTGCAAACATACACAGCTCTCCCAGACTGTTGATTTAATTGTTCTGTGTGTCTTGCCCCATGGAAACAGGAAGCAAATTCAGATGCAAAATAAATGGGGGAGACTGCAGATTTGGGAAATGCCCCTACGGTACCAAACCAATTGGAAGATGCTCAACATTTAGAGTATGTTGCAAAAGGTAAGTAAGAGATCCCTGGTTCACAAAGATAGTTCTCTTTTTTTCAGAGAAAGATTTGTTACAAAGTCATCTCAAGCTAATGCCTGCTAAATACTCTCCTGCATTTATGGTTTGTGGGAGAGGCACAAGAAAGAAGGTAAAAGCCCTTTTGGGTTTGGCCCATCCCTGAGTGGGGCTGCAGGAGCCCCAGGTCAACCAGTGCCTCCCCACTCTCCTCCAGTGCCAGGAGGCTCATTCAGGCTTTGCAGAGGACTCAACCAAGCCAACAAAGAGTGAAGTATTTACTGTCCTTGGGCAGCACCCAGAACATGATCCAGGTTTTGCTGCATCTGCACAGAGTTGGAGTCAGGGCTGTCACCACTGAGATAACCCAGGTCCAAACTGTCTGCACAAAGGACTGGACCTCACCTGTGCTTAGTCTGAATCTCCTGCACCACAGACTGGATGGTCCTTGTGGGGAAGGTGGGAGAGAGTGGGAGGGAAAGTTACAAGAGCTGACGTGCTTCTCTGCTTTCTTTGTACAGCACCTGGGGTTGAGACCCTGAAATGTCCAAGCAGGACGTCCCCCTTGCTTCTGGCTCCTGGAACCATCTCCTGAGGTCCTCTCCCCTCCCTGCCTCTGCCATGCCCAGCTGCTGGCACAGCAGCAGTGGCAGCTGCTCCTGCTGGGTGCTGCTGGGCTGGAGACATCTCATGCCAGCCGTGGGGTCTGTGGGGCAGAGGCTGCTTTTCCCAGCTTGAATAAAGATGAGCAGTTTGGCATTGCAGGGCTGGGCCGTGTGTGCGTGTCCTTGGCATGGAGGCTGTGCTGTGCCTGCTGGCTGTGGGGGTGGCAAAGGTGGCTTGGTGTGAGGAGAAGCAGCTGGGGATGTTGGGGCTGACCAGTGTGTGTGTCCCTGGGGATGCTCGTGCCTGGCAGTGGAGTGGGGACACAGAGCCTGTCAGTGCCTGTTGGTGCAGGATGTTTGTTGTAGGAGTGATGGAGCAACTCTGCAGATGTCCCTTTGAGAAGTAGGACCTGTGTCCTGGTCCTGCCAGTCACAGGTGTCCCTTGTCCCTTACAACCACGGCACCACTAAATCATGTCCCCAGTTCCATACCTACATGGTTATGAATCCTTCTAGGGATGGGGACTGCAGAATATCCTGGACAGCTGTACCAGTTCCTGACCACACTTTTGGTGAAGAAATTGTTCTAATGCCTGAACTAAACCACCCTGGTGCAATTTGAGGCCATTTTCTCTGCTCCTGTCACTTGTACCCTGGGAGAAGGGACCAATCTGAAAAAACTTTCCACTGCCATTGCTTTCCAGAAATGGAGAGTTTAGTGAGGGATATTCAGATCAGCCCTTTCTGTTGCGGCCTTTCCTCTCCCTGTGCTCTCCTCTCCTGACACTGACCCTGAGCAGTCACCACGAGCACCCTTCACCTCTGCAGAGCAAAGCTGTTCCCTAACTCCAGGCAGCTCCTGCCCAGCCCTTGTGTCACAGGATGTGTTGGAGGAGGATAATGGTGACATTGCAACAGCCCCAGGAGGCCCCTCAGCCTCTGCCACTGCAGCAGGGAGGGATGAGGGGCAGCCCCAGCACCTCTACACTGATGGGGCACTGCCTGGTTGGCCAAGGGCAGTTGTGTCAACAGCAGTAAGGGCATGTCCCACCCACCAGGAGGAGTATAAAACATGGGTGTTTTAGGCAAAGCAGCATTCCCTGATCCCAAGGCCATCTGAAGCCGAACGATTGCTGTTGGATTTGCTGCTGCCTGAACACCAAGACCTTCATCAGGTAGGTGACTGTGGGGTCTCTTTCTGGAAAGCTGCCCATTCAGATTCTCAGCTCAGAGCCCATCTCCACAGACTCACCAGAGGGCAAACAGCTGGAAGTATCCAGACGTGCTCTTAGACCATCAGAGATGTCTGGGAAAGAGAATAAAAGCCTTCATATCAGTCTAAGAGCTGAGAACATGTGGGAGGTGTATCTAAGCATTCCTAAGGAGAGGATAGACTGGAAATGTGCCTTGATGCTGCAGCAGGGACCCGAGATACTCTTTGTGGGCAAATGGGTAACAACTGGAGTCAGGTGTGCAGTCTGTTCTCTGGGGAATGTGTGTGGAAGATTTTAGAGAAAGTTATTGGAAAAGGATCATCTTAGATAATGGATTTCCCAGAGACTGAGACATGAGGAAACACTCCCAAGATGTTCAGGGTGTCACAGACCTCGTAATGGTTCTTAAGAGAAAGGTAGAGGAAAGATCATGTGCTGTGTTTGGAGGCAGCCTCTCTGCAGTTTGGGGAACCCCAGTGCCCAGGCTTCTGCACCCCCTGGGGTCCTCCATGTCCTCATTGCCTTGGTGTGCCCTTTGCAGCCCTGTGAAGACGTGGGAGTGGTGGATCAGCCATGAAGATCCTGTACCTGCTCTTCCCCTTGCTCCTCCTGCTGGTCCAGGTTGCTGCAGGTGAGAGGGAAAGAGGGGATTTGGAGGAAGGTCTTGGCCCTCATAACTGGAATTTTCCATGTCCTGGGAAGTAACCAAGTTCCTTGGAAGCATAAAATGTTAGGGACGATTGAGGGAAATGGAATTTTTCAAGTGAATTTCTAACAGACACAGACTTGGGGTGTGTGTAGCCCCTGGAAATACAAGCCTGGCTTCTTCTGTGGGTAAAGAAGGGGTTGGGTTTCAAGCTCCAGCTCTGCACCCAGATGTTCCTTTGTCAGTGTCTCTGCATGCTCTCTTGCCCCATACAGTGGTGGGAAAGAGCCCCAGGACTGTTTAGATTGGTGGGTCTCCATGGGACACAGAGCTGTCCTTTCTCATCTAGTGCTGCATCAACTGAGTGTCCCAAAACCTCATTACCCCAAGGCATGATCCCTGCAAGGGCTGGGCAAGGACTTTCCCTCAGAGGTCACACCAATCATGGCACAGCCAGGACAGGCATGTGGCATGGGAGGAGTCCCCTGCTTTCCAGCTGTGCTGGGGCAGGCAGTGTTGGCAATGCAGCTGGGGGGCCAGCAAGGCTCTTCCTTGACCTCATGCTGGTCCTTCCCACTCTCTGCTCTTGTGTGCACCCAATATAGGGGGGAAAAGTCCTCCTTGCAATGGAAGATGTGTCTGTAGGGAGTTTTGAGCTGAGCCCATCTGTTGGCCTGAAATTCACGGGAAGTTTCAGCTGTGCTGCACAACACACAGCTCTCCCAGATTGTCACTGGAATTGTTCTCTGTGTGTCTTTGCCCATGGAAACAGGAGATCCAAATAAATGCAGACGGCGAGGGGGATTCTGCAGTCCTGAACGTTGCCCCTTCCCTACAATACCAATTGGATTCTGCTCAAAAGACACTTTGTGCTGCAAAAGGTAAGGACAAGAACCCTGGCTGAAAAAAGATTTTCCTCCTTTTTCCACAGAAAGATCTGTTAGAAATTTCTTTCTAGCTAATGCTTGATAAATAATCTCCTGCATTTATGGTCTGTGGGAGAGGCCCAAGAATGAAGGCAAAAGCCCTCATGGGTTTGGACCAGACCAGAGTGGGGCTGCAGGAGCCCCAGGTCAGCCAGTGCCTCCCAACTCTCCTCCAGTGCCAGGAGGCTCATTCAGGCTTTGCAGAGGACTCACCAAAACCGCTAAAGAGTGAAACATTTGCTGTCCTTGGGCAGCACCCAGGACATGATCCAGGTTTTGCTGCATGTGCACAGACTTGGAATGAGGGCTGTCACCACTGAGATAACCCAGGTCCAAACTGTCTGCACAAAAGAACTGGAGCTCACCTGTGCTGAGCCTGAGTCTCCTGCACCACAGACTGGATGGTCCTTGCGGGGGAGGTGGGAGAGAGTGGGAGGAAAAGTTACAAGAGCTGACGTGCTTCTCTGCTTTCTTTGTACAGAGACAGATACTGAAATGTCCCAGCAGGACGTTCCCCTCGCTTCTGGCGCCTGGAACCATCTCCCGATGTCCTCTCCCCTCCCTGCCTCTGCCATGCCCAGCTGCTGGCACAGCAGCAGTGGCAGCTGCTCCTGCTGGGTGCTGCTGGGCTGGAGACATCTCATCCCAACCGTGGGGTCTGTGGGGCAGAGGCTGCTTTTCCCAGCTTGAATAAAGATGAGCAGTTTGGCATTGCAGGGCTGGGCCGTGTGTGCGTGTCCTTGGCATGGAGGCTGTGCTGTGCCTGCTGGCTGTGGGGGTGGCAAAGGTGGCTTGGTGTGAGGAGAAGCAGCTGGGGATGCTGGGGCTGACCAGTGTGTGTGTCCCTGGGGATGCTCGTGCCTGGCAGTGGAGTGGGGACACAGAGCCTGTCAGTGCCTGTTGGTGCAGGGTGTTTGTTGTGGGAGTGATGGAGCAACTCTGCAGATGCTCCCTTTGAGAAGTGGGACCTGTGTCCTGGTCCTGCCAGTCACAGGTGTCCTGTGGCTTATTAATGTAATATAATAAGACAAGACCCAGCAGCTTGGTTGTCAAGTAGCCAAATATCTTTATTTAAAGGAAAATGCCCCCTTTATATACCCTCTGGGGGGCATGTGACTCACCTGGTCAATGACAGCAGGACATACACTGCCCATGTGCCCATCTCCCCCAATCCAATTACTTAAGGCGAGACAGAAAAACAGTGCAACAACAACAGTGCAAATAAGAGAACAATATCTTAAACAATTACTATTGCATCGCAGTGACCCAGCACACCACTCACTTTGGTTCCTTAACAGCTTACTTGTCTATTGGAAGTGTTCTCTTTAACCTTTTAGACCTGTTTGGCATTACCTTAAACCTTTATTTTCCTAAAGGGTATTGTGTAACCTGGAAAAACAGCTTTATTAATCTAAGGCCCTTGGCCCAACAGCGTAGTACCTATAAAATTGCAACCTTTATTTTTCTCAGGGTTTATGTAAATGGGAAAAATCAACTTTGTTTCAAAAGCAGATTAAATGCCGTAAAGTGAATTTCTCCAGTGTGACCATGTGGCTGAGGTTGTGATACCTTTGTAAGGCATTTGGTATTTAAGGTGCTTTATACACTCACATTTTGCCTCACTGGTCATTTTCAATTGTAAACCTGAAATGTAAACATCATTATCAAATGGTAAACATAACTGTGTTTCCAAACTCTGCATTACTTTGGTTCTGTTTTATCAATTATTATTTCTTTGTGATTTTTCTGTTTTGAAGAAAAGTTAATGTAAGTTTACACACCTAGAGGAGACCTATAACCCTTCCTCCCCCTTTTTTACTGTTTTGAAATACGTTTGGCGTGCAGTGTGCTCCTTGACAACAGCTTGTTGAACAAGTGAGCCTTGTTCAGAAAAATCAAAAGTCAGTAAACTTAAAGATACACAGAGTAGTTACCATGCATATATGCTAACACAGTATATAAAACAAGTTATCATTACAATATGCTAACGCAGCTTGAAACTTAGCATCCTTTGCAAGCAACCAGTTTAAGCTGTCTGTGGTTTCTGGAATGCAGTTAATTATCAGCCTTTGTCCATCCATCCTTGGTAGCTGCTTTTTGCCCTTAATAACAAATTTAACAAACACGTTAATAACAATTTAGACAGTTTCAGATGGCTAGTGTGGTAGAAACAGATATAGAGGCTAGGCAAACATGCAGTTTCTCTGCTTTTTTTTGAAGTAAAGTAGTAGAAGTAATTTTATGGTTTTTTAGTGTCCTTTACTTCAAAGTCGCCTTTTGCTGGAGCTTGAAGTAAAGAAATAGAAGTCATTTTAATGTCTTTTTAATGTCTTTTTACCTCGAGGTTGAATGTTGAAAGGTGGTCCTTTAGCTGGAGCTTGAAGTAGAATCAAGAAGTCATTTTAATGCTTTTATTGTCTTTTACCTCAAGGTTGACTGTGCAAGATTTTCTATTGCGGATCTGTTTCATTGTTGGCTGATGAATTTTTTCCTAGAGCATTTTGCAGGTCTTACTTCTTGAATTATGTTGGTTAGAGCCACTATAATCAGTTTTAACTAGGTTTTTTAGGCAGCTATGACCCACAAGAAGCTATCACAGCGGGTCCAATGGACTCTTTCAGCAGCAGCACGGAGGCAGCCGGTGCAGGGGCAGCGCTCTGTCCCTGTGCTGCATGACTGCCTGTCTTTTTTAGAGGGGACAAAACTTGCTCCCCCCTGGTGTCCTCTGTTGTTTCACTGCTTATCAGATTAACATGTTTTAAGCACGTTTCCACAAGCTGGGACACACGGCAAGCTGGCCATGGGCAAGATGGTGATTCCCAAGCCGCGGCGTGGCCGCCACGTGGCTGCAGCTTGGCAGTGCCTCGTGGACCCAAGGTCTGTCTCTCCCTAACAACCACACAGTCTGTGCCATGTGTTCGCTCCTGGCCACGTAAAACCCAGCTCAAGTCCTTTGTTAGGTCCTTTAGGTTTGCACACAGTGCTCAGTCTGCACGTGGTTCCCTCCCACCCCGTTTCTTTCTTCTCTCGGTGTTTGGGAGAGTACTTTGTCTGTTAAGGCTCGTGGGGGAAACAGGAGGTTTAAAGATTTTCTCCGTGGACCAGCTTAAGTTTCTCTGTGAGATTTTTAAAGTGTCCACATCTTCTATCTCTGCTTTCTCTCAAGCAGTCTCTCCATTTTTTTTTCCAAGCAGTTACACTGAGGATTCTGCTTAGCAGAAATCCCATTATAGTTATTTTCTATCATTTCCCTTGAATTTTAACTTCCCATGCCGGCTTCTTACCTCAAATTCTCTGTAGCTTTACCTCTTCTTTCTTTCAAAGCTTCCTCTGCCAGATCTCTCGTGCGCACAGTGCTTAGATTTTCGGAGCTCCCTTGCAGTCCTCTGCTGCACGACATCCCAGTCCTCTTTTCGCACTGGTATTCGACATCCTTTGTTTAACAACATTTTCTGCCTGCTTTTAGCTCGGTATATGACGTCCGGTTCTTTTTTTGGAGAAAAGCTTTCCAAGTTTTAAAAACGAGCCTGTCCGAACACTACCAAATTTTGCCTTGTTACAAGGGATTCTCTAATCATCCCTGATACAGGGAGTTGCCTCACGTTGAGGGGGCCATTTGTGGCTTATTAATGTAATATAATAAGACCCAGCAGCTCAGTCAGCAAGCAGCCAAATCTCTTTATTTAAAGGAAAATGCCCCCTTTATATAATCTCGGGGGGGGGGCATGTGACCCACCTGGCCAACGACAGCAGGACACACACTGCCCATGTGCCAGTATGCTGTCCAGGGACTTCGAGACCCAGAATGCACCCCCTGCATCCCTGGGACACGCCCCATACAGTGTCCCTTGTCTCTCACCACTAAACCATGTCTTCAAGTGCCACATCTACACAGCTTTTAAATCCCTCCAGGGATGGGGACTCCACAATACCCTGGGCAGAGTATTGCAATGCATGACCACAATTACTGCAAAGAAATTGTTCCTAGTATCCAATCTAAATCTTCCCTGTTGCTGCTAGTGGCCATTTTCTCTGGTCCTGATGATTGGTACCTGCCAGAAGAGACTGACTCCAATAATCATCCACTGCCATGGCTTTCCAGCACTGAAGAGATCAGTGAGGAATAGTTCAGATCAGCCCTGTCTGCCATGGCCTTTCCTCTCCCTGTTCTCTCCTGTCCTGACACTGACCCTGAGCAGTCACCATGAGCACCCTTCACCTCTGCAGAGCAAAGCTGTTCCCACACCCCAGGGACTCAGTCACGGGAGAGTGGAAGGCTTAGACAATGTTATTCCAAAGTCTTGCTGTTGAATCACAAGGTGCAGAAAGGACTCCCTTTCTTTCTGAACTCCTTTTCAGAGAAGGATTTAGGTGTGGCTATCTAAACTCCTTTTCAGAGAAAGGTTTAGATGTGGCTGTATCCTATCTTGTGTCAACAGTTTAAATTAAAATGAATTATAGAGGTGTGATTAAACCACCCACAGGTTTTAATGATGGCAAACCGGGTACATTTGTACAAATGAGTTATTTATTATGACAAATTAACAAACAGGTGAACAGACAAAAGACCTTAATCAGAATTCTTTACTACCCAGTGTAAAAGCTAAACATCTACTGGTGGGGTATTACATAACAAAGTGATACAGTGCAGTGTAACAAAGCAATTATGTTAAAGCAACTGTATGGAAGGTAGCATAAGAAACTACTGTTAAGTGGAGACTGATATAACTCACCATGGGAGATAGCAGGCAGATCTCTCTTCCTCTTAACCCCTGAGCAGCAACCATGAAGAGGCAGCCCTGCTTTACAGGAGAAGGTCCAGACTTCAAGGAAGTGTGTGAAAGAGTCTGCCATATGGAAGTTGGACAGGGCTTTTATAGTTCTAAAGTGATAGACTGGTAAACATAAATTCACAAGACCGCAGGCGAGCTTATCTGTCAAATCCTGCTTCAAAAGCAGGGAGTGCGTTCAAAGTCTGGTGAAACAGGATGGCTTTGCCCAATTTAACAGCAAGGCAACACAGGGGTGCCAGCAGTTGACAACTTGCACCTTATAGGTTCCCTGATTGGATTTTAGACCTTATCACGGTGGGGCTATTCTGCCACAGGCTCCTTCCAAGCTCTTGTGTCAAAGGAATGTGTAGCAGGAGGATAAGGGTGCACTGGAACTGTCTCAGGAGGCCCCTCAGCCTCTGCCACTGCAGCAGGGAGGGATGAGGAGCAGCACCAGCACTCCCACACTGATGGGGCACTGCCTGGTTGGCCAAGGGCAGATGTGTCAGCAGCAATAAAGGCATGTCCCACCCACCAGGAGGGCTATAAAACCAGGCTGTTTTGGGCAAAGTAGCATTCGCTGATCCCAAGGGCATCTGGATACAAGTGGTTCCTGTTGAGTTTGGTGCTGCCTGAACACCAAGGCCTTTATCAGGTAGGTGACTGTGGGGTCTTATTCTGGAAAGCTCCCCATTCAGGTTCTCAGCTCAAAGACAATCTGCACAGACTCACCTAAAGGACAAACAGCTGGAAGTATCCAGAGATGTCTGGGAAAGAAATAAAAGCCTTCATAAGATTTGAAGAGCCCAGAATATGTGGAAGGGGAAACTAAGGTTTTCTAAGTAGAGGAGAGACTGGAAATGTGCCTGGATGCTGCAGGAGGGACCCAAAAGCTTCTTTGTTGGGGGGCTTTGAGTGGGAGCTTAAGTTAGTAAAGTAGGGAGATATTTTTCCCACAGCAGTAGGGAGATTTCCCATCATTTCAGGCTTTCAGTAACTCCAAAGGTTGATTTTTGTTTCCATTTCTGGCCACCAAGACACTTCCCTGCCCTCTGGCTCATCCCTGGATCGGGGCTGCATGGGGCAGGGGGGGTAAGTGTGGGACTGGGGAGTGTCCTTGATGGGAATCCTGGGAATGGTCTGAAGATGGGGATGGGCACTGCCAAGCCATACTGGGAGTACTTTCCTGAGCCAAGGGAAGAAGACGTGATTGGGCAGAATGTTTGGGGCATGGGTTTGATCCATGAATTCTGAGGGAGTAAAAGTCCTTTAGTTCTGTAACTGTCAATGGCAGTTTCATCTCTTCAGTTCCAGGATTTGAATGGACATTTATTTGAATTGAATTGGCAACAGTTGGTCCCAGATCTGCACTCTGTTCTCTGGGGAATGTGTGTGGAAGATTTTAGAGAAAGTTCTTGGAAAAGGATCATCTTAGATAATGGATTTCCCAGAGACTGAGACATCACAAAACACTCCCAAGATGTTCAGGGTGTCACAGACCTCAGAATTGTTCTTAAGAGAAAGGTAGAGGAAAGATCATGTGCTGTGTTTGGAGGCAGCCTCTCTGCAGTTTGGGGAACCCCAGTGCCCAGGCTTCTGCACCCCCTGGGGTCCTCCATGTCCTCATTGCCTTGGTGTGCCCTCTGCAGCCCTGTGAAGACGTGGGAGTGGTGGATCGGCCATGAAGATCCTGTACCTGCTCTTCCCCTTGCTCCTCCTGCTGGTCCAGGGTGCTGCAGGTGAGTGTGGAGTTGGAGGAAGTGTGATCCCCATCACTGGGGTTTCCATGTCCTGGGAAGTGACCACGTTACTTGGAAGGATGGAAATATTGGGGGGGATTGAGGAAAATGGAGTTTTTCAAGTGAATTTCCAACAGACACAGATGTGGTGCATATGGAGCCCCTGGAAATACAAGCCAAGCTTCTTCTGTGGGTCAGGAAGGAGGGTGGTTTCAGGCTCCAGCTCTGCACCCAGATGTTCCCTTTTTCAGTGTCTCTGGGTGGTCTCTTGCCCTATGCAGGGGTGGGGGAGAGCCCCAGGGGTGTTTGGATTGGTGGGTCTCCAAGGCACAAAGCTGTCCCTTCTCATCTAGTCCTGCATCAACCATGTGTCCCAAAGCCTCATTACCCCAAGGCAAGATCCCTGCAAGGGCTGGGCAAGGACTTTCCCTCAGAGGTCACACCAATCATGGCACAGCCAGGACAGGCATGTGGCATGGGAGGAGTCCCCTGCTTTCCAGCTGTGCTGGGGCAGGCAGTGTTGGCAATGCAGCTGGGGGGCCAGCAAGGCTCTTCCTCGACCTCATGCTGGTCCTTCCCACTCTCTGCTCTTGTGTGCACCAATTTAGGGGGAAAGAGTCCTTCTAGATGAGACATGTTGGTCTTGAAGCTGTATCTGTGGGGAGTTTTGAGCTGAGCACAACTATTGTCCTGAGATGCACAGGGAGTGTCAGTCTTTCTGCAAACCTACACAGCTCTCCCAGACTGTTGATTTAATTGTTGTCTGTGTGCCTTTCCCCATAGCATGGGATAACACACTCAAATGCAAATCAACCGGGGGATTCTGCGCATTTGTGAAATGCCCCTCTGGTACAAGAGCTGCTGGAAAATGTACTTCTTCTACTTACTGTTGCAAAAGGTAAGAGATCCCTGGCTGAAGAAAACTTTTCCTCCTTTTTCCACAGAATTATTTGTTACAAATTTATTTCTAGCTAATGCTTGATAAATAATCTCCTGCCTTTATGATTTGTGACAGATGCCCAAGAATGAAGGCAAAAGCCCTTTTAGGTTTGGGCCAACCCTGAGTGGGGCTGCAGGAGCCCCAGGTCAGCCAGTGCCTCCCAACTCTCCTCCAGTGCCAGGAGGCTCATTCAGGCTTTGCAGAGGACTCACCAAAACCGCTAAAGAGTGAAGCATTTGCTGTCCTTGGGCAGCACCCAGGACATGATCCAGGTTTTGCTGCATGTGCACAGACTTGGAGTCAGGGCTGTCACCACTGAGATAACCCAGGTCCAAACTGTCTGCACAAAGGACTGGAGCTCACCTGTGCTGAGCCTGAGTCTCCTGTACCACAGACTGGATGGTCCTTGCGGGGGAGGTGGGAGAGAGTGGGAGGAAAAGTTACAAGAGCTTTTCTGCTTTCTTTGTACAGCATGTGGAGTTGAGACCCTGAAATGTCCCAGCAGGACGTCCCCCTCGCTTCTGGCTCCTGGAACCATCTCCTGAGGTCCTCTCCCCCCCCTGCCTCTGCCATGCCCAGCTGCTGGCACAGCAGCAGTGGCAGCTGCTCCTGCTGGGTGCTGCTGGGCTGGAGACATCTCATGCCAGCCGTGGGGTGTGTGGGGCAGAGGCTGCTTTTCCCAGCTTGAATAAAGATGAGCAGTTTGGCATTGCAGGGCTGGGCCGTGTGTGCGTGTCCTTGGCATGGAGGCTGTGCTGTGCCTGCTGGCTGTGGGGGTGACAAAGGTGGCTTGGTGTGAGGAGAAGCAGCTGGGCATGTTGGGGCTGACCAGTGTGTATGTCCCTGGGGATGCTCCTGCCTGGCAGTGGAGTTGGGACACAGAGCCTGTCAGTGCCTGTTGGTGCAGGATGTTTGTTGTGGGAGTGATGGAGCAGCTCTGCAGATGCTCTCACTGAGAAGTAGGACCTGTGTCCTGGTCCTGCCAGTCACAGGTGTCCCTTGTCCCTAATAGCCACGGCTTTATGGACAGTACTGTGCTGGATGTTGTGTATCTTCGGTGGGCATGGCCATGGGTGCCCACACGACATGTCCCTGATGCTGCTCCTTGTCCTGTTCCACTGTGCTCAGCCCTCCTTGCTGTGGGCAGTGCAGAAGCTGTGCTGCTCCACACGCCCATCCCACCAGGCAGGAGGAGAAGGAGGCCATGAAGCTCCTGGTCTGGGTGACCTGTGGAATGTCTCCCAGTGACCCTGGCCTGGCGATGTTCAAATTTATTTACCCAAGGGGAGTAAAGAGGTTGTCTTGTCCTCTCTGCCCAGCTGCAGGAAGTCTGGGATGACTGTGCTCTGCACAATCAAAGGCAGTGGCCTCTCCCTTTCTGCAAAATTACACCTCAGACTTTAGTTCTGGTTTGTTCCATGCCTGTGTGTGTCTGTATGCAGAGAATGTTTCCTTCCAAGAATCATAGAACTACGTAACTGTTAAGGTTTGAAAAGCCCTCTAAGATTATTGAGTCCAACCGTTCTCACAGTACTGCCAAGCCCACAACTAATCCATGTCCCCAAGTGCCACATCTACATTGTTTTAAATGCCTCAAGGGATAGGCCCCAAACACTGCCCTCGTCAGTCTGTGCCAGTGTCTGACCATACTTTCAGTGGAGAAATTGTTCCTAATATTGAGTCTAATCCTGTCATGGTCTTTCCTCCCCTGTGCTGTCCTCTCCTGACCCTGCAGCAGTCACCACAAGCACCTTTCACCTCTGCAGAGCAAAGCTGTTCCCCCACCCCAGGGGCCCCTTGGGCCAGAACATCTCAAGCCACACTAATGGTGCTGTGGACAGTCAGCACATGAGTTTCAGAGGGCAGACACAGAAGGGAGAGAAATGGAAAGAGGGAGAGGAAGAGAAAGATTCTCTTTTTTCCAAGAGTACATGAGCTTTTCTTTTCTCCATGTTCTTTCCAAACAACCCAGACAAACCTCTTCAAGTGAAATGAGGAGAGGTAAAACTTTCCTCTCTCTGTATGAAGATCTGCAGGTTTGCAATATTCAGCCTGGCCTTGCACATCTCTGGCTACCTGAGTATTTAAAGAATCTCTGAAATGAGAGGACAAAAAGAAGGAAACCCTTTCCTCAATGCTACCATTCCCAGCACCAACCAGGATGCCTTGTCCATCTCGGGCAGCTCCTGCCCAGCCCGTGTGTCACAGGACGTGTTGCAGGAGGATAAGGGTGACATTGCAACAGCCCCAGGAGGCACCTCAGCCTCTGCCACTGCCACTGCAGCAGGGAGGGACGAGGGGCAGCCCCAGCACTCCCACACTGATGGGGCACTGCCTGGTTGGCCAAGGGCAGTTGTGTCAGCAGCAATAAGGGCATGTCCCACCCACCAGGAGGGGTATAAAACCAGGCTTTTTTGGACAAAGCAGCATTCCCTGATCCCCAGGGCATCCAGACACAAGTATTCCTATTACTGCCTGAACACCAAGATCTTCATCAGGTAGGTGACTGTGGGGACTCTTTATGGACAGCTGCCCATTACACCTCTCTCCTCAATTCCTGACATTTTCTAATTGTGTCAAATTTATCCATCAGAGTTTTCCATGGAAGAGGAATAATTTGCTGTATGAGACAGTGATTATAGGTGCCCATATTGTGCTGGAAGTAAAACTTGACTTCAGCTGGGTTTGGAAATGTGTTTAGAGGCTTGAGGGATGTGTGTGAGACATGTTCTGGGTCACATGGGGACTGTCTTGGAGAAAGTAGGGAGATTCTAATCAAGCAGCAGTACAGAGAGTTTCCATTCTTTCAGGCTTCCATTAATTTGGAAGGTTAATTTGCCCCCACCTGTTCCATGATTCCATGATCTAGGGGAAGACCTCCCTACTCATTACAGGGGAGTTGGACTGGATGATCTTTAAAGGTCCCTTCCAACCTAAACCAGTCTGTGGTTCTATTGACCAGAAATGACTCACAAGAAGCCTCCCTCACCAAATGCTGAGCATCTCCAGTGACATGAATTTCCCTCAACTCCAGAACCTAGGTCAGTTCTCCATCCTGGTTTGACTACTGGCTTTGTGTTGAGTGTTGGCACAAGCACCTCCTGACAGGCAAACCCTCTCTGCTTTGGCCCTTGGGTGAGGAGAGGCGGACATGTGAGAACAAAAGCAGTAGAAATGTGTTTCATCTGGTAACTACATTTGAAAGTCTGTCTTGTCCCACCCTTGGCTTTGTCCCTCCAGAAACATATTTATTGCTCCTCAAGAGGTTAAGTGTTGGATGGAAAAGGCCTGAAGGAGTACAGCTTCCAAGGGAAAACAGTCTGTTTGCGTTTTCTGTAAGTCTTTGAATGCTGTTTTGCTTACAAGTTCAATAGTGTGGCATTAATTCTGCCATGTGTCCTTTAAGAGAATTCATATGGAATTCGTAGAGAATAAGATGGCAGGGAAACATCAGCTGGATTGCCCAACAGGCCAATACTTCCCCAGCTGCTCCCAGAGTATACAAGAGGTGCTTATCTGACAACCATCCTTTGCAACAGGTCACAGAGGATGTTGTCCTCTGTCACTGGTGATAGTCCCTCTGCAATTTGGCATTACTGTGTGCTCTCATCTCCAGGAGTTTTGGTGTGTCCCTTCTGCAACCCTGTGAAGGCCTGGGAGAGGTGTCAGCCATGCGACTCCTGTACCTGCTTTTCCCCTTCCTCCTCCTGTTGGTCCAGGGAGCTGCAGGTGAGAGGGGGAAAAGGGAGATGGGTGTGGTGTTAACCTTTCTGCAGTCACACCTGTCCCTCCCTGATTATTGTTTTAACTTTTTCCCTGTGCATTATTTTCTGTGACAGCTGGAAAAACAGACAAATGCATAAAACGAGGAGGATTCTGCGTTTTTGGGGGCTGTCGTTTCCCCTATAAATATGTGGGAACTTGTACACTTGTGAGTCACTGCTGCAAACTGTAAGTTCTGGATATAGTTTGCTCCTTTTGGTGATTAAAGTTAATATTTTCATTCAAGCCAGCTCCTACCTCACAGGTTCTTGTGTTCATGCTCAGAGGTAAAAGCCAGGGAAAGAAAGGAAAAGTCCTTGTGGGTTTGGATGTGCCATGAGTGGGGCTGAAGTAGCTCCAGGTCAGGCAGTGCCTCCTCACACGCCTTTAGCCCCACAAGGCTGGCCCACTGTAAATGCAGAGAGCTCAGCTGTGTTGCCCAGAGGAGAAGGTTGTCCCTGGGATAGTGTGAGGAGAAGGATCCTGCTCCTGATATTTGTAAAGAGCCTTGGAGCCAAGGCTGTCACCACTAAGGAGAGCCTAGAGCCAAGCCAACTGGAGTTGATCTCTGTGAGGCTGAGTATTATCTCCATGCGCTTGTTGTCAGTGTAGGGGAGGTGGGAGAGAGTGGGAGGAAAAGTTACAAAAGAGCTGATGTGCTTGTCTGCTGTCTTCTTACAGTATCTGGGGTTGAGACCCTGAAATGTCCCAGCAGGACGTCCCCCTCACTTCTGGCTCCTGGAACCATCTCCCGATGTCCTCTCCCCTCCCTGCCTCTGCCATGCCCAGCTGCTGGCACAGCAGCAGTGGCAGCTGCTCCTGCTGGGTGCTGCTGGGCTGGAGACATCTCATGCCAGCCGTGGGGTCTGTGGGGCAGAGGCTGCTTTTCCCAGCTTGAATAAAGATGAGCAGTTTGGCATTGCAGGGCTGGGCCGTGTGTGCGTGTCCTTGGCATGGAGGCTGTGCTGTGCCTGCTGGCTGTGGGGGTGGCAAAGGTGGCTTGGTGTGAGGAGAGGCAGCTGGGGATACTGGGGCTGACCAGTGTGTGTGTCCCTGGGGATGCTCCTGCCTGGCAGTGGAGTGGGGACATAGAGCCTGTCAGTGCCTGTTGGTGCTGGGTGTTTGCTGTGGGAGTGATGGAGCAGCTCTGCAGATGCTCCCTCTGGGGAAGCAGGAACCATGTCCTGGTTTTCATAGTCATAGGCTTATTTCCCAGGAACCTATCTCCATGAGGGTAATCACCTCTCTTGTGAAGGGTGCTCAGCCCAGATGGTTGGGACATGCACTTATTGCTGCTGACACAACTGCCCTTGGCAACCAGGGATTGCCACATCAGTGTGGGGGTGCTGGGGCTGCCCCTCGTCCCTCCCTGCTGCAGTGGCAGAGGCTGAGGTGCCTCCTGGGGCTGTTGCAATGTCACCCTTTTCCTCCTGCAACACATCCTGTGACACTCCCTGCACAGCTGGGGTGCCTGGCATGACCTGCTTGGAATTTGCAGCAGCAACCAATCTCAAAGAGTCAATAAGACTTCTCTCCTTGACTCCTTCAAGTTGACAAAATAATGAGGTAACGTGGGATGTGAAAGCATAAGAAAGGTTAAAAACCTTCTTACCTTTCAGTGTTATAAGAGGGGGTTTCATCTCTGCTTTTATTTCAAGATTCCTCAGAGATTTTGGAAATAGTATATTGGTTACTGTGTGCACTTATGAGTTGATGTTCAGATCCATACATAGGGCAAGGAGGGTCCATTTAGATTAGATATAAGGAAGAAATTTTTTCCACCAAGGGTGGTGAAACATTGACACAAGTTACCCAGAGAGGTGGTGGATGCCCCATCCCTGGCAACAGGCAAGGTCAGGTTGGATGGGGCTCTGAGCAACCTGGTCTAGTTGAAAATGTCCTTTCTCATTGCTTGTACTAGATGACCTTTAAAAGTCTCTTCCAAGCTAATCTATGATTTTCTGATTCTGTGATCAGTATCTCCACTCCTTCCATGGAAGTTGTGTCATATCATGGGTAACAAAAATATCATTTATCCATTATCTTTCTCCTTTTCTTGCTGTTTCTCCTCCATCACTACTATATTAAGCTCATGGATGACTCTCCACAACACCATCAGTCTTGCTGAAGAACAGCAGAACAGCTTGGAGTTGCTGAGATGAATGATATTCATGGTGACTGTTAAATGTTCAATGAAAGGATACATGAATGAAAGTGAAGGGAATTATCCTACAAAGTCAGTGGGAACCTGCTGTGCTGGACCTGGACAGCAGGGTGGGATTTTGATGGTGGGTGTGAGGAAAGAGCCCAGCTGATGTGGACACAGGGTTTGATGTCACAGGAGACTGGGCTACTCCAAATCCAGCAGGGACCCTCATCTTCAAGACTTGTGAAGCTGAGATGTCCTGGCTCTGGGAAGGGCTGCCCAGCCAGTAGGGAAGCAGAAGGTGTGGAAGTGAGGGATGGAGTGCTGAGGGTGATCTGTCTCCTTGGGATGGAAGGGATTGAGTGAAATGGTTGGGATCCCCAGTTGCTGCCATACCCTTGTGTGCAGGGACACACCCGTGGGTGTGACTGCACAGGGCAGGGGTCTGCACTCACAGGAAGGCCGAGGTCAGTGGTTGTTGGGAGAGAATGATGATGTAATCCCTGTTTGCCTGAGGCAGGCCGAGGGGACAACCCTGGTTTCTCCCTGTTGGTATACATTTCTGGACTTTTCCAGGCTGGGGTCCAAGGGATCCTTTGGAGAGGTCACCTAGTGGAAGACCTGCTTCCCTGCAAGGCATGAAAAGGATTTCTGTGGGCTGGTTGCAGGATCAGGCTCCTCCAGGGGGGCTGTGGAAGGGAGAGGAGCTGTGGAGCTGGTACGGGGTTGGTGCTGTGGGGCTGGAAGCAGGAGGGAGCTGAGTGGGGACTGTGCTGCAGCACTGAGCCCCACTGCGGATGGGGGAGGAGGTCCCAGCCCACGGTATGCTGGGAACTCTGAGACATCTGGGGTGGATTCGGTGGGCAGTCCTGGCTATACCCACCAAAGGAACACAACACCCAGCACAGCCCTGTGCATAAAGCCCTGGCTGTCAGGGACAAGAGACACCCATAACCAGCTGGATCGAGAGAGGGCTCCTGCTCCCCCAGACGGGGCATCCCCAGAGCAACTTTATCACAACACCACCAAACACCCAGCACCAACAGGCACTGACAGGCTCTGTGTCCCCACTCCACTGCCAGGCACGAGCATCCCCAGGGACACACACACTGGTCAGCCCCAGCATCCCCAGCTGCTTCTCCTCACACCAAGCCACCTTTGCCACCCCCACAGCCAGCAGGCACAGCACAGCCTCCATGCCAAGGACAC
>NW_021940828.1:19165-33356 GCF_001715985.3 Manacus vitellinus
AAACTTACTTTTTGCAGCAATAGAAAAACCTTGAACATTTTCCCTGGATGCCATAGGGGAAAGAGCACTTCAGAAACCCACAGTAGCCGTTTTCTCGCTTGCATTCTTCCTTATTTCCTGGGGCCAGGGAGGATCCTGCACAGTGAAAGAGGTTGAATAAAATGAGTGTGGGATAACTGTAAAAAATGTGTCTTGTTCCAGAGCAGCTGGCACTGGCTCTGCATCTCAGTCTCCTATGGGCATTTAGCACCAATCCAAACATCTTTACCTCTCCAGTCAGGCTTTATTTTTTTCTGCAGCAACATGTGTGCACGTGGGGAAACACAGGGAAAGACCAGTATGAACTACAGGAAGAGCTGTGCTGGGTCCTCATTTGCCCAACTCTTCGTAAGAGACAATCCCTCCCAAATATTATGTATAACTGAGAAATCTGGTTGCTTCTCAGGAACTGGAAAACCCCACAGATGGGGGCTCACACCTCACCCATCTCCCCTCTGTCCCTCTCACCTGCAGCACTGTGGTCCAACAGGAGGATGAAGGGGAGAAGCAGGTACAGCATCCGCATGGCTGGTGCCTGCCCTGGGTATCACGGGGCTGCAGAGAGGACACACCAAGAACCAAACCAGGGTCAAGAATTTAGGGCAATCCTTGTACCAGGAGATGCCAAGCTAAAGTCTCACCCAGTGCTGTCCAGTACCTCAGCCAGCCAAAAGCTGGCTGCCCAAAACATTCTGCATGATCACCCCTGCTTTGCTGAGCTCAGGAAAGTACCTCCCAGCTCAGCTTGGGAGTGCCCATCCCCAACTCCAGACCATTCCCAGAATTCCCAACAATGACAGTCTCCTACCCAGTGCAGCAGTGAGCCAGGGAAGAGTATGAGGACAGGGAAGGGTCTTGGTCTCCTGGAAGTCACCTACCTGATGAAGGAGGTGGTTGAGAGCACACCAAGGTAGCAAAGGGCTGTAACAATTTGACCTGGAGTCACTTCTACACAGAAGAGTCACAACTGAGGAGTATCACTTTGCCCAAAACACCCTGGTTTTACACCGTTGCCAGAGGGTGGGACATGCACTTCTTCCTGCCCTTGGCCAACCAGGCAGTGCCCCATCAGTGAGGGGATGCTGGGGCTGCCCCTTATCCCTCCCTGCTGCAGTGGCAGAGGCTGAGGGGCCTCCTGGGGCTGTTGCAATGTCACCATTATCCTGCAACATGTCTTGTGACACCCCCTGCACAGCAGCACACAGGCTGGAAAATCTTTGGGATAGGGACAGTAATTAGTTGGTTCAGACACAGCACCAGTCCAGTCTGAGATGAACTGTCCTTCTTTCATAGAATCATTCTGGAATGGTTTGGTTTGGAAGGGACCTTAAAGATCATCTTGTTCAACTCCCCGTGCCATGCCCCTTCCACTAGACCAGGTTGCTCCAAGCCCTGTTCAACCTGGCCTGGGGATTGGGGCAGCCACAGTTTCTCTGGGTAACCTGTAGCAGGGCCTCACTGCCCTCACAGGGAGCAGAAACATTTCCTTAGTGATGTGGTGTGCTGTGGTAAGTAGTGAACTTAGGGGTGTCTTCCTAGAAACTGAGAGCTGGATTAAGTTACCCAGTGACACAGGATGGAAGTAAATGCCAAGAAACAGAAGCCTGGCATCTCTGCCAAGGGCTGCATACCCAGCTGGAAGTTTGGAAGTGGACAGGGTGGCCTCCTTGGACAGAGAAATCTCTACCAGTACAAGCAGAACCACATCTTATGAACACACATGTTCTTGGACACCCACACATATTTACCCACAGGGGGATCACAATCACGGAGGCATTTTACAGAGAGGGTGAGGTCAGCCTTGGCAGAGAGCAGCCACTCTAACCTCAGGTTGTGTCCAGGGGGTTGGAGAGGAGAAGATCCCCTGTTCACACCCTGCAGGGCAGCCCTTCTGATCCATGGGACCTCTTCATGATTTTTCCTTTTTGGGGAGCTGGACAGCCACCCTGGGAAACCTGTTTCCCTGTGAGGTCCACAAAGATCTCATTGAGGTTGCCCATGGGATCATCTCAAGTTCTCTTGAGGACAAGGGAGTCCCTCCCTGCCATGTGGTGGGATGGGACATGGAGCAGCACAGCCCCCGGGAAGGACTGTTACAGTGGATCCCAGGGCCTTCAGGGTGGGGAGTGAGGGGGTTTCAACTATTTATGTTTCCCAAGAAAAGGTTTCTGCACAGTAAGAAAAAAAGGATTTTGGCATCTGAACCCACAAAGTCTTCAGATGTTCCTCCCAAAAAGGGAAGCTGTGTTCTTCCAGCCAGCCTAACTCTTGGCACTGTGGGTTAAGGTCTTCAGCCCATGTCTGTCTAGCCCTGGATACCTACATGACTCAGAAAAGGTCCAATTAAGGAGCTGTAGGCACTGTAAATTGTTGCCCTCTGGGGTTTCTGTGTCAAACCCAGGTGGGATCATGACTTCAGCCCATGCAGCAGACACCCTTGTTTCAGTGATATCAATGCAAAGCAACAACAATTTATTTAGAAGGAGGGGGAGCAATGCAGAATACATTTGGATTTACTCTATATCATAAAGCTTTTTTCATTGGAAGTGAAAGGTATGTGAGGCTTTGCAGCAGGATCCAGTGGTTTTAGCAGTAAGAAGATTCCAAGTAAATTCCTGGATTTAGAAGAAATTTTCATTGCTCTTCAATGTTTGGTTCACTGAAGCGTTGTACATCCCACGGCCTGCACAAAGAAAAAAAAATATTCCAATTTTCTTTCTGTTTATAGTTCCTCCCTATTTACTCTCAATCCAAGTGTATTTTCCTCTTGAGTATAAGTGTTTTCCAAAACATACAGTATCATGTGTAGTCATGTTGGGACAGCCCTGTGCACTCACACCAGTGTGTAAGGAATATTTCCCTACTGGTTCAGGAAAAGCAGGGGATTGATATCAGGGTAAATGCATTCTTTCCTGAGTGAAAACAGAAGGCTATTTTTCACATGATCATTTCTTTTTACAACAGTGTTGTGCTCTTTTTGCACACCCTTAAAGGCACTCAGGCACCTGTGGTCACAGCACAGCAACCCAGTTCTGGAAATACCAAACCCTGATATTTCGCTCTGGCACAGGAGATGGAAAGGGACCAAACAGAGCTGAGACAACACAAGGATGACCTCTCTGATGGTATTTTTTCCTTCTTGCTGGAGCAGAGCATGGTGCACATCTCAGGAGAAAGAGCACTGTGGAGCTTGACCTACTTGAGTCATAGAACATCCTGAGTTGGAAGAGACCCACAAAGATCCTCAAGTCCAACTCCAGACCCTCCACAGGACACCCCAATAATCCCAACATGTGCCTGAGAGCTTTGTCCAAAACCTTCTTGGACAACGTGCAACACTTGAGTCAATGTGTAACACTTGACTGTCCTCATGGCACAACTGCTTTTTCTTCTCCTTTATATTTAATTTAAATTCTCAGTAACACCTTGGGATTTGGGACACAGAAATAATATTTGCCTCCTCATACTTCAGATGAGCCTTGGTGAACATGAAACTCACCATTTACAGCAGGAGCGGATCCCAAAGCAACTTCCATCTTTAACCAGATGGGCGGGGCATCTTCCCCAGTGACAGGTCCCTTTTCTACAGAGAAACATTTCCCTCCGGGGTGAAGACAAACCTGCAACATTAACAAAACATTTCCTGTCCTCTGGCTCTACAGGGTAGGGCAATGCAGCTGAAGGGTTTCCCATCCCCTGAGCTGCCTTTGCCACCAAGTTGCCATAAAGAAGCCCAGATTTGGTCATTTTGAAAGGCCATGTGAGAGGTGAGGTTACAAAGCAGGTCTACACCTTCCAGAGGTGGGATCCTCAGCTCGCACTGCATCTAAGTGGATGACCCTAAAGTCCAGGTGGAGAATGAGACAAACTTCCTGACTCACTGTCAGGACCTTATGGGAAAGGGTCATCCAGAGGTATTATTAATGGCTCCTTCCATAAATAGTTGGCCAGTCCTCATTTTCATCTGCTTTCTAAAGATCATGGCCACCACAGGCACTATCTCAGGTGTCCTAACACCAGAGCACTTCACACAATCATTTTAGGAAGACACTTAGAAGTGAAAAATCACTTTTCTTCAGAAGTTATAATTTCTCTGCCTTTGAAAAAGTTTTCAGCCCTGAGTTGTTTGATTAATTCCTATTTGGATTCCAGTAATTTTAAACAGGAATTGTTAAAATGTGCTTGGGAATTTTACTTCAGGTGCACAAATACTCCTTTCTTGCATCTCTTTCCCATCTTACCTGGAGAAACCTGGAGTGTCAAGAAGAGGAGAGAAAAGAGCAGATAAAGGATCTTCATGACTGTGGATTCCCCCTGTGTAGGGAAAAGGACCAAGAAAGATGTTTGACAGACAGTCCATGGGATCTGCAATCTCCTGAACTGCACAAATAATGAGTCAATAAAAATAGCAACTATATGGTCTTTTTCTTCAAGCATTCAAAAATAACCAGTAAGACCCACATGACATCATGACTGCTTTGTGGGGCAACACAGTTTCAGGACATGTGATCATTAAGTTACTTTAATAAACTGACTACTCACAATTCTTTCACATTTTGAAAACAGACCTTAGCCACAAAAGAATCATAAAACCCCAGAATGGTTTGGGTTGGAAGGGACCTTAAAGATCATCTCATTCCAACACCCTGCCATGGGCAGGGACACTTTCCACTAGACCAGGTTTCTCCAAACCCAACCAACCTGACCTTGAACACTTCCAGGGTTGTAATCATAAATTTATTTTTAGTTAAATCTTTTATCTAGTAGATAAGCAACAGTAGGAAAATGAGGTGATTATACAGGCAAAGTTGTAAAGTTCAGAGAAAAAATAGTTCATTTTGCAATGTCAAAATTTGTCAAGAAATAACAGTTGGAATAAATAATTTTTGTCACAATCTTCAGTCTTGGTCTACAGGCAGCAACTCTAGAATGGAAATGTACAACCAAATCAGTTCCCATTTGACAAATAAAATTTGAAAAGCAAGCATGTGATGCTTTCATTGAAAGGGTTAATAGTTGATAATGCTAGATATCCTAGCATTATCAGCACACTAGGATAAGATGGCCAAGAAGAGACTGATGGATAAAGAAGTGGCTGTTAATGTTTGGGATTAGGGAATGTTCTCATCTGTCACAAATTATGTTCTCTTAAGTATGGAAGGGAATTGAGACTGTGCTGAAATGTCATATTTCTGCAAACAGAATTTATAGAAGGTGGCCCCAAACTGTTTCAAAATTCATTAGAAAGTTTACACAAATTAGAAGTTTACACGAATGTCTGTATATTTGAAAATATCGGGAAAAACAAGGAGATAAAGTTAATAATTCCGAAAATAAAATAAAGTTCCCAACATAGGCCTAGGTTAAACATATAATATATATTATATATTATAGAATATAAATATCTATAATATGAAACCTATTATATATTATGTTAGTGTTATATAATTATTTTTAATATATTTAATATTCAAACATTATGTCTATTTAATGGAGAGAGATATATAGAGATAGATAGATTTCCATTGAAGAGGCCACCAATTTCTCTGGACCACAGACCTTGCTAAAGGAACCTGACCCAGCCAGATGTTTTCCCTATGAATTAGTAAGCAGAATATTTTTATCAAAGTAATCTAGGTATTAGTACATATTTGAACTACTTATTCAACCTGTCCAATTTTCAGAAAACTTACATTTACCTTTTTCATTAACATAGAAATTAAAGTTAATAATGCACAGGTTTGGGGTTTTATTTTGGGGTTGGATTGTTGCGGGAAAGACACAAGTTTACATTGAAAAAAAAAAGCTAAAAAGAACTGAGATGTTACCAGGTATCAGGTGAGCCCAGAAGCCAAAAAAGACCTGCTCTCGGTCCCTTCCCTCCAGAGGACTTGGGCTGTGGGGCTGAGATCCTCTTTTATAAGATGTTTCCAAAAGGCACTGAAAACTGCTTTCTCTTCTCAGCTATACATTGAACCAATCAAAGACTTACAGGTTTTTTTGGCGGCATCTAATCCAACCAGAAACAGGCTGCTTTTCACTTCCCGATGATAAAACAGGGTTTCTCTCTCAACCTGTTGAAATTTGTTTCTGGAAAATCCCAGGTTATTCATGCAACACTTCTTGTGACACTCCGGTTTGTGTAAGACACGTTAACCCACCACAGTATGTGTCAAACATCTTGGGCCACAGCTTGAACTGCCCCTGCTTAGGAGCAACATAATCCATGGCAATGCGAAGCATTTGCGTGTTCCTCTTCCCTCCCAGTTATTCTCTGTTCCATAAGTACAGAATCAGAGAATCACAGAATGGGTTGGCTTGGAAGACCATCTTGTTCCAACCCCCTGACATGGGCAGGGACACCTTCCACTATTCCCGGGTTGCTCCAAGCCCCGTCCAACCTGGCCTTGGACACTTCCAGGGATGGGGCAGCCACAGTTTCTCTGAGCTATCTGTGCCAGGGCCTCACCACCCTCACAGTGAAGAATGCTTTCCTAATATCTAATCTAAACCAACTCTCTTTCCGATTGAATCCATTCCCCCTTGTCCTGTCACTCCAGGTCCTTGTAGTCTCTCCCCATCTTTCTTGCAGGCTTTCTCCAAGTACTGAAAGGCTGAAATTAGGTCACACCAAAGTCTATTCTTCTCCCGCTGGACAATCCCAATTCCCTCAGCCTTTCCTCACAGCAGATCTGCTCCATCCCTCTGATTACCTTGGTGGCCTCCTTTGGACTCGCTCCAACAGCTCCATGTCCTTCTTTGCTGGGGACCCCAGAGCTGGAGGCAGCTCTGCAGGTGGGGTTTCACCAAGTGAGATATTAGGAACAATTTTTTCTCTATGAGGGTGGTGAGGCCCTGGCACAGGTTATCCAGAGAAGCTGTGGCTGCCCCATCCCTGGAAGTGTCCAAGGGCAGGTTGGATGGGGCTTGGAGCAACTCGGGATAGTGGAAGGTGTCCCTGCCCATGGCAGGGAGTTGGAACAACATGAGCTTTAAAGTCCCAGGCCATTCCATGATTCTAAGATATGAAATAGTTTTTTAGATCATATTTTACTTTACACCTCACTTCAGTCAACAAATATTGTTCACTCAGTATTTTAATATGACATATAATGTACTTAATAATTGGTAACGATATATTTGCCAATTTGAACAACTGGTGTTTCTAATTGACCAAGACCTCTGGAAATTACACCATATCTTGCAGAACATTTAGTATCAGAATTAAACTGAAATATTTTAATTACTGACTGATTCATCAGTTTAGTTACTAGTGATGTAATTTTTTCAATTCTTTGATATTAAATTCTGAAGTCGAATCACAGAACAGTTGGAATTGGAAGGGACCTTTCAAAGGTCATCTAGCCCAACCTTTCTGCAATTAGCAGGGACATCTTCAACTAGAACAGGCTACTCAGAGCCCTGTCCAAGTATACAGGTATCCAGGAGTGTGCAGAAGTGTGCACACAGAGATATATACATGCATGTGAAAACATGCCTGCAAATTATTTCCCTTAAAAGCATACCATGACATTGTTGTTTATTCTTTACATATTTTTAAAAGTGAGCTGTTTCTGCAGTAGGAAAAAAAATGATAATTGAATTTCTGGTGTGTCTGTGAACTTCTGGACGTGGAGATGAAAATAGAGGGAATAAAATTGCAAAAGTTGCAGTTTCTTCACCTCTTGTCAAGTGTTTGTGGTTACCTTGCCTGCCAACTGTTACTGTTACTCAACCCAATTCCTCGAGGAAAAAAAGTGCAGCATTAATTTTTACTGTCTCCAAGGTCCTATGTTCAAGTAATGTCAAGGGCTTGGCTCTAACACTGAGCATCCTTGACACTGTTTAATATAACTTCTACCTGGCCACAAGGCTCATTGGTGCCATTAAAATATCTCTGGCTGGACATGGGTAAGGAAGAAGCAGAGGAGGGTTGGAGCATCTTTGGTTGCCCAAATCTCACAGGGGTGAGGGAGGCCTTAGCAAGATTTTGGTTTGTAGCTCTTAGAGTGGACAATCTTTCCCTTTCCACCTGAGGGTCCTGTTCATAGGAGCAGAAAAGAGATAGCTTCATACATCAGGAAGGGCATATCAATATTTTGCCCTTCACAATCTCAGTGTTTTTCTCCAGTGCCTTTTTCTGGTAGAAGTGTTTTACACCAGGATCACAGTAGTACCAAGTGCTAAGTTGGTAAGTAATTCTCTCGATCATCTACTTTCTTGTGGGGTTTTTTTGTGCAGAGGGAAACTCTTTTCATGGAGAGTTTCTTTTTCCCTAAATAACATGCTTCTTTTTTCTTGTTTCATCGAAGTTCAGAAAATGATCCAGCTACATTTCTCTCTATCTGCAGGGCAAGCTTTCACTCCAAGCTAGAGTTCACCAATAATGTCACATTCCCTCACCCTTTTCAGGTCCAGGTTGCCCAGTCCTCTTTGGAAGAGGAGAAACACTGTGATGGGGTCAGAATTTTGTGTAATAAAAGTGCTGAAGAGCTGCTCTGCCTGATGCAGGAGGGATCCACTATTAAGGGAAGTGTCCTCACAAAGAGGTTGCAGAGTGTCAGGTGGAGAAACGTCTTTCACTGTTTTTAAATCAAGACGTTTGGGCAATTTTGCCAAGATCACTTATGAGAGAGGAAGGAGGATTTTATCTCCATCTTAGGAGTTTGTGTCTAGCACAGAAGATGAGGCAACTAGGAGCAAAAAGGAGAATCTCAAACTCTGCTCCTAGTAGTTTTCTCTTGGAAAAAAAAAGGCAAATATTAGGGATGTGTTTCAGTAGTGTTACCCCTATTTAGCGTGCTACTACACCTGTCTGCTGTTCCACCCCTTGCCTCCAGAGGAAACTTCATTCGTGGCAGTGATCCTCCAGGCACCTGGAAGTCATTGTATGCAGGCATGGATGGAAGATCAGTAATAAAAAGAGGCTGAGCCCTAGCAACCTGCCAAAGGGCAGATGGTTTAACGTGCTCCAAAGAAGAGCTGGGTTGGGTAACACTGGTGGTTGGGGGCTGAGTTAACCTCAAACTGCTCCTCAGTGACACAGTAACATCATCCCTCTTAGCCTCTTTCATGTGCACCAATCCAAATTCCAGCCAGAAGATAGTCGATGCAGAGGAGGACAAGATATGCTTTGATGGCGCTGTAGAGTGTTTATTATAGAAATTCAGACTCCTCTAGAGTAGCTACAAAAGCTGCTAGCAGCAGTTTCACTGTCAAAGTAGGTCCACCAAAAGGAGGAAAACAATATTTAGATGTTCTATAGTGGTGAATTTGCAAGGCATGTGCTGCATTACAGTTAATAGGTAAAGTTTTGACCCAAGTCATAGAATAACCTGAGTTGGAAGGGACCCACAAGGATCATCAGTCCAGCTCCTGGTCCTGCAGAGGACAACCCAACAATCCCACTCTGTTCCTGAGAGTGTTGTCCAAACACTCCTTGAGCTCTGGAAGCCTTGGTGCTGTGACCACTGCCCTGGGGAGCCTGTTTGGTGCTCAGCCACCCTCTGGGGGAAGAACCTTTTCCTAATATCCAGCCTAAACTTCCCTGACACAACTTCAGGCCATTCCCCTGGGTTCTGTCACTTGTCATCACAAGAAGAGACCATTTGAATCAATAATAAATGTGTGCAAAGTCATGAATTTCAAATTGTACACAAAATGTACTTAATCAAGCTCAGGACTTTAATCGTGTTGTTATCTTGAGTAAACAGGGAGAATTTATGAGATTAACATCTGTATGAACAAACCTGCCCTCCTTATTGTTTTTGACTTGACACCTGATTAAAGCTACAGAGGCATCAGTGCAGAGTCCAGTCTCTTGGTGTAAGTACCACACTGTGACTGGCAGGTGTGCATGTGGTCAAAGCTCCTTGGTACAGGCCATGTAACCTAAAGTTCCTAAAATCCAAAGAATCCCTGTAAAACGAATTATATTTTCTAGAGACAAATGGCAGGAGTGATCTCACCAAACTTCAGATGTCCTAAAGGTAAATTCAAATGTCCTAATGGTAAATATCTTCCTTTATAGACAATGGATTGGAATTGTTCTGTAGATTTTTAGCTGGAGTGCAGACATTTATAATAAGATTGCTAGTAAAAAATAAAATAAAAAACCAACAAAGTAACAGTAAGGACAGACGTAACAGAGAAATGTTGCATGAGGAGATGATGTGCAACAGCACCTCCTGCAGGCACTAATTCTGCAGAACAGCAGTAACAGGAGCTGTGTCGGTAGCAGAGGCAGCATTTCCCCTTCAGAGTTTTTTTACATAGGTTGGCACCTCTCCAAACCCACCCAACAAGTCAATAGGAGTCAAAACCACTTCAGTTTGGTAGTGTACTCCACTGGGCACTGATCTGTGCACATTCAGCAACTGCTCCTGAAGAGACAGCAGCCAAATCACATCCATAACTTTTGGAAATGTGTTTCTTAGTCTCTTTCTCTTTCCTTCTTTGTACCTTTCTTTTTGGTTTGTGTGGCTCTCAGGGATTTGATGTAATCCAAAATGATCCCGTTTTTCCCTTGCATAAGGTCCCCTAGAAGTGATATTTCTCAGATGCCTCCAGGACCTCTGAAAGAAGCATCTGGAGATACCTTGGCTTTATCTACACTGCTGGGCCATGAGGGTGAGGAAAAAGACACAGAGAGCACACATTCTGTCTCTGACACCTCACTTAAAAATGTCATAATACCTTCAAGAAGCAGCCTGGAAACTCTTGGAATGTGTAAGACAAGCACCCATTAAATCATCACAGAGAGAAGCAAGGCTTCATCCCTGACAGATACAATGGTCACTACAGGATTGTTCCAGGAATGTGGCCATTGGGAAGCAGGGGATGGGATGACCTACCTTTTCCCTGATGGTGCAGCAGGATGAATTGTCTGGCTGTAAAAGCCACCAGCCCACCTGTGTGTTACTGCCCATGACAGGAGCAGTTCTATGAACTATCCCCTCCTTCCCTACAAAAAACACCTGAGTTTCAACCACACAAATGCCACCAGAACTGATTTTATTAAAGGAGGGAAAAGAAGCAGTTTCCACAGTGTTGCCTGGGTCACATTTGTGCTGATGTTTGCTTCACTTCAAGGGAAGATCGTGACAGACTTTCATCGCAGCAGGAACTGCTGTCACCAGGAGCGATGGGTCAGGGTGTTTCGGAAGCCATTGGATAGAAGCAGAAAGGATTTCCAAGGGGAATCTAGGGAGTATTCAGCTTCACCACCCCCTGCATGGTGAAGAAGAGTCTCAGGTTACCTACTCATAGGTTTTCTATTGTTCTCCCCATCCCATGGCACCACAGCAGAGGCTGCCATGGGATGTGAATTCCCCCTGAGGATGCTCTGTGCAGCAGGTTTGGCATTGGAGAAGTGAGACAGGATGGTGGCAGGAGCTGTGCCTCTAAAGTGCTGCTCTGGAGAAAAGACAAGGAGGATATCAGTCATTCCCACAGTGATCCCTGCGCTTCCACATACCTTCTGCAGCAAGAAAATCCATTCCGACATGTTCCGATCCAGTAGTATGGACGGCGACATATCCCTGGGGTGCAGTGTCCATTTTGGGCCTCACAAGGATCACCTGGAATGAAGGGTTGACCTGCCCAGCAGAAAGAGAAGAGTCATTTACTATCAATATGAGCAAAAGGGGATGCACTCTCTCTACCTACCTCACTCCTTACCTGCAGCCCCTTGGAGCACCAGGAAGAGGACAACCAGGAGCTGGTAAAGGATCCTCATGGCCACAGCTGGGATGTGAATTCCTTACCTGTAATGAGCAGAGAGCACAAGGTCAAAAGATACTGAATGGAGGGTCCCCTCCTGACTGGGAGATGAGGAAATGATTAAAACATGCCCTGAGAGACCAAAGCCAAAATCTCCTAAAATACCGGGTTTGGACCAAGAACAGAGTGAAATCTGCATCCTTGGAGATACTCATAGTTTCAGTGAATGCATCTCTAAACAACTTGTCCTAATTAGCCCTGTTTTGAGCATGGATTCAGACTAGAAACTTCTGGACTACCTTTGAACCTAAAGTATTCTAGGATTTTATGATGTTTTGGTGTTGTTCTTTGGTTTTGTTGTTTATAAAATATTGGTTTTCTTGCACTGAAAAAATTATACCCCGGATCTGTTCAACACCAGGCAGGTTACTTTGGTACCCACATAGACCCAAATTATTCCCTTTCAACCTACTCTAGTTCACAATGTTCAGAGACCCAGCCAATCATAATCCTTAGGAAATTCTAAAAAAGACATCTGCATCTCTTCAACATCAACTAAGGTGGCAACTCACTCAAAATGTTGCTGGCATTCTGGCAAGATTTGTGGCTCAAAAGGCAGCACTCAAGTGCTGTGCTGACTGGGTGACTGCTTCTGTAGGAAACTACATATTTCTGTCTCTGATGCCTCAAGGCAAGGTTTCCATATCTCCTTTTCTCTTGGAAATCAGCAACCCAGTGTCCTCCTGCCAGCCCTGCAAGCGACCAACCAACCCATGGTCCTGTAGAATACATAGAGATCAGATGCATTCACTGGAGCAATAAGAAGGAAGGGATTAATCAAAGCAGAGACTTAGACTTGAGATTAACAAAAAGAAAAGAAGTGTATAAAGATGAAGAGGTGAGGGTGCCTCTCCAGAACCAGGCAGAGTTACCAGTGCAGGAGCTGGAGGATCAATGCTGCTCTCTGTCTGTTCTCCACGGGGTGCACCAGCCCCAAACTTGCATATAAAGGGTTGGGGATGTGACAGCACAGTCATGGGCCAATGAAAAAAAGCCTTTTCTGGCCAAAATTTGTCCTGAATGTCGGTTTCTTCCAACAAGAAATGAAGGTCCACTTTGAGACTGCTTTCACCACAACCCCCCGATCTTTGTGCAACCCATCTTGGACCATCCAAGTTTGTGTAAGATTCGTTAGACCACAGGGTTGCATAAAATACCTGGGAACGTGCAATGACTGCTCCTTCTGGTCCTGCAGGCTCTTTTTCCATAGAATCATACAATTCTAAGGAAGGGACCTTAAAGCTCGTTTCATTCCAACCCTCTGCCATGGGCAGGGACACCTTCCACTAGACCAGGTTGCTCCAAGCCCCATCCAGCCTGGCCTTGGACACTTCCAGGGATCCAGGGGCAGCCACAGCTTCTCTGGGGAAATCTGTGCCAGGGCCTGAGGCTGGACGTGGCACTTAGTGCCATGGTCTAGCAACTATGGTGGTAGTGGATCAAGGGTTGGACTTGATGATCTCAGAGGTCCTTTCCAACCCGTCTGATTCTATGATTCTATGATTCTATGAATGTGGGAGTGACCCGGGAGGGTGGGAGTAACCTGGCAGGATGGGAGCAGCCCCGGGACAGTAGGAGAAGCCCCGTGAAAGTGAGAACAGCCCTGGTAGGGCGGGAGCAGTGGCAGAAGATGGAAGCAGCCCGGGAAGGTGGGAGTGACCCGGCAGGATGGGAACAGCTCGAGAGGGCGGGAGCAACTCCGGGACAGTGGGAGAAGCCCCGGGAAAGTGAGAACAGCCCCGGGAGGGCGGGAGCAGCCTTGGAGAGTGGGAGAGCAGCCTCGTGAAGGTGGGAGCATTCCTGGGAGGGCAGGAGCAGCCCGGGAAGACGGGAGCAGCCCTTGTAGGGGGGAGCAGGCTGGGAGGAGACAGGGGGCAACCCGGGAGGGTGGGAGCAGCACGAGGAAGGTGGGAGCAGCCCCGGACAGGTGAGAGCAGACCGCGCGGTGCCGGCACCCGGTGCGCTCCGAAACCTGTTATCACTGACAATCCCTAATTCCTTTACACCTACCGCAGCAATCCGCTTCGGGGAAGCCGTGGAGCGGCTCAGAAAGGACGAGGCGCGGCTTAAATACACCTTGGCTTTATCGCAGGGGGAAAGAGCGCGGCCCTGGGCACGGGAAGAGGCCGCCGGGCTCTTGGGTTCTGCTCAAGGCTTTGCCAGCAGGCTGCGCCGCTCCCGGGACAGCTTCACCCTGTCCCTGTCCCTGCTGCCACCTCGGGTCACATGTCCTGCTCTGAAGTTCCCCGGCCCAGCTGTGGCTGCTCCCTGCCCTGCAAAGATGCTCCGAGGGCTGGAGCCCCTCTGCTCTGGAGCCAGGCTGGGAGAGCTGGGGGTGTTCACCTGGAGAAGAGAAGGTCCAGGGAGACCT
>NW_021940828.1:35999-149678 GCF_001715985.3 Manacus vitellinus
CAAAGCCCGGCGCAGAGCCGGCAGCGGGGCTGGCTGGGGACGGATCCCTTGCGGAGTCCCTTCCCTTTGCATCCCGTGCCCGGCTGGAAACGCTCCCTGCAGGCGGGGCCGATCCTGCCCGCCCCGGGTACCACCAGCCCCAGGCGGATCCGGGGGGCTGCGCTGCCCTGAAGGCAGGAGCGGGGGGTGCTGGGGCCGTCGTGGGGCTGAGGGTGCTTGTTACAATCTGCTTAAATGTTGCAGAAAGAACTTCAGATTCGAGTATTCCCTTAAGCAAAATTAGAAACCACACGGGTTCTCTGTTGATGCGAAAACTGATTTTATTAGTTGCTAAAAGATGCAAAGAGAAAGAGGAAAAAATAAGAAAAGTTGGAAAATGCTAAGATTACTTCTAGAAGCAGAGAAAAGATACCACCAAAGCTACCTTTCCACCGAACTGGTCTGTGAGGGGCGGGGGGCGGGAGAAGCAGTTTCTGCCCTTTTTTTTTTCTCTGTCTCTGCCGCTTTTCGATGTTATCTCTTTAGCTTGCGGGGTGGTGGGGTGTCTTAACAGCTTTAGTTCCCTGGAATGCAGCCAGGAAGAGTGGTTTCGCCGCTCACGCCGAGCCTCCCAGGCCGTGCATGGGTCCCGGTTCAGCCGCACCTTTTGGCCCTCAGAAATATCGCAAGGGAAGATACAACTCACACAGGTGGCACGGTGGGTCTCAGTCCTCTCCAGGCCAGCAGAGTTCCAGTCTCCAGTGACAGGCAGGCAGCATGCGGTGGCAGAGGAAAGGTGAGGGGAGCTGGGGAGAGCTTCTCAGCTAGGGTAACTGGTTGTCTCTCCCTTTTGCTCTCCCCGATTTTCCAAAATTTTTCCTCAGCTTTTACAGTGTTCAAAGGAGATTGTAGGTGGTTTCTTGGCACATAGCCCGATTCAGATGTTCGAGGAGATACGATAACCATAAACAATAGCAGGATCTTTTGGCAGGAAAACTCCAGGAAGAGGCTCTTCTGAGAACTTACGGTAGAAAGCCAACAGAGAATTTTTGGTAGGAAGTTGTGACAGGCAGAAACAATGGCTAAACATTATTTTTGGCATTTCTATGTTATCTGTGTGCTACACTGCTGCCTGTGCCCCGTTCTGCTCCTGAGGGAGCAGGGCAGCTCCGGGGGGATGAGGGGCCCTCCTGGCACCTCCTGCTCTGGCCCCAGACCTGGGGGGACACTTTGTCCTTTTCCTCCGTGTGGAGGGAGGGTGGGATTCACCTCTCTTACAGTTGAAACTTCACAGCCCAGAGCGCTCTGCTTCCTGCTGCAGCCCTTCAAAGGCACAAACACTTCCAGAGCCCATTTCCCTGGGGCAGAGCTGGGGAAAACACTCTCGGGGGGCTGTTCCCGAGAAACGAGGTGCAGGCATTCCCATGGCAGGTCCTCCTGCCAGCCTTGCTGCTTCTCTCGCTTTCAAGGAGAAAAGGGATCCCGAGCTGTCCCATAAACGTGCTCAGTGGTTCTCTGCACTAACACAGTTGCATGTGGCTTTTTCCCTGTTCCTGAAGCAATAGGAATCCATGCTGGGACTGCAAAGGGTGCCTGGGGGCTGGTTCAGGGTCTGGCTGGGCTGGAGTTCATGTTCTCCAGCGCAACCACCGGCACCTGAGACTGAGCCAGTGCTGGCAGCGCTGCAAGGGGAGAGAAGCTGGGAGGGGACAGAGCTGGGACAAGTGGCCTGAGGGAACAATATCCAGCAGTGGCCCTGACCCAGCAGGTGCCTTCCTGAGAAACTGTCCCACCCCCCGAGGCTCTGCTGCCCAGGCAGCAGCTGCACATCTGCCCCGGAGGGGAATTGATGACTAAAGTCCCTCCTTTGCTTTGCCAGCACACCTAGTTTACCTCTGCTGCCTGAACTCCCCTGACCTGGCCCCAGCCATTTTTCTTCCCTCTGCTTTTCCCCTTCTCTGTCCCATCCCACTGGCAGGAGTGCAGTAGCTGCTGGGGGGGTGCTCAGGGCCTGGTGGGATCCAACCCCAGTGCCATTTCTCCCTCTTCAGCTCTCCTGGAGCCCCTTTAGGCACTGGAAGGGCCTCTAAGGTCTCCCTGGAGTCTTCTCTTCTCCAGGTGAACACCTCCAGCTCTCCCAGCCTGGCTCCAGAGCAGAGGGGCTCCAGCCCTCAGAGCATCTCCGTGGCCTTTTCTGGACTCGCTCCAGCAGCTCCACGTCCTTGTGCTGTTGTTCCCCAGAGCTGGAGGCAGCTCTGCAGGTGGGGTCTCAGCTGAGTGGGGCAGAGGGGCAGAATCACCCCTCCTGTTCTGCCCATGCTGTGGGACACACAGAGGGTTTCTGGCCTGGGTCCAGCCTCTCACCTACCAGCACCCTGAAGTGCTTCTCCCCAGGGCTGCTCTCCATCCATTCTCTGCCCAGTCTGTCTTTGTGCCTGGGATTCCCAAGACCCAGGTGCAACCTTTTGCACTTGGACTCCTTGACATTCATGGGTTTTGCACTGGCCCAACTCTCCATCCTGTTGAGGTCCTTCTTGTGGGATGCCCTGGTTGCAGCCAGGACAGGGTTAATTCTTGGGGTTCACAGAATCCTTGAATATTGTGAGTTGGAGGGGACCCACAACAATCATCGAGTCCAACTCCTGACCCTGCACAGGACCATCCCCAAGAGTCACATCCTGTGCACAAGTGTATCATCCAAATGCTTCTTGAGCTCTGTCAGCCTTGGTGCTGTGACCACTGCCCTGGGGAGCCTATTCCAGTACGCAGCCACCCTCTGGGTAAAGAACCTTTTCCTCATATCCAACCTAAACCTGCCCTGACACAACTTCAGCCATTCCCTGGGGTTCTGTCACTGGTTCCCACAGAGCAGAACTCAGTGCCTGCTCCTCCTCTTCCCCTCCCAAGGAAGTTATAGCTGCAGTGAGGTCTCCCCTCAGTCTCCTCTTCTCCAGCTGAACACACCAAGTGCCCTCAGTGTCCTCACATGGCTTCCCCTCTAGGCCCTTCTGCCTCATCTACTTGACTTCCCACATTTGGGAATTTCCTGCTCCTGCCCTTAGGAGGTGGTGCATAAAAAGTGACCAGCACTGATGCAGCCCAGCCCCTTCCAAAGCCTCTTCCCAGGGGCCGTCCCAAACTCTCTCCCTGAGCAGCCTGGAGTCTGTTCTCCTCATGTTCAGGGTTGAAGGTTTGCTGGCACTTTTCCTCCTGTCACCAGGTGGCTGTGGCCAAGAGGGCTCCAAAGGCCATCACAAGACCCTCTCTGGTAATGAGGAGCAAATCCCAGGGGGCACCTCTCCGAGTTGGCTCCCCAAGTCTCCAGTCACTACTGATGGGCCAACAGAATGCCCCAGGCGCAGCTCTGGGCAGGAACACCTTGGACTTTCCCACTGCCCTGGGGTGGGAACCATGTGTGTCCCAAGGGGCAGCTCCTGGGGGAACAGGCACGAGTGGGGTGAGTGAGGGGCTCGGCAGTGGCAGCTGGAGCAGGAGCACAGGTCCCACTCGTGTGCCTGTGCCAGGGTTGGGGTGAGTGTGTCTGGGGAGGGAGGTGCCTGTGGGGTGAGTGTGTGAATGCTGCCTCTGTGTGCTGGGAGCACCAAGGCAGAGCAGCCACTGAGCAGGAGAGCCGTGGGGCTGGGAAGAGGGTGCAGGATGCACACAGGGCTGTGGGATGGGCAGAGAGGCTGTGCTGGTGCTTGAGGAATCCAGGGATGCCCTCAGCTCTCTGCACTTATGGATTTAGGAGTCCTGTTGAAAGGATGTGGGTGATGTTGAAGGCGACACCTTGTCCATGGCAGGTTGTGTGGCCAACTTTGTGTGTGTGTTGTCTCTGGGATACACACTCAGCTTCACGGCTGATCCCACGACAGACACATCCATTGTCCTGGGAAGGAGACCCTGGGTCTTGTGACATCCCAGGCTGGGCTCCAGCAGCTGAGTGGGAGCATCCCCAGGCCCAGAGCTGCTGCAGAGTCTCTTAGAAGAGCCTGGGGTGTCTCACAACAAACCTTAGGGAAAGTCTCTTTTCTTCTTTTCCCCACAGCCATGGCTTCACAAGATGACACCCAAAAGGGGGATGAAAAAGCACAGCTCCTGGCTTCACAGGAGGACACCCAAAAGGGGGATGGAAAAGCACAGCTCCAGGCTTCACAGAAGGACACCCAAAAAGGGGATGGAAAAGCACCTCTCCTGGCAGAGGTATTTCAGAACGAAGGACTGGAGGTTGGATATTGGCTCCCCAAACTGTCCAAGATCCTGGGAGTCCAGTGCACAGAAGCCCTGCAACATCTGCAATATGAAGACTACCTTAAGCTGGAGTGCCAAGTGCGGCACTCCTGGGAGAAAAAGGCGCTCCAGAAACTCCTGAAAATACCAGACAACAAAGCAACTTCTGAGGAGCTGCAGAAGCAGCACCTGGAGAGGACAAAGCAGAGACAAGAAGTGGCCAAGCAAGTCCTGAATGAGCTGACAGAAACGCCCAAGAGCCGCAGCCAGAGCCAGGATGCTGTAAGGCAGAAAGCAGAGGCTCAATGGCAAGCCATGGAGATTCCCAAGGAGTTCCAGCCAGCGCCAAAGAAACCTTTGGCGGATGTGCTGGAGAGCAACTCGAAGCAGCTGGAGCAGCAGGAGTCGTCAGTGTGCAGGAGGGAGAACATCCCCGACACAGAGGTGCTGAGGCAGGCATCAGGGGGACTGGCCCTGCAGGGCATCTACAGAACCAGCAGAGCTGAAGATGTGCTGGCAAAGCGAGAGCAGCTCATCAGGGTTCCTGAGGGATTCCAGCTCATCGGTCCAGAGAAAGGATCAGTGCTTGAGAGGAAGGAGTTCTCCTCCAATGCAGCAGAATCCTCTTTCACCAAGTCCATGGAGCAGCTGGGCTTCACCATCAGCGCTTCTGCCAAAGCCGAGTTCTGGAGGGTTAGTTTGGGCCTTGGTGTAGATTACAGCAGGTCCTCACAGTCAGAGGACACCCACCAGTCCAACTCTGAGCAGAGCTACTTTTGCATCACCAAGTACCAGTACATCCCTCTGGCCTCCTGCTTCTTCCAAAGGCATCAGCTTCTCCTCTCGGATGCAGCCCTGCAAGAGCTGCAACATGTGGAGCAGCTTTTGAGCTTCACTCGGGAAGAAGACAAGCCCAAACTGCTGGAGAGCTTCTTCCACAGGTTTGGGTCCCACGTCGACCAGGGTCCCCTCCACTTTGGGGGGATATTCTGGTGGAAGGCGTATACAGAAGGATTCAGAGACGAGCACCAGGAAAAGGTGAAGCGACAAACATCTGATGCCCTGAACAGCTTTGTTGGGGCCAGTCTCGGTGGCTTTGGGGCCAGTGGAGGAGGGGCCTCAACTGTTTCCATATCCAGCTCAAAGGCCTCTGTCGAGGACCAAGCCAGAGAGAGCTCCCTCACAGACATTCAGCTCTACGTGGTCAACACAGGGGGCCCATCAGAGACAGATTCTCTTTCTCAGTGGAAGAATGGGCTTGTGTCCAATAACTCAACGTGGTGCGTTATCGACCGTGGCTTCCAGCTGATCCCAGTGTGGGAGGTCATCCTGTGCAATCACAGCAGGGATTTTCAGTCTGTCTATGGAATGAGCAGTGCCCTCAGGGCTGCGTACAAAGCACTGACGAATCAGAGCGTTGACACCACTTTTAGAGAGGAACTGGCCAGTGCAGTGGAAGAGGCCAGAGATTTCATGGAGTTTGTGAAGACCTGGGAGGGGACAGTGGATGAAAGGAAACTGCTCATGCTGATGGATCTAAAAGAGGATCTGAATGCAAAAACCAAGAACCCCAGTGTCTGGATTGAGGTGTGCCTGTCGGACAAAGCCCTGCAGGAGGTCCTGGTGAACACTGTGAGGAGTTGCCAGGAGTCACCTCCAGAAAACTCCACCTCTATCAAGGCACTGTTGTGGAGCCTCCTGGATCCTCATATCAATTCTGTCAAGAACTTCCCCAAGTCTTCCTTCATTATGCAATGGATCTTCCAGACTGAGCACAGGCTTCCCAAAACTCCCAAAGCCTTTGAGTTTGAACAGCTCGTGGAGACACTGCAGCAAATGATGGAGCACATCCATGCTGTCACCTACACACCAGGAACGTCTGCTACTGCCATTCAGAAAGCAAAGATAGAAGCCACCTGGAGTACAATCTGTGTGATTCATTCCTCACTCCAGTCTCTCCAGGAAAGGGCTCAGAAGGACATGCAACTGTTGGTGCTCTTAATTGCAACCAGCACAGGGTATCAGGTGGACAGCAACACTTTTCAGCGCCTCCTTGGACATGAAGAAATTCAGTACATGGCAAAGGCAATGGAAGCGGCACATGAGCAGTATGTGAATCTGAAGGAGCAAGATGCTGACAGAGCTGAGGCCTCCCTTCTGCTGACAGGTCTGACTGTGACACCTGAAAGTCAAGAGCTGTCCCCAGAGCAGAAGAGGGAGCGTTTAGTTTTCATGGAAAGGCACATGAAAGGCTTATGGTCCTCAGGGATAAAGAATCTCCTCCAGAAGCACAGGGAATGCAAAGACTGGGAGATGCTGGAATGTGACTTGTACAAAACCATGTTAAGTGGCAGCAAATCCAAAGCAAATCAAGCCACCGCAAACCAAGAGTTCTTCCACTTGCTCAAGCGCCTTGGACTAGAAAGTCACTATCCAGGAAAAATGGGGATGGGAGATTTCCACATCATCTGCAAGACATCTCTGCATGACAGACAGCCCAGCAAGGACCAGGAACTACCATTTCACTTCTTGCAGAAGCTCTTAACCGTGGATTATCGGGTGAGGTACCTGACTTGCAGGGAGGGAAGCAACCCAGGACTTGTCCCTGTGCCAGAAACCACAGAGCAAGAGCACGAAGCCTCAGACTCCTTTGAAAACGTTGTAAATGATTTGGAGGAAGCAGCCCCTGAAGCTGCAAGCAGGGAGGGCCACGTGCACCCCATGGACCTCCAGATGGCAATTTTCCACTGTGCTGATGACTTCTTGAGACAGTCCATTGCAACCAAGCTGGCCTTCTGCCAACTGGCACTGCCTCTGCTGGTGCCCAAGCCGGGCACTGCCCAGATCGAGTTCCCACTCTGGGCCCTCAGCCAAATCAAAAGGAGTTGGAAAGAGGCGGAGAAGTCGGGACAGCAGCCCAGAATGAACAGTTACAATAACAAACTCATCCATCAGGCAGAGACACCCATCGTGTCCTTCATCCGCATTGGCACCTCTGCCTCCTTTTCCAAGTCTCAGCTCCTCAATGCTCTGCTGAGCAAACAAAGACATGACACCTTTTTCCATCGCCATTGCCGAGGCAGCACCAGAGAGAGTTTGCTGATGGAAGGTGTTGTGGAGATTGCCTGGTACTGTCCCCGGGGAAGCCCTGATGACACCTTTGAGTGCTGTGTGGCTTTCTGTAACCTGCATGGGGATGCCAGGGGTCACAGAGCACAGCTGCAGTTCTTACAGGAGATCTCTGCTGTGAACGTGGCTCTTGTATCCGAGTCTGAGCACATGTACGACAGAGGAAAAAAACTTCTGCGTGACCTGTCGCAGTCACAAAGGCCTCTGGTTTGTCTTCTCACTGACAAAGAGAACGTTGCAGCTGGACAATCCAGCAAAAACATAACAATAGGGATCAAGAACAGAAATGAAAGAGTAGTGTTGCATGAGCTGAGCAAAACAATCGGGAATCTCCTGGAAGGGTCCAACCCTCGTTTCAGCCTGGACGCCTGCCTGGACAAAGCTCGCCAGCACGGATTCTTAGTGGATGAGGATCAACCCGAGTGTGTGACAGCCAAAGCAAAGGCAAAGGAGCTGGTGACTCTTCTGAAGAAAGAGAAGCTGTCTGAGATCAACTCCAAGCTCCTGCCTCAAGAAAATCTGTGGCACCAGTGGAGCCAAATTGAATCCCTAAAGGCAGAAATAAGAAGAAAGCAATTAGAGCAAGTTTTCCCCCTCGATCAGCTGATGAACCCATTCCTTGGCTTTCTCCTGTCACAGTCAGCAGATACCAAGAAATACTTCCTGCAGTGGATGAAGGTCTTTATGGACGACCTGTCCTCTGGTTACCTTGAAGAACTGAGGAGAGACCAACACAAGTTATGGTCTGAAATCCGCGCAAGAAAGAAAGACCAGGAAACACCCAGTGAGTTAAATGCCCTCTCTGAAGAAATCAAAGACTCATCCATTGGCCTTGAGCACCTTTTAAGAGAGGTAGGGCAGATTTATGAAGCTAAGGAAGTAATGAGTTCACGGCATGAAAATGTTGTCAAACTGCCCCAAGTTGCAGCAGATCTGATGGTTTCAGGGTATCCTGTGGAGCTGATGGATGGGGATGCTTCTTGCCTCCCCCTGCACTGGGTGGGAGCAATTTTTGACAGCCTAATTGAGAGGCTGGGGGACAAACGAGTGTTTGTTCTCTCCGTGCTCGGCCTGCAGAGCACAGGGAAGTCAACCCTGCTGAATGCCATGTTTGGGCTGCAGTTCAACGTCAGTGCAGGGAGATGCACCTGGGGAGTGTTTATGCAGCTCCTCCCACTGGACGAGGAGCTGCAACAGGACATGGGCTTTGATTACATGCTGGTTGTTGACACAAAGGGGCTTTGTGCCCCAGACAGGGCCAGTAAACAGTCCCTGAATAATGACAATGAGCTGGCCACCTTTGTCATTGGCATCAGCAACATGACCCTGATCAACATCTTTGGGGAGAATCCCTCAGACATGCAGGATGTTCTTCAGATCACTGTGCAGGCTTTTCTGAGGATGAAGGAAGTACATCTTTCCCCAAGCTGCCTCTTTGTCCACCAAAATGTCAGAGAAGTTACTGCCAAGGAACAGAACCTGGGAGGACAAAGACTTTTTCAGGAAATGCTGGATGAAATGACAGTGGCAGCTGCCCAGCAGGAATCCTGTGACATCTCCTCCTTCAGCGACATCATCCACTTTGATGTGAACACCCACGTTCACTATTTAGCTCACCTGTGGGAAGGAAACCCCCCAATGGCACCACCCAACCCCACCTACAGCCACAATGTCCAGCAATTAAAGAGAAAAATTCTCCAGGTTGCCAAGAAGGAGTCACAAGGCAGGATTTTGAGGCTCTCGAGCCTGAAAGTTCGTATTGGTGACCTCTGGAATGCTTGGCTGAATGAGAACTTTTTCGTCTTCAAGAATTCACTGGAGATTGCTGTGTACAGGAAACTGGACACTGCCTTTAGTCAGTGGACCTGGAGGCTGAGGAGTCACATCTCAGAGGTACAAATGAGACTGGGCAACAGAATTCGGAATGGAGACTTGCAGCAAGTCACCAGAGAACACCTGGAAGGGCTCGTGCAAGAGACAAGTGATGCCATCATGACAGACATGGAAAAGTATTTCAGGGAAGACAAAGATCGTGAGATTTTGGTCCAGTGGAAAAGCAGCACAGAGCTGAAGATGAAAGATCTGAAAGAGTCTCTTCTTCTTGAAACTCGAAAGAAATGTGAGAGTCTCATTGAACTGCAGAAGACCCAGCATAAACTGGATGCAAGGAGTTCAGAATATGAAGACGAGCTGCTGAGAAGGAGCAGGGAGTTGGCTCTGACTCTGAAAGGCAAGAGCCTCAGTGAGAGAGAACTGAGAGACAACTTTACTGCTGTCTGGGACAAGTGGATTGCTGAAGTCTCCTGTGCTGCTCCCCCTCCAGAACAGGTGGATATTGATGTGGAAATAGAAGATGTCCTTCTGGAGTACTTTAAGGAGCCGGGATTTTATGCACGGATTAGGTCATTTCCCAAACACAGAGAATTTTCTTTGGACTTGCGGAAACATGTCAGGAAGAAAAACCTTTTTGCTTTGCTGCTGCTGGACCTTAACGATGCTGATGTGAACAACTTGCAGGACATCACAGAGAACATCATACAGTGTGTGAGGGCAAACATTGATAAGAAGGAACAGAAGAAAATGGATTACAGTCGAAATTTTATTCATGAAATACTCAATGAAGTACAGAAAGGTGTGAACTCTGTCCCCAGCAATGCATCATGTACGTTTACCAGAGATTACAGCCTAGAATTATCTCTCTACCTGTGCAGAATGGCAGGGGAAAGGTTTAAAGCCATGCACGAAGAATTCCGGAAGGATAATTACCCAGTCATCTACCTGAGCAGCAAGAGAGAAGATTTCTTCACACATTTCCAGATTTCCTGCCAAGGAACCACTTCTGTCCCAACTTTTGCTACCTTCCTTTGTCAAAAGATTGCCCTATCTGTCTTCCATCCTGCATGTCAGAGGACGGCTAAAGCCATTGCTAGAGACATGCAGGAGAAAATCCCAGATTTCCAGGGCAACAGAGCCAATCTGGAGGTTTGTATCCTGAGATTCCTGGCACAAGAAGAAAAGTTTAAGTACTTCAAGGAGTACCTTAAACACCCAAAAAAGTTTTTTCAGATGTACATTGCACTACATTTTCTGAGGTGCTGTTTAGATGAGAACAGGAGGCTGGAGAAGTTTTTAGCTTCCTCCCTTGATCTTCTCTGTGGAAACATCCTGTCAGCTGTTTCTTCATCAACTGAAAAGGTCAAAGATAGAAATGACAGAGAGGACAAAACCTCTCTCTGGCTGGATGAATTTTGTAGGGAACTGACAGAGGTGATCAACTTGCCCAGAAGTGAGCTGAGGTGCATTGAGCATCAGGAGATCACAGACCTCCAGTTATTTAACAAAACCATGGAGGTAGCACTGGCTGCAATGAGGGATTGGCTCAAGGGAAAATTTGTTTCTGCTGACCTGAGCTGGTTTGAAAGGCTGCCTCTCACCATCCCGGCGGAGCTGTTTTCAGGGTGCTGGGAGCAGTGTCCCTTTTGTGGGGCTGTCTGCACATACACCATGTGGGGACACGATGGGGACCATCAGCTTGTCTTCCATAGACCAGAATTTTTGGCAGGACGGAAGTGGCGTGGAACAGACCACCTGGTCATTGAGATTTGTCGTAACTTTGCAAGTGCCGTTAAATTTTCCAGTTGGAAGATTCTTCCTGATCCATCCATGCAAGCGTACTGGAAATGGTTTGTGTGTCGTTTCAGAAGAGATCTAGAAACCTTGTACAATGGGAAATTTCTGGGCAAAGGGGAAATCCCTGAGGCCTGGAAGAGAATTACTAAGCAGGAAGCACTTGCTGAGCTGGACAAGTGTTATGCCACTCTGATGGGAAGGAAGAACCTCCATGGCTTTGCAGTTTAGAAGAACTGAGTACAAGGCTGTCCACAAAATGCTGTTTCAATGCTTATGCTGTCAAGCCACAGGAAGACAATGGTATCCAACTGCTGACAAATTTGGGTGAAATAAGGTGCGTTACTTCAGCCCTCACTCAGAAACTCCCTCACTTCCTGATCAACCAGAATCCTCTTCCCTTCCTGCCATAAACATTTCCCTCTGCTTTGCCCTTGAGCAAAACAAAAACCCTCCTTGTGGTGATGAGTCCAATGGCCAAGATGGAGCCCAAGTGCCAGAGGAAGATCAAAGGCAGCACTAGGAAGCACCAAGTCGATGAGCTGCTTCAGTGGAATCCCTTGGAGGCTTTGATAATAAAGGAGCTGGTTTGGACCGGCCTGATCCCTGTGTCCTTTCTGTCTGGGGGAGCCCCAGCTGGGGGTGACTTGAGCATCTGTGCTGTGCACAGGGGCAAGTGACAGGGGGGTGGCCCTGGGCCAGGGTCTGGGGGAGGGGATGTGGCAGGAGAGGGTCTGCTCGGTTCAGGGGGTCTGGTCAAGGACCACCCTCACTGTCTGAAGGGACAGTAAATAGAGCAGGAAGCCACAAAGCAGGAGCTCCAGGGAAACCAATGTGAGTGGCAGTGAAACAGGAGCCTGGACTAAAAGAGTTAACTAAGAAATTTGGGCCTGCTAACAAGCTATGAATATCCAAACGATCTGTACTCGTTTTTTCCACCTACTGGACCAAAACTTAAGAGTATGGTAAAAGAAACATAGAATAGGCCTAGAGGTAATAAATAAGGATGCAGTAAGATAAAGTAGACATTTGAATAGAAGAAACAGGTTGGGAGCCAAGGCCTTCTCCCAGCTTCAGTGAGCGGGTTGAAAACAATAGAAGAGAAGGGAGGTCAAACCGAGGAAGATGAGAATTAGCCCCCAGACCCATGGAGGAAGAACGGATGTACCACCAAAATTGAGGGCCAAGAGAAGCACCGCCCCAAGCCCCCCCTGAGCTCCACCTATACTCTGCCTGTTATTAACATGCATAGATAGATTTTGTAACCACATGAATATGCACTTAATCATATATGAAAATTGTATAAAAACTGCTGATTTTGTGTGAAGCCTTTGAGCAAGTTTGTCCAACGCGAGCTGGCTTGCTCCCAACGTTGAATAAACAAATATCTTGCTGCTTAAAGATAAAAAAAGGTCTCTGAGCAGTCTTTTGGGCCGATTTTTCAGATTCAGCAGGTGACAAGGGAGGCAGCAGTGGGACCCAAGCCTGGTGTGTGCCATGGACAGAGGGCTGAGAAGGTTTATCCCAGCCATGATCTCTGATCGGGAGCTGCTCAGCTGGGAAACTGCAGGACAAAAGGGAACGAGCCCAAACTCTCCCCAGCCCCAGAGCTGAGAAAGCAACCATGGAGCCAAGGACAGGAACCAAAGCTGGGCAGGGGGAACATGTGCTGCAGGGGCTGAGGGTACTGGGTAGACCTGGGGGTGGGAGCAGATTTGGGTGCTACTGGAGTCAGACTGGGAGTGCAGGTGCCCCAGGCCATGGTGTCAGCTGAGAGAGGTCCCAGTGCAGCTACTGGGCTGAGGGGGGTCCCAGTGCAGCTACTGGAGTGAGTGGGGGTGGCCTCTGGCCTGGGCTGGGCTATCAGGCACTACAGGGTCCCTCACCTGGTACCCTCACCTCTGCCAGCAGCTCCCACCTCCTTGTCCAGCACAGTGAGATGGTTCTCTGCACCTTTCCATGTCACTGCCAGGCCACCCTGGCCAGCATCTCCCTTGGGGGGATCGTCCGGCACGTCCTTCCTTGCAGACATTGCTGTGGGAAGGAACAGAAACAGCTTTAAGGTCCTTTCCTACCTGACCAATTCTAGGACTAGGGGCCTTCCAGCGACACTGGGATGCAGCAGCTCTGCCATTCTGCAAGGGTTGGACCTGAGGTTGGGTAAAGGACTGATAAAAGGTAGGATCTGCTTTGCCTTTGCCTTGAGCATGGAGCTAAGAAGCCTTGCTGCAAAGGCCAGGCTGCTGCAGGAGCAGAGCTGCCTGCAAAAGCTACAGGAGGCACTAAACAAGCTACAGGAGGTATCCAGTAAGCTGTCAGAGGCATGCAGTGAAGCTATTTTTATCAAGAAAGATGGTCTTTTGTTAAAAAGTTGTGACAATCAAGTACATGGCAAGGATCAATGCTGCTCTGTCCGTCTGTTCTCCTCTGGGTGCACCAGCCCCAAACTTGGGGATGTGACAGCACAGTCATGGGCCAGTGAAAAAAAGCTTTTTCTGGCCAAATTTCTCCTGAATGTTGGTTTCTTCCAAGGAGAAATGAAGATCCACTTTGAGACTGCTTTCACCACAAACCCCCTGATCTTTGTGCAACCCATCTTGGACCATCCAAGTTTGTGTAAGATACATGAGACCACAGGGTTGCATAAAATACCTGGGAACATGCAGTGACTGCTCCTTCTGGTCCTGCAGGCTCCTTATTTGTAGAATCATGGAATGGTTTGGGTTGGAAGGGACCTTAAATCTCATCCAGTTACAATGCCCTGCCATGGGCAGGGACATCTACCACTATCCCAGGTTGCTCCAAACCCCATCCAACCTGGCCTGGAATGCTTCCAGGGATGGGGAAGCCACAATTTCTCTGGACAACCTGTGCCAGGGCCTCACCACCCTCACAGAAAGTAATCATTGTTCTGCCTTTGGTGTGCAGCTTTGTTGTCCAAGTTGCAGCCACTGTGTGGTCATTGTTTCGCTTCCTAACATTTTGTCCTTTTTATAATAGATGTGTGGCTTGAAAAAGCAACATGGACTTGCAGGGAAATTATATCAGGAAGAAGGGTAACTTTCTGAATGGGGTGGTACTGGAGAAGAGAGCTGAGTGACACCAGTTTTTATGGACAATAACTGCACTGGTGATGTTGGGTTGGAGCAGAGGTGTCCAGATTATGGATTCTTTATGTGAAAGATAAAACTAGGCTTGCTTTAAGATGATCTTTAAAGTCCCTTCTAACCTAAACTATTCTATGATCCTGTCATTCTTAAAAGATGCTGGAACTATTCCTGATTCAGGCAACACAATACTGCAGCAGCCCAGAACTTGTGTGAGCTGCTGCTGCTGCTCTTAAATTGAGTCATATGTCTAAAAATGCTTAAAACCACCTTGGACTAAAGGAAGAGGAGGAACCTCAAACTGCTGTGAAGTCCTGGAGTCCTGAATTTGCCCTTTGCAACAACTGTGTCCTCGAGACAATGTCCTACTCCAATAAAAATAAATATGTAAGAGAATAGGTGTTGCTGGCAATGTCACCATCTTCTACTTTATAGACCTTCTTGGCCATGAAACCAGGACCAGAAACCCTGCTGCCCAGGAGGGATGGCAAAATTGGGTAAGGAAGGGCACAGGAACGGGCTGTTTCTCTCTGTAGGATTCTTTGTGAATGGTTTTAAGAAATCTCAGGGCTGGGAGTATCTTCCTTGAGACCAAATATCGGCTTTATAGCTGCTTGAGTGCCCTGAAAGAAAAGGCAGCTCAGATGTCCACCTTCAGGTTATCTAAATCTAGGGTTTGCTCCCACCTGGGTAAACTCCATGTGGGATAAATCATGGTTTTGCAGTCAGTGAAACACAGATAAATGTTAATGCTGCTCTGGAGATGTACAGCTGAATTTCTGCTTCCTGGTTCTCCAGGCAGCGCTTTTATCCCTGTATTTCAGGGGCTTTGGAAGCAGCTGGCTTGTTTGTTGGTGTCCTTGCTGAGCTGGAAGTCTCTGAGGTGGGAGAGGTGCAGCCCAGCCCCGATTCCTGGAGGGAGCAGGGGCAGCTCCCTCTGCTTTGCTGCTCGAAACACCTGGCAGCAGGTTGGATTTCCAGGCAGGTTTTGGCCAACTCAGGTCCGGGCAGGTTTCCACAGGGCTGTCCAAGGCCACTGAATGGATAGCAGGGCTGTTCCTGGGTGGATTTTATTGCAAATTGTGGAGGTGCTGTGAGGACAAACATTGGGCAATCATACCAAAGGTCTGTCGTCCTTCCTGCCATTTGCACAGAGGACACTGGAGGAAGAGGATGGCAGAGAAAAAGTGAAGGATCCTTATGGTCTCAGGTTGCTTGGGGACATCCCATCATCAGAGGTAAGATGTGGCATGATGGAGGTGATATATGGACACACAGGGTTTAACCCAGTAGCTTTCACACTAATCTAGAGTGATTTGGGGTGCTTTGGACTGGCTGAGATATCCCCCTGGGGCTGGTGGACAAGGGTCAGGAGAGAGGACACCAAACCAGGGAGGATGGACAGGACACAGGGACATTTCAGGCAGCACTTGTCTAAGTGTGAAAAAAGGAATTGAGACCTGGATGTTCCCAGAGGACAAAGTCTGTGACCTGCTGAGTGATAAAAAGCCAACTGAGATTTAGAAGAGTCCTTCCACACATTCATATTAAAACATTTTATGCATAAATATATCTCTGTTAGTGTGGGTTTGCTAGGAGGGCTGTAGAGAAATGGAAGAGTAAGAAATATCATCATAGAATATGTCTAAGTTTAAATAAACAATTATTAAATTAATATCCTGACTATTCCTGAGTAAAGCACAGATTAGATTCTTTGGATTGGTCTTATCTATTTGCATATTCTTCAGTGAGGACAAAATATAAAGCAGTTTAGAAAATTCAGCCCTTATTTCTCTTAGAACATTTGTAAATTATAAATATATATAGAGAGGATTTGGGGCATCTGTGACACAGACACTGATGGTTTCTAAGGGAATTAAATGTGTCCCACATCCCCAGGCTCTAATCATTGTCTGTCTCCTGCTTCCAAGGCAAAAGGAATCCCAGACTCGTCCTCCCTGGATCTTCCTCTGTTACCTGTTAGGTTCAACATGATTTTGAGAGTAACAGCAGGTTTTTTTGTCCATCACAGGAGTCCACAACAGATTGGAAAATACAGGGGGCTTTGAGTTGGCCTGTCAGAAATCATCATTCTCTCACATATCAACACTGGGAATCAGAACACATCAGTATAATTAAGGAGAAAATCCATAAAACCCCACTGCCAGAATAATTTACATCCTCTGGACTGAATAAAACTGCTGGAGGGGGATTTCAGCACTAGCTCTTCATTGCCATCTTGTGGGAGGCAGGTGACCTGAGTAGGATGCTCTTTGGAGTACAGGAATGTTGGGGTTTTTTCCTGCTCTTAGTGGTGTGATAATGAAAACACAACTCTGGGCTCACAGGGTGCCTTCAGAGTTCAGGTTATACCAGTGCTGCCATCAATCTTTCTGGTCCAAATCCTCTGGGGACACATATTTTATCAAAACATGTTTCGTGGAGCTTATTTCCTTTGGCCACCTACAAAGTGGGTGCATGGGAGTGGGTGCTTCCATGAAAGTTTAGTTATTCAAACAATAGTTATTTCCTCTGGCATAAGCAGAATACAGATGTAGTAAATGTATGAGAATGAAAGTGTGTCAAGAAGGTCAAGGGAGGGGATTCTCTCCCTCCACTCATATGAGACCCCACTTGAAGTCCCCAGAATAAAGACATGGAGCTGCTGGAGTGAGTCCAGAGGAGGCCATGGAGATGCTCCAAGGGCTGGAGCCCCTCTGCTCTGGAGACAGGCTGGGAGAGCTGGGGGTGTTCACCTGGAGAAGAGAAGGATCCAGGGAGACTTGAGAGCCCCTTCCAGTGCCTAAAGGGGCTCCAGGAGAACTGGAGAGGGACATGGGACAAGGGCCTGGAAGGATAGGACAAGGGGGAATGGCTTCAAATAGAAATAGGGTAGATTTAGATTAGATATTAGGAAGAAATTCTTCCCTGTGAGGGTGGAGAGTCCCTGGCCCAGGTTGCCCAGAGAAGCTGGGGCTGCCCCTTGATCCCTGGAAGTGTTCAAGGCCAGGTTGGGCAGGGTTTGGAGCAACCTGGGATAGTGGAAGGTGTCCCTGCCTATGGCAGAGGGCTGGAACGAGATGATCTTTAAGGTCCTTTCTAACCCAAACGACTCTCTGATGAACACAGAGGGTTCTCACCTGGCTTGCACACAGGAGAGTCATTCCAAAAACTGAGCTTCCCTAATGTAGCTGTTCAGAGGCTGTGGAGGCATTTCCAGGCCTCAGGGACGATCTCTTTGCAGTCAGCACCAGCACATGGCCGTGGGACAGCCCTGTGGAATTAGGTCCCTGCTGGATCCAACTCCAGTGTGTGTCTGTCCCTGGACACTTCCTTCACTGCCCACGATGGATCAATGTGTTGTACACAAACCAGGGTGGTGTCAGGGGCTTTTTGGAAGAGCCAACTCGTGCGCCAGGGAAAGGGAAGGGAGTTCATGAGCGGTCATCATTCCTCCTGGGCTGCTGGGAAGTGACATTTCTGCTGCTGGGAATTGCTGTGAGAAGTCCATGTCCTTGGCCAGCTGGTCTGTGGCAGTTCTGTCATCAACAGGAGTATATAAAGACTGTCATTTTGGGGCAAGACATCGCTTTGGGAAGCCACCCTTTAGGAGAAAGCAGGTAGGACAGACTGGCCCCTCTCCTGAAGTCCTCTTGGATGAGGACTTGGATGAGGAAGGTGTAGTTTCCACACCAGTTTCAACCAGTGAGGAGAAAACCACATGATTTTTTGACAAAATTCATTGCTTCTCTAAAAAGAAATTCATCATCCAATATGTATGATTATATTAAGTTTAATTTAATTATAACTTAAATTCTCATAAACCTCTAAAATGTACAATGCTTGGTATTTCAGTAATGCATTTGACTGATTATTACAGTCAATAATGATGATTCCTAATTATTGTATTAGTTTGCATTATTTTCAAAAGGTAATTGGAATCTGCATCAAGAAATGGTGGTGGAGAGACACTTCAGGGCTTTCAGCTGGCTCATGTTATAAAGGTGTTATAGGGAGAAGGGAGGAAGTTAATTTTGGAGGAAGATAAGTAATTTTTTAAATTGTTTGAAGTTTTAGCATCCAGAGTTATTTCTATGGGATTCAAATAAAGGGTCTTCACTAAAGCTGGTGTAGGCTATCACTGAAGTTGATGGAAAGAAATTAACAGTATTAATCTAATTCTTTTAAATTTTATAGCCATAAGTAATCTTTTTTTTCTTATGCAACATGCTTTCAAATATATCTTCCCTTAAAAACTGGTATTTCAATATATTTATTCTAGAACATTTATAAACATTGCATAAGTGGCATATTTTGTTAACAAACTGCAGCTTATATGTCATAAATAGTGTTTGTACTGGATGATGACAAATGCAGATTAAATGCTCGACTTCTTTATGATTTTTCCTTGGTAGCTGTTGTATTTGGTGGCACTGAATTTGGACATGAAGATCTTTTCCCTTTTCTTTGCTGTTCTCCTCTTAATGCTCCAAGGCACTTCAGGTAAGAGTTACATAAAATGTAAGGAAACGCAGAGGGAAAATCGTGAGTATGGAGAGACTAAACTAGAAATAGAAATAAAATAAAATAGGAATAGAAGTGCAATAGAAATAAAATAGAAATGAAAGAAATAGAAATTATTTTAGTCCCTTTTGCCCAAGGCCAACTAATGCTTCCAGCACATTGGACACACTTTACCTGTGAACAGACAGCAGCTGGAACCATTGGATGCACTGAAGGCTCCCAGTTTGGAAAATAAGGGAATTTAATGGTGTGGATGTGGCCAGCCCGCAGGCAGACTAGAACGTTGCTGTCATGCCACAGCCTAAATTGTTTTTAGCTTCTTTTGGGAAGAAAAATCAAGGCTTTATGTTGTTTCTGTTTTGTTTTGTGCAGGTTTCATGCGTGCCCCCGACAACGAGGTGCAGTGCAAACAGGCTGGGGGTGTTTGTTCCACTGACCATTGTCCCCCACCCAACACAAGGTCCTTTGGGCGCTGCCAGCGAGGGGTCCCTTGCTGTAGGACCGTGGTGAGCTATGGATGTGATGATCCATGGAATCACTGGATTGGTTTGGGTTGGAAGGGACCTTAAAGCTCATCTCACTCCACCCTCCTGCCACAGGCACTAGACCAGGTTGCTCCAAGCCCTGTCCAACCTGACCTTTTTTCCCAGGGATTTCTTGGGGTAATGGGTTTATTACTCATTTTCACACACTCAGTCTACCTTTTAGAGGCAAAACTCCTCCAGTAAGGGAGCAGGGACTGTACACTCAGATACAGGATTTCCTGAGGATTTCCTCACTACTTCCCTCTGTACCATTAATGGTGCAGCTCAAGTGCCTCGTGGGAAAGATCACAGTGAAATCTCTTTGGCAGAGAGAATGAATTAGCTAGAGATGAAGTCTCTCTTTCTGCTGTTCCCATTAGCTGATTCAAACTGCTCATGATGAGTTAATTCTGTCTTTCAAGTGCAGACTGTCTGGAGACCTGGGACTTTTGGATGAGGTTTGTAGGAAACCTGCATGTTCCACATTGCAAAGCCTGCCAGGTCTCACAGTCAGAAGAGCAGCCTGAAAGTCACATTGTTCTGCAAGATATTTTCTCCAGTTTCATCATTTTCCTGTTTTAGACTAAACCAAAATATTTGCTCATTGTTTTGAGCAACCTGGTCTGCTGAAAGGTGTCCCTGCTCATGACAGGGGGTTGGAATGAGATGAGCTTTAGGGTCCCTTCCAGCCCAAACCATTCCATGATTCTATGTTTTGTTTTGGGGATTTTTTTCCCTTGAATTTCTTACTAGAATCCTTAATTTCAGCCTACATCTTTACTCTGATATGAAAGTGCAGAAACAAATATCCATGAAAACTTACACTCTGCCTCCACTGATTCTAATGTCCCTTCTGTGCTTTGTATTGAAATCCTTTCCTGGATTGCAAAATGTGAAAATTTCTTTCCTTTATTTTGCAGTATGACTAGTGACCACTGACATCTCAGATGGGCTAAGCAGAGCTTCTGGAAATTTAAGAGATGCATCATCCCATCAGAAAATCTGGAATTTTGAGCAGAAAATATGCATTTAACACACACGTGAGCACGGCAAAACATGAACTACAGAAACAGAACAAACTCCTCCACAAACAGCCTTAATGACCTGAAGGATCTTGAAAGGAATTATTGAACCACCCAGAAAACAACAATATTTCTCATTTTTAAAAAGGTTTTGCTGTTGAAATTATATTGTGTCAATCAGCTTCTATCCCAGAGAGATCAGACACATTCAGAAGTCTGTCCCCATGAGAGGATGCAGAACAAGTTCTTCCTCTGACCCTCAGAACAGCTATTCTTTGTCTTATTTCCTTTTAGGGTTAGCAATAATTTGAATAGTGCTAGAAGACAAAGGCTCCAGGAGACACTGAATTCTCATTTGGGGGTGTTTGTACTTCATAGTCTTCATATCTCAATAAATTTTAGTAAACTTACTCCAGAGGAATGTTGTTTGATCCTTATACCTGTGAGGAAATGTCTTGGTGTGTGTTTGTGCTGGAGGATCTGGCTCCCATCTCACCTGGGGTCAGTGTGAGATGTGCCTTGTGGTTTCTTATCCAAGAAAAGAAGAGGGAACCAAACCCACACATGGACAGGAATATGGCCCGGCCCTGTTCATTATTAGGTTGACCATTAACAGTCAAGAATAACTTCAAGGCCACGTTGGACGGGGCTTGGAGCAACCTGGGATAGTGGAGGGTGTCCCTGCCCACGGCAGGAGGTGGAACAAGATGATCTTTAGAGTCCTTTCCAAACCAAATTATTCCATGATTCTGTGATTCTCCAAACCCACTGTATTTAGGCTTGTAGGAAACTGGCACAAACTGGTCATATTCAGTCCTGACACCATCCATAGCAACTCCTGGCATGGACAGTGTGGATTCTTTGAGTCATTCCTTGTCTCAAATCCTTTTGGCCTTTGCATTAGCACTGTGGGATAATAGGGATGGGGAGAGGAAGGAGGGGATGAGTCTGGAGGGGATGAGCATTGGTGCACAGACTCCAGGCTGATGGACACACAGTCCACAGCCTCCAGACAGCAGAGCACAGGGAAAAGCAGTTTGACTAGTTTAGGATCCAGGGAAATAGAATTCCACTGACATGGTACTGGTCTATGTGAAATAGAGACAGCAGGAGCAGAATGATGTGAATGTGGTGAGGCAGTTTCAAGCCCTAAGGAAGTTGGCCTTCTGCCACCCAGGGTTTTCCCTGCCTTGCCATTCCCAGCATTTCAGGTTGGGCTGGCAGATGTAACTGTGTAAGGGGAGCAGAGAACTGAGCCTGTCTCCTGAAACCCAGCCCGGAGCTCTGGGCTGGAGTGGCAGCAGGAATGGGCTCTCGTGCTTTTGGACTTATTAATATATATGTTGCCACCCAAATTGCTGCAACACAGGATGATTTAACAGGACTTAATTTAGTTAAATAAAATTCATTCACAGGCTGATTTTTATAGACAATAAAAACAACAAAAGCCACTCTGATACATGAGTAGATATCAGCAATGGGGTTTCACAGGAGCTTGCTTTTATTGGAGTTGAAGCTGCAAATATCTTTATTGGGATACAAGAACTCGTCCTCAGATCTTCTTGTGCTCCTGAGGGCCTTCACCCCCATGGGAAAGGCTCCCCAGGGTGGCACCGAGGACAGGATCCATCGATGTCAAAAGACAGGAGATGTCTCAGATGTCCAGAGCTCTTGTCTGAGTGGTCAGTGAGGTGTCAAATTTAGGAACTGGGTGCCCTACAAAGAAAAGTTAGGTGCTTAGATCATCCACCAAACTAGTTTTACCTGGACACCTCAGACTGCTGAAGGCATAAGGTAACACACGGGATTAAAGACAACTGGAGATACTTGTGATCTGAAACTCTGTTTCTGGTCATAAGACAACCCAGATAAAACAGAGGATGTGGCTGCCACCTCTCAGCACAAGCCACAGTTCTTCAGCTGCGGCTGCTGATGACCCAGAATACCTGCCAGGATACAGTTTAACACTAAAACTAGTTTAGGAATAAAGACCAACACTGGAGAAAGTGTCTGATCCCCTCACTTCCCTCCATGCCCTTCATAGAATCACAGGATGGTTTGGCTTGGAAAGGACCTTAAAGACCATCTAGTTCCGACCACTGCCATGGGCAGGGACACCTTCCACTAGCCCAGGTTGCTCCAAGCCCTGTCCAACCTGGCCTTGGATGCTTCTAGAGGTGGGACAGCCCCAGCTTCTCTGGGCAACCTGTGCCAGGGTCTCCCCACCCTCGCAGTAAAGAATGTTTTCCTAATATCTAATCTAAACAAACTCTCTCTCAGATTGAATCCATTCCCTCTTGTCCTGTCACTCCAGGCCCTTGTAAACAGTCTCTCTTTTTCAGAGAGAGCAGCCTGGAGTTTTTTAACACCACAAGGCTCTACCTTTTTTCTGCCGGACACACACCCTGGCAACTACAGGTGTTTTTTGGAGGGCGTAGGGCACTGGAAAAGGGGCTCTATGATGCCAAAAGGGGGAAAAGCCCAATAATTCTATTTGCTCTTGGTGCAGCAGCATTTCTTTGCAGGGATTCTTCTTACCATCTGCAGCATTTGAGCTTCCCACCACGACAGGTCCCGATGTCAACCGAAGGAGCAGCACATGGAACAAAGGAGCAGGAGCCCCGGCTTTGCCGGCAGGTGACGGTGTCAGAGGTTTCCTGGCTGGAAGCTGAAAGTAAACAAGAGAATATTCATGTTCATTTGTCACAGCAGAGGATTGGAGAGTCGAGGCATCGGATTTATATGACATGGTATGTGGTTCCTGTCATCAGATTGGACTTCATCTCCAACTTGAGAGGTTTGACAGCTTTATTCTAAGTTAGATGTACTACCTATTAGTAGGTTCTATCTGCCATCTATTTCAATCACTTTGTCCTGGTGGTTCTCAAGTCCTCTCTCTTAATCACATATTATTCAAGGATTATGTGTTTTTGATGTCACTCAGGTGATTTTAAAGCCATCTTTAGGCCTCAGTTTCCCTTGTCTCTTAAATTAAAAAGCACCGTAGTGTCATGCGTCTTTTCTGTGTGTAAGTCTTCATGGAGAGATATTAAATAACTTGTGGCCCTTTCCCAGAGACTCTGCTGGGATTGTACCTGAAGCCATCTCAGGGATCACAGATTTTTTGACATGAAGAATACATTTTGTGACGCATAAAATAGGAAATGTCCAAGAAAGCAATCCCAAATCCTATAGCACAGGCTTTGTCTAAAGCTCCTACAAGTGCCTGGATTTGGCCCAAGTGGCTCTATATTTCTTTTTTTGAGTTGACAGACATTTGACGGTCTAGGAAAGTAGGTAAAAATTTGAGACTACTGCAAGCTAAAGCAGTCACTGAGATAGTTTAAACTGCTCCAAAGACCCCCAAATAGCCTGGAATGATGCATGGGCTCCATACCCATTTAATTCATGTGGATAATACAGAGTTCAGGTAAAGACTCACAGCCACAACCACTTTTTCCCCAAAAATACAGGAAGTCTTCTAATCTAGAATACACAGTCCAGAGGTGTGGGTGGGAATGTGAGAAAAGAAAGCTCTCACATTGCAGAGTTGATCCTTAAGTATCAGCCTAAGAATTGCCTCAATATAATCATCATAGAATTGTTTAGGTTGGAAAAGCCCTCTAAGACCTTCGAGTCCAGCTGTTTCCACAGCAGTGACAGGGCCACCACTAACCCATGTCCCCAGGTGCCACATCCACATGGCTTTTAAGTCCCTCCAGGGATGGGGACTCCACCACTGCCCTGGGCAACTGTGCCAGGGCTGGACAACACTTTTGGGGAAGGGATTTTCTAATATCCAAACTAAACCTCCCTTGGTGCAACTTGAGGCTGCTTCCTCTCATCCTGTCCCTTGTTTCCTGGGAACAGAGTCCAACCCCCCCAGCTCCCTCTTCTGTCAGGGAGTTGCAGAGAGCGAGAAGGTCCCCCCTGAGCCTCCTTTTCTCCAGGCTGAGCCCCCCCAGCTCCCTCAGCTGCTCCTGGTGCTCCAGCCCCTTCCCCAGCTCCATTCCCTTCCCTGGACATGCTCCAGCCTCTCAATGTCTCTCTTGTCTGAGGGGCCCAGAGCTGCCCCCAGCACTGGAGGTGCCCCAGCAGTGCCAGCACAGGGATAGGTGCTGCCCTGGCCCTGCTACCACACTATTGCTGGTACAGTCCAAGTGCCATTGGCCTTCTCGCCCACCTGGGCACACCTGACTTATGTCCAGTCTTTGTCAACCAGCACCCTCAGGTCCTCTTCTAACTTTACAGCCACTCTGCCCCCGTCCTGGAGCACTGCAGGGGGTTGTTGTGACCCAAGTGCAGAACCTGGTACTTGACCTTGTTGACCCTTACACCACTGGCCCATGGATCCATCCTGCCCAGATCTCTCTGCAGACCCTTCCTACCCTCCAGCAGATCAACACTCCCACACAATTTGGTGTTATCTGCAAATTTGTTGAGGGTACATTGATAAAGATATTAAATAAGACCAGCCCCAGTACTGAGCTCTGGGGAACAACACTGGTGACCAGCCCCAACTGGGTGTAGCTCCATTCACCACCACTCTCTGGGCCCAGCCATCCTGACAATTTTTAACCCAGAGAAGAATGACACTGTCCAAGACATGAGTGGATAGTTTCTCCAGTATAATGCTGTGGGAAACAGTGTCAAGGCTTTACTAAATTCTAGGTAGATACCTAATTCACTAAATGGCCATAGAGGAGATTAGGTTGGTGAAGCAGGACCTGCTTTTCCTAAACCTGTGCTGGCTGAGCCTGATCCCCTGGATGTTCTGTATATGCCTCATGAAGGCACTCAAAATGAGATGGGAACATTCCCTGGCACCAAGGTCAATACAGAAGAGCATCTCTTTTTTTCCCATCATGCCATCGTATGGCTGGAATGCAAGATGCTAGAAAAAGACCGTGGGGAAGACTATCAAGGCCCTCGAATTTAGTATTTTGAAGATTAAGACTATGACCAAGGAGGGGGAATTCTGATATGAAAGTGGTGGATTCCAAGAGCACAGAGGTAATCTGAACCTCGGCACTGGGATCTAATGAACTTCTCTGCAGATGCACCCTTTTAGCCTCCTTCTCATCTGTTTCCAGCCTTACCTGGAGCAGCCTGGAAGAGGAAGAAGAGAACAGCGACGAGGAAGAAAAGGATTCTCATGGTTGGCAGCCGGTAGGAAGATAGACTTTGCAGGAATGGAGACAACACCAGTGTGAACAGAAGCTGTCCGAGACCGAGCACGGTTGGTGTCTCTGCTTATAAAGCTCTGGGAGAGACCCGAGGGGGTGGAGGAGTGGCTGCCTGAAGAACAATTAGTTCATTGACCTGTTACTATGGAGACTGGTGATGTATGAAGGTGTTGCAACCTACCACGTTAGGAGATGCCTGACTTGAGCAATGCCCATGGCTCCCAGCTGAGCAGAGCAGCCAAACCACCCCGTGCCGGCTGGTGGGCTGCGCCCGGGGAGGACTAGGGATTGGAGGAGGAGGGAGGTGGGTTCCTGTGGTCCACAGGACTGTAAACCATGCGGAACTGATGGTACCCTGTGGCTCCTGGCCACGGTCTCGTGACAGCCTGTCCTTCCCCCAAACCACCAGGCATGGTGAGCAAAGGCAGTGCAGTGTAAAGCAAGGAGAGAACAGACCCTCCTCCTTGGAGACAAGAGCATGTAGTGACAGGACAAGTGGGAATGGCTTCAAAGAGAGCAGGTTTAGATTAGACATCAGGAAAAACTTCTTCACTGTTAGGGCAGTGAGACAATGGAACAGGTTGCCCAGAAAAGTTGTGGCTGCCCCATCCCTGGAAGTGTTCAGGGTGAGGCTGACTGGGGCTCTGAGCACCCTGGGCTAATGGAAGGTGTCACTGCCCATGGCAGGGTGTTGGAACGAGATGAGCTTTAAGGTCCTTTCCAACCCAAACCATTCTGTGAAAATGGTGATGAATGTAGGAAAGGATCAGAGCTTTAGTCCTTGCTTGGATTGGACTTGTAGGGCTGCACCTGAAGAAGGCTGGGTAGGGCTGAAAGGGTTGTGGATAATCCCCCTCCTGGCTATGGAATTGTCAGACATGTTAGTAGCTCCAATCTCCCAGGTGTTTTCCATTGTGGTTCAGAACTCAGTTTCTCTCTGTATTTTATACTTATGACTTTAGCAGTGGGGTTCACCAAACCCCAAAGAAAAAGTCATTAGACAGAAAGGACTGGAAGGGACACCACTGTGTGCTGTGCCACGCTCTCCTAGGAGACTGCAGCCTGATTCCCCTTCAGCTCTGTCCTGAAAATGATAAGGTCATGTTACTCACTGCTGCTACAGGCAATGAATCCCCACACTCTGCTCTGATGGTTTGAACTTTCTTCCAAAAGTTGAGCCTGCATGGAGAGTCTAAAACTATTTATTCTTGCCCCAAATGAACTTGGTTTAATGACTTTTTCTTCTGCTGTCACTCAGCTTCCTGATGAAGCTATGAAAAGGTTATGAAAAGACTCACATCTCTCTGATATCATAGATTCAACATACCAAGTCCACTCGTGTCATGTCTGCACATCTCTCATCACCTTGTAACCAATTTCTACATCTGAAAATAAAATCTGATTATTTTTTTTTTTCATGCATGTGAAGGAGCAGTTGTAGAAAAGGTGGACCAGAGGAAGTGTCACCAGCTTTGTGCAGGCCTCTTAATACTTGTGCTTGTCTCCAAGCAATGCCACTCCTGGGGCATATGAGAAATTCAAGTGCACATTTTTTTTTGGGGGGACAAACCATACAGGCCAAGAATCATTAATGAAACCAGGTCATGAAGGTGCTTAATTATTTACTGCTTCAGTGAGAACAGCAAACTGAAGAGAGGGAGAGTAACAGTGGGAGGCGAGCTCTGTCTGCACACAGAGGGCAGAGAGGTCTGTGACTGGTGAACTGGCTGCAAGTCAAGTGTAGGGCATGGAAGTGCTTCAGTTTTTTTATAGAAACATGTTAAGTCCATGTATCAGGACTAGGATTTTAAAATAAGCAAAAAATCCTCTTTACTGTTGTGGACAGATGAGGAGCTTGAGGAGGGGCAAGAGGATACAGGTGGTAAAGCAAACAAATTCCTGCCAGTGCTCCATGAAGGTTTGTCCCTGCTCAGCAGGTTGGACAAATGTAATGGTGGCAGGAGTGACAGGACTGGCAGCACTGCCAGGGCCCCCTGAGGTCCAAGGGAAGGAGGGGAACCCTCATCTGTCTGATTAATGTGATGGGCAGAACACCCAGAAGATGCTTGGGGGTATGAAGCCCATAGTCCTCTCTTTGTACCTCCCAGACTGCCAGTGGTGGGTTGCTGTGATGAAATTCTTGGAGAATGGGATGAGGAAGTGGATCTTCAGACCTCTACCAGGGAGCTCTGAGAGCTGAGGTGGGCACAGGCTCTTAAATGAACTGTTGTTCTGTCACCTCTCCTCTGTTTTCCCCCTGAACATGAGAAAAGAAGTTTTGAGGAGTCAGTCTTTTTTATTAAAACACTCTCTGTGTATGCACTCAAAACTAATTTTAAGCCAAGCTTTAGGGAACACTGAGCAGCTCTTTGGTTCCTGATCTGTGAGACAGGACATAGACAAAACCCCACAACCCAAACCACTCTGAGCATCTGCTCAGGGTTTCAGACAGGCACTCCATCCACATGGACCCTCAGCTCCACTTCCAGAAACATCATGGACAAAAAGAGGGGAAAAAAGGTGCAGTCCGTGATCATAAAACACGGGCAGCTGTAAGGAAACAGTCAAGAGTGGAGGTTGCTTGTAAAAATCCGGTGTTTAATGAAGAAGGAAAACATGCTTTTCTACTCCTTGCATAATTCCCCTCCTGCCTGTCCCATGAGGGGCAGGGGTGTTTGTTTTGGGGGGTGAGTCTGCTGAGCAAACCCTGCTGGGGTCGGCCTGCACCGCCACACATCGTTCAGTGCTCTTTGGAACCAAACAGCATCAGGGAGAGGGAAGGAAAGAGGGAACAGCTCTGTCCTCCTCACCTCCCTCCCCCAGCTCCAGCTGGAGAATGGAAGCAATGCTTGTCCTGGGTCGAGGCTCCCTCCATGGAAAGGTAAATGTGCCTGGGTTGATAACAGCCTCCTGCTTGGCATTGGGGAATGGGAGCCTGCACAAGGTGCTCCACTTCTTCCTTCTCCTGGAGCACCAGGAGAAGATGCTGGCAAACAGTCTCCAGGGTGCAGAGAAGCAGCAAAGCTATGACTGATGGGAAGCTGTTGATCTTGATGTGTCTGTAAGAGTTAATATTTGACCTGGTAGTAAATGAGTGGAGGTGGGGGATTTTGTATGGGACCTGTCCTTGTGAAGAAATGGCATTTCATCACCCAGAAAGAATAAATTCATCTCTTTGGCTCATGGATCTTTCAGGAGCCTTGGAAAATTGCCTTTTCACCTTGGGAAGTTGGCACTTGTGGGCTATTTTCTGAGCTGTGGGGAAAGGAATGCAAATGTTTTTGGATTTGAAGGAGATTCCCTGCCTTTGATTACAACTGGTGGGGAACTAACCTGCTGGAGAAGAAGGGGAGAACTGAATTAGTGGCAATCTCCTCTGGTCTAGGAGTAAATAAACAGATGGCAGCAATAAGTGGTGTTGAGTTCCCCTGTCCCAAAATTAAGTTCATGGAAAAAATGATGGTGAGAAGCACAGGCATTTGAAGACACAGTGAAGGTGACAGTGGGTGGAAGGTACACAGTGTTCGTTCCCCTTCACAGAACACTCAGTAGAAGCTCCCCATGCATGAAACCAAGTTTCAGTGGGGGAACTCCAGTATTATTAACTGAAGTTGCTGTCTGAGAGTAGTCATGAGACCACCTCCAGTGTGTGTCCTTGCCATGGAAGAGAGCTGTGAGGGGAAGAAATCACCAACCAGTAAATTTTTGGAAAGCCCATATTCCAATCAGCATTTTGAAAACTGATCTGTTCTTCAGGTGATCAGGGAGGAGGTTTTCTGAGGTCCTGCATTGGCTTTGTAAGGTGAACGTCAACCAAAAGGTCTCTCTTCTCCCATAGCTTGAACACTATCAAAGGGTTTGATTCCAGCTGCCATCCCACCAGCCCTCCAAGAGAAAAAAACCAGTGGTGTCCTGGGAGAGAAATACTCAATAGACATGGAATTAATTAGGAACTTTTTGGGAAGAACTCTTAGGGGTGACTGCAGGACAGAGACGGGTCAGGAAACTTGTCTGGGAGAAGCAGGTCCCTGTAGGGCCATCAGCACAGGAGAGCTGTGAGAGTCACCCCACACAAGGCCAACCCCAGGCTCCACTCGGGTCGTGGAGAGTGCACAGGGGAGATGAACACTCAAGGGGCTCCCTAGAAATTGGGTAAAAATGAAAGAATGAGCCTAAAGTGAGGGTGGCTAGTGGAGTGAAATGCAAGACCCTTATGGCACGAAGTGAAGCATCTAGAGACAGAAGTGGAGACAACCCTGTTTTGAGTAACATCTCTGTGACTTACACACTAGAGATGGGTTTCACTGGGACAGGAGGGAAATCTGGGGCTCAACCTGTTCTGAATTCATCCAGATTTAATACCAGAGTTTTATTCAGGATGTTGTGGTTTAACCCCAGATTGTGAGATCAATCCCACGCTTGTTCACATCTCCCCTGGTGGAATGGGGAGAGAATCAGAAAAATAAAAGTGAAAAAACTTGTGGGTTTAATAAACACAGATTAATAGGCCTAAAACAAAGCTGTGCAAGCAAAGCAAAGCAAGGAATCATTCACCATGCCACTTCCCACGGGCAGGCAGGGCTCTGTCATGTGTGGCAGTGACTTGGGAAGACAAAATGCCATCACTTTGAGTTTTCCTCCCTTCCTTCTTCTTCTCCAAGGTTTTATTGCAGAATATGACACCAGATGATCTGGAATATCCCTTGTGTCATTTGGGATCAGCTGTCCTCCTGTATCTCCTCCCAGCTCCTCCTGCACCCCCAGCCTCCTTGCTGGTGGGGTGGGGTGAGGAGCAAAAAAGGCCTCTAGTCTGTGTAAGAACATGTTTGACAATAACAAAAACACCCCTGAATTATGAACACTGTTTCCAGCACAAATCCAAACTACAGTTCCATACCAGCTACTCTGATGAAAAGTATCCAGCCCAGCCAAAACCAGAATCTGGGGTAAACTTGAGGGATGTAGAACAGATCATCCATGTGTGTAGTAGTAAGTTGAACAAGACCAGTTATAGTCACAGGATCACAGAATATGCTGAGCTGGAAGGGACCCACAAGGATCATCGAGTCCAACTCCCAGCCCTGCACAGAACCATCCCCAAGAGTCACACCCTGTGCCTGAGAGGATCATCCAAATGCTCCTTGAGCTCTGTCAGCCTCGGTGCTGTGCCCACTGCCCTGGGGAGCCTGTTCAGTGCCCAACCACCCTCTGGGGGAAGAACCTTTTTCTAATATTGAACCTAAACCTGCTCTGACACAACTCAGGTCATTCCTTCAGGTCCTGCCACTGGTCACCAGAGAGCAGAGATCAGTGTAGAAAACAGGTCTGATATTTTTAAAAGCAATCTACATATCACCCTAAATCTTATTTCTGGGATGGGATAATTCAGCCCCCATCACTGTGTTTGTGAAGTCATGAGTGTATGTATGTATTTTTAATGTATACATATTTATATATATATATATAAATGTATACATTATATATATGTATATTATATATATATATATAAAGTTTGCAATAGTGGAGGTGTTTATTTGTTGCCATTTTGTCATCCAATCACTCACTGTCAAGAGTTGCCTCTACAGTTTTTCACACTCAACTTTCAGTCTTGTCATCTTGGATGCTTTATTATCATCATCAAAACTGGTTGCTGTTTTAGCCATTCCCTTTTCCAAATCAGTTGGGAGTATGTGAGACTGCACGTGCTCACTTGTTGGAACACATTTCATCACTCTCTGAGCCTTGAGCCAAAACCACAGAGCAAATTACTGTTAATAACAACAAAGATCACAGGTATTGGTTTAAGAAGACATTTTATTTTTGTGTGAGAATAAAATAATAATATATATATTGCTTCACATCCTCCAAGAGCTGCATGAACCTGAAGTGATTGAACATCCAAACATCCCTGTGAGGTAGGCTGGAATAGGTGGCCAAGGTGGCAAAGTGGCTTGTGTATTAAAAGCAAAAAAGGGAGTGACTTCAGCAAGGAAAAACCTGGATCTCCACAAGCAGTGTGCTAACAGGACATGCCCTCTGGAAGCTGCTTTTAATGCTCATTTGCAGGAGGGTTTAGATAGAGGAGGAATCCATCAAAATCACCTCCTCAAGGCAGTGGAAATGTTGCTGGTACGAGGGCACTGATCCAGGCAAGCCTCCTCTTCTTACTCTGGCAAAATCCTGCAAGAATAAAAAGAGTCTTGTTATTTTGCTGAAGTGTAGCCTAAAGTTAATCTCTAAAGCCTCAATACCTGCTAATTACCTTTCAAAGTAAATGTACAGCCTGCAGCTTTAAAAACCTACATTTAGATGCCTCCATGGAAGGTCCCCATGTGTGCTGGGTGTCAGGGTCTGTGCACATCCAGTCCACAAGAACTGTGGTCACTGGCAAACTAATTGTACTGTCACTAGTAAGAACATTTTTATTCAACTCACTCCAAAATAAAGATTGGGGATTTGATGTGGTTATTGAACACACAAGTCTAGTGCCATTTGAAGAGTTGTGGGGTATCTGATTGGCCTCCAGACACCATTTCTGAAAATGAATATTTTCCCCATAGGTCACAAGTTACCTCGGCCAGACATGTAGATATGGTTTAAATACTCCAAGGCATCCCAAATGCCTCTAAACATCTCAATTTATACTGCTGAATCAAGCCCTTTGTGTCTAAATTCAAAGATTCCTTTTCAAGCAACCCAGTGAGTTGAATCCTGAGCTGGAAAAAATATTCTATTGTACTTCAGAATAACCTGTTGACTTCAACTTCTACTGTTGTACTGATCAACTCAGCTGAAAATCTAACAGTCCCTTTAAGAAGAGCTCTAATCCTGAACATTAACATCCAGTAGTGTCACATATGGGTATATTCTTCCAAGAAAGAGTGTTTCTGTAGAAAAAATTACACCTGAGCCAAACTCTTATTCCTTCCCCAGCCCTAATTTTCCTTTGATTAGGCCTAACAGATGCTTATAGAGAAATATGATGTTGGAGATCTGCTGTCTGCTCCTACCAGTCTATTTGCTATCAGTAGAAATTGCTACCTCAGGAGGATGAGCAGTCACAGAGGCTGTGGGTTCACATCATTCCTTTGTAAAATCATCTAATTACAGGTTACTTCTGTTACATTTATTTTCCTGATATCCTAAGTTCCTTAGCATCTTGATCTCATGATAAGAAATCTCCCATTATTGGAATGACTTGGGTTTCCTGAAACAACCAGCTGACAGAGGATCCCCATGTGCTGAATAAATGTTATAAAACCTCTTTCCTAGAGCCACCTCATCACACTTTCTTCAGTTTCTGGGAATCTTAAAGCCCTAGCAATTCTATAAATAACAGGATTGGGAATTCTGTAAAATTCAGAAAATATGGATCTGAGCTCTGCCTTTATTTTAAACCAAGGTCTGTCCAGTCACATCAATGGTTGAGGATCTGCCTGAACATCATTGCTGGGATAAATTATGTTGTCACATTTGTCTTCTTCATCAGAAGATACAGGAACCTCTCCCATTTTGGCACTGAATTTGTTGTGTGTGACAGTCACTGCAACTGGCAATGGTCATCTTGTGGCCATTAATGGAACAAAGCTATTGCAAGAATTAATGCCTGAGGAATATGTTTTATTCTAAGCTAAAGAATATTCCCCAAAAGCATGTTCAAAGCCTTAAGAAAATTAAAAACTGGCTATCAGGGAAACTCTAGACATTACTAAAAATTGGCCTCCAAAATCAAAAGTAAAATGCACACCCAAGTCTCTACTCACAAATTCACTCTTTACCTTTCTAAGAACTGAGCAGTGGTGGAAAGAAGGAGACATGGGAAAAGAATGAGAAGTAGAGTTCTGTGAATATATTTTCCCCTTTAAATTTAAATTTTCTAGGCAATTTTGGAAATTAAAAGAACATAAGGAGGAGAAAATGTTTCCTCTTTTGGGTGAAAATACTGTGAAATATTTTTCTAATAATTTCTTGAAAAAACTTACTTTTTTTCCCCCCCATCAAACTTAAAATAAAGTGAATTCTGGGAAAATTCTGACACACACCCCCAACCCTTTTTATTGTACATAACTTCCATCCAAATGAGTTGTCTCCTTAAACACACGTCGATATACACATGTTCACACTCCCTCTGGGCTTTCTCACAAAAGGGCTGCCCTGCAAGCCCCGGGGAGTTGTGCAGATTATTCAGAGAAACAGTGGATAAAAGAGCAGGACCAAACAATTCCCTGTGGTGCCCTTCAGACCCCGAGGCACTTACTTGGAGCAGCAGTTCAGCACCCCGTTGTGGCAGGTCCCTGAGGCAGTGAAGGTGGGTGGGCACTGCCCGGCACGGCAGAATTTTCCCTGGCCCCTGCACTCTGCAGTGTCAGGAAAAAGGGGATCTGCAGAACCTGTGAGAAGAGAAAAGTGTTAAAAACCTCAGTTTTCAGTCTAAAAGGATGAAGGATAAATGTTCATTAAATCATTAAATGCTCATTAAAACAGATGCTCTTGAGCCAACCCACTGCACCATCCTGATGGCATCAGATTTAGCCTGTCAGGTGATGGCTGCTTTCTCCCTCCTATGAATACACCTTTGCTTACAAACCCTTCTGTTGTTTATAGGATTTATTTTGCTTCTCACCTGAAGTAGCCTGGAAGATGAGGAGGAAAACAGCGAAGAGCAAGTAGAGGATCTTCATGGCTGCGGGTCACTTGTGGTCTGTGAGATCCTGCAAAGTGCCAATGGTGGATGGAGTTGGCTTGAGGAAAGGCTGGGAAAGACACCCTGTATTTATAGGGCCTGTGGGATTGTGCAAGTGTGACCCCTGAGTGCTTTGTCAATGAGTAACTGCAATGAACTTTATGGAAAGGGGCTGGTTATCCCCCTTATCACAGGTGGCAGTGAACATGTTGCAATCCCCCAAGGGTGAATTTCCACTTAATGCATCAGTTATATAATGTGACCATCAGCCAAGCCCCACTGAGCTGCACCAGTTTTCGTAGCTTTTGCAGGTGTCTTTCCAACACAGGCACAGGGATGGGTTAGGCAGGGAGCTTGGAAGTCAGGCACCATTGGAGTGGGGACCTGGCTTCGACCCTGGATTCGTCACCCACTGACAATTCATGTAACATTTTGTCTCTGTCTCTCCATCCCTATCACCAGGTGGATGATATCAAAGGCAGAAGAAAGCATTGGGAAAGACTTGATATGATGCAACTGTTCTTTGTCACTTTTTAAACAGTCTCACCCACTGCAGAAGGGTGACACAATGATCTCTCCTTCCCTCGATCCTCACTTATATCACAGAATCATAGAATCATAGAATAGCCCGAATTGGAAGGGACTTTAAAGACCATCCAGTTCCAACCCCCTGCCATGGGCAGAGACACCTTCCAGTAGACCAGGTTGCTCAGAGCCCCATCCAGCCTGGCATTCCATCCCACATCATTCCCCACTGCCCTACATTCAGCCTTGCGTCACAAATTCTGACCTCCTTGCACTCAGTTCCTGTTTGCCCAAATTAAAAACCTCAAGAGTTAGAGTTCTGACACTAATATGTCTCCTTCCTTTTAAAGAAAGTAAACTATTTCTTATATATGTACAAGTTTGTGATGCAATGCCGAATGTTTCCTCTCATATTGCCCCAAAAGGTTGGGAGGATGGGTTGATTCCATAAGAATCTTGGCTGACATAACTCCCCCAAGTGCAACATCTTCTGGGGCTTCAAGTCAGAGCACCATCCTCGTGGCTGTAAATTTTCTAAGAAGGGAATCCATGCAAAGAAGGTTCCTCTTCATGGAATCCTGGGCTTGTAGATGCCAAATGACCACAACATCTTTACACCTATTGGAATCTTCCCTTTGCCCAAACACCGTCACCCCCAACAACAGGTTAAACTCTGTCACAGCCCAGATGCCTCTGCAGTTCCTGCCTCTGACATTCTGGTTCGGTGGTTTGCTTCCTTATTGCCTCATTTATTATGCTGAACTCGGAGTTAATGGTATTTTTGTTATAAGAATTATTTGAAGGATGAAAACATTACCCATGTTTATGTTTAACCTCTGTGCTCTCGGGCAGGCTCGAGCAGCTGAGAGAGCAGCAACAAGGTGAGTTACTTAAGTGTTTATGCAGCAAACAACAGCAATATAAGTACTGATTTCCCTCTTCCACCCATAAAATCTAATTAACCAAGAAATGTCAAGTGTTGGGTTTTTTGTTCCTTTTTTTTTTGTACCCTTACTTGGAAATTGTCTTTTTTCTTTGCCAGCAGCTCTCCAGTTTTCCCCATTTCTAATGGAAAGGAGAGCTGATTTGTCACCTCTATCTTTCCTCTTTCAGTGACATGTCAGTGGGACCCTCTGAAGGAGAGACAGATACTTGATCAGCAACACCAGGAAACAAAACCCTTTTGTTTTAATCAAGACCCACTGAAATGTGAATTTCCCCAACCCGTCTTTCTCACAGACAGAAAACTGTTGTGATGTTTTGCAAATGGAAATGTGTTTTTTGAGCATTTGTCGCTCCTTGAAGAAGCCCATGTTAGTTGTTTTTCCCAAATCAAATCAGGGTGTGGCACTGGGGAAGGTGGTGACCACTCTTTGTTATCACGTGCAGTGATGCTTTCATGGCTGTACTGTGGAATGGAACAAATCCATTATCAGAGACAAATTGTTTTAATTTCACTGATGCAAATTGCCATAGCATTCAGATTTTACTGAACAGGCTCCTTTCTTGCAGAAGGAAAACATCCCTCTAGGAAATAAGGAAGAAGTTTTTTACAGTGAGGGTGGTGAAACACTGGCACAGGTTGCCCAGAGAACTTATGGCTTCCCCATCCCTGGAAGTGTCCAAGGCCAAGTTGGAAGGGGCTTGGAGCAACCTGGGCTAGTGGAAGGTGTCCCTGCCCATGGCAGGGGGTGGAATGAGATGATCTTTAAGGTCCCTTCCAACCCAAACCATTCCAGGATTCTATGATTCCATGATTCTATGAATGTGACCAACATTTCAAGCCCTGCTAGCACAGGCAACCAGAAATCATTCAGAGCAAAAGGAAAATTCCATGACTTTGACTTCTAGCAAGAACAAAGACAGGTGCAAACTGGTTGCTCAAAAACCAGGTGAAACTTGCACAAAAACCCCCCAGGAGCAGAGCAATTCATGCAGCACAGCAGTGACCTGGGGCTGGAACACAGCAGGGTGTGCGTGGAGCTGTGTCCCATGGTAGTCAGGGCCAGGATGGAGCCCTGGAAATCTCTGCTGAGCATTAACTCCCAGACATGAATTGGGAACTCCAGGAGCTGCAGGTACCTACCCAGTGATATCAAGCTGTCTAAGCAAAGGGGATCTGGGGAGACTTTGCAATTGAATTTTGCTTCTCACTCAGAAGCACAGCTTTTCAAAGGTGACATGTCAAGGAAAATCCAAAATATTGAGTGGGGCCAGCCCTTACAAGCAGCACTGTACCAGATTTCTCAGTCTTCTGCAAGGCAGATGTTTTTATCCTCTTTTTCCCTTCTTGATTGACAAACTACTCCCCATAATAGTTCATAACAACCTCCCTTCAGGTACTATAGGCTTCAGTGCTTCATTCTGAATAATCATCAATAAGTTAATGAACTGGGATAACATCATGTTCTTCAACTGTGCCTTTTGTCTAACACTTCCAAGACTTAAGCAAGCAAAATAAAAGAACAGACTGAAATCTTGCATTCAATTTGTCATCATCACCAAGGCAATTTTAACAAATTCACTTGGGTTTTCTGATTTTTGTTGCTGCCTAGTGTCCCTTTACAGTTTTCTCTATGGGAAATCAGTGTCAATCTCATTTACAGCTCTTACCTTTGCAATGTAGGGAATGGAATGTTTTTCTACCACAGCTGATTGCAGATACTTCGTGGGAAGAGATGTGCACTCATTGCACCTCTGCCTGGATAGCTACAGGTGAAGCTGGTATCCAACCTGCTTCTCCATAGCATTTTACACCACTTGGAACATAGGCATATCCCACATAGTGCAGGGAAGGAGCAGTTCAGGCCAATCAGTCTGCACATCTGTGTGTTGTCTGGACCACTGCCATGCCTATTTATTAACCTGCCATCCCATGAGGGATATTTGAGAGCTGGGGTTGTTCAACCTGGAGAAGAGAAGGCTCCAGGGAGACCTTGGAGCCCCTTCCAGTGCCTAAAGGGGTTCCAAGAGAGATGGAGAGGGACTTCAAAAAAGAGCCTGGAGTGATAAGACAAGGGGGAATGGCTTGAAACAGAAACAGATTAGATATTAGGAAGAAATTCTTGGCTGTGAGGGTGGTGAGGCCCTGGTACAGATTATCCAGAGAAGCTGTGGCTGCCCCATCCCTGGAAGTGTTCCAGGCCAGGTTGGACAGGGCTTGGAGCAACTTGGGCTAGTGGAAAGTGTCCCTGCCTGTGGCAGGGGTTTGGAATGACATGATCTTTAAGGTCCCTTCCAACTTAAACCCCTCTGTGATTCTATGATGCTGCTTCATCCATGGGGCTTTATTAGTGTAAATCCTCTAATAGATACATTTTGCTCTTGTGCAAGATGTTCTGAAATGTGACTTGTCAGTAAGGTAGTTTATGCCATTTTAAACGGGTTAAGTGCACAAGCCACATTTTAACCTCTGTTTTTCCATCAGTCCTAGCTGGGACAGCTACATTGGCCCCCTATTAAAGAAAGATCTTAAACCTTTTAGAGGAAGAGAAGTACAGCAGATCAGTTAATGAACCCTGATGTGTGAGACATTTCCTGGTGTCACTGAAGAGGCACAAGAGGAGGCCCCTGCCCATGTAAGGTTCAGGGATGCTGCAGTGCTGAGGTCTGGAGACCTGGTCAATTATTACCTACCCTTGGTTGCTTTGATCTCCATTTCATGTACCCTCACACTGCAATACAGACAGTGAGTCAACATTAAACAGACATTTAAATGACAGCCCTGGAAATCAGCATGGAGAAATGTACTGCCCTCTGCACCCCTAAGCTGTGGGAGAATTCCTCTGTGGGGGTGAGAAGGACTAATAAGCAGAGTTTAAGACGTAGGTGGGATGCAGGATGTTCTATATGTAATGAAGAAAAGACTAGTACTTCTCTGGTCCTGCATGATGAGTTTCCTGATCTGTCACACAGCCCTAATCCTGCTGGAGAGATGCTTTTCCTGGAAGGGGCTGAGGCTTCCGTGGGGGTGGTATCCTATGGAATAGAACAGGAGCCTTACATTTAAGAAATATGGTGCAGTTGATGACAAACCAAAACACCAGAAGTGTTTTCATAGACAGTGAGCAGTATCTAAATGCTTCCCTCTGTGCATCAGCTAAATGTCTACTACGGTGTATTGGGTAGGTTTCTGTTGATTTTGGCACAACCATCATAAAAAATACAATCAATGGAGCTCCACTGGCTCGTGTTAGGTAGGCAGTTGCTAGTGCTGCAGCCACAAGAATTGGATTCATCACTGGTAGGACTTGGTTTTGCCATTTGACTAAATGTATGCATTTAAAGCTGCATAGGCACATGGTTATTTGCGAAAGTATATATATATATATATATATATATATTTAAAATCAGTCAGGTCAGTGTGGCATTGACCTTCCCATGTATGTACATCCTCTCTATCCTACTGCTAGCAATTTTTCCTGTGCCATAAGTTATTTGGGGTCCAAATATCTATTTTCTGCACAAATCAGTGTCCTGATTAAAGTTGCACGAGGTTTCCTCACAGTCTCTGCTTGGGTGCCACTGTCACCTAAGAAAATCACAGTGATTAAAAGCTTGTGAGCGACATCTAAATCCCACGTTGGAAGTTAAGCATTACAGATCTCTACTTGCACAGATGATACACAGTGAGGGATAATATTAAAAGAAAGTGTAAATAACTAATTTAATAAACAAAATATGTCAAGTTATAAGAGATTACTTGAAATATCATATCATATCATATCATAAAATCATAGGATGGTTTGGTTTGGTTTGGTTTGGAAGGGACCTTAAAGACCATGTCTTTCCAACCCTCTGCCATGGGCAGACACCACCCACTAGACCCTTAAAGCCCTATTCAACCTGGACTTAAAATCCTTTAAGGAACAAAGAAAACAAACCATCTGGAGGACTCCATTAAAATGCTTTAATTTACTTAGTTACTTAGTACTTAATTTACTTAGTCACTTCATTTCACTGAATCACAGAACGTGCTGGTTGGAAGGGACCCACAAAGATCATCGAGTCCAACCCTCAGCCCGGCACAGGACCATCCCCAAGAGTCACACCCTGTGCCTGAGAGGATCATCCAAATGCTCCTTGAGCTCTGGCAGCTTTGGGGCTGTGACCACTGCCCTGGGGAGCCTGTTCAGTGCCCAACCACCCTCTGGGGGAAGAACCTTTTCCTGAGACCCAACCTAAACCTGCCTTGACACAACTTCAGGCCATTCCCTGGCATTCTGTTGCTGGTCCCCACAGAGCAGAGCTCAGTGCCTGCCCCTCCTCTTCCCCTCCCAAGGAAGTTGTAACTGCAGTGAGGTCTCCCCTCAGTCTCCTCCAGCTGAACACAACAAGTGCCCTCAGCTGCTCCTCACGCGGCTTCCCCTCAAGACCCTTTACAATCTCCATTGCCCTTCTTTGGACACTCTCTAGTGGCTTAATAACTTTCTTACATTGTGGTGCCCCAAACTGCCCCAGTATTGCAGGTGAGGCCTCCCCAGGTCAGAGCAGAGTGGGACAATCCCCTCCATGGCCCAGACAGCGATGCTGGGCCTGATGCCCTCCAGGACAGGGTTGGCTCTCCTGGCTGCCAGGGCACTGCTGACTCCTGGCCAACTTGCCCCTTGGAAAGCAGGTCAATATCACAGGCAAACCCCAGTGATGCAAGCCATGATGTAGTCAAACACATCATCAGTGCATTGTGTAATGCAGGGGTTGGAGGAGTGGGTGGACTTTGCTTTCTCCCACCCAGTGGGCTCCAAGTGCTGGGGATGGGAAGAGAAGGGGCAGCGCCTGCCTGGGGACTAAGAGCTTTTCCCTTGTGCCTACATCACCTAAATGTTTGCTTCCCAGGTTCTAGCTTAAGACAAGTTTCAGTTAATTTTCTTGCCAGAGCTGCACCCCTTGTGTGTTGAAAACTCCTCCATATGTGACTGTACCATTTCTTAGGGGTCAGATACTAAACATCTCCTTGGTATCTGGTGTCCATTAAATATCTCCTTGAGATAAATGTAAGGGTGGTGAGGCCCTGGCACAGGTTGCCCAGAGCTGTGGCTGCCCCATCCCTGGAAGTGTTCAAGGCCAGGATGGACAGGGCTTGGAGCAACCTGGGATAGTGGAAGGTGTCACTGCCCATGGAATTGGAACTAGTTGATCTTTAGAGTCCCTTCCAACACAAACCCATCTGTGATTTTATGATCTGTCAGAGATGCCTCTGGGAGCACCATGTAAATCTGTTATCCTGCCTCTGTCCTTATTTCATCTCTCCATCCATGGATGTTGTTTCCTCACTGTGTTTGTCCCTGTGCTGGGGGATGAGACTTTCTCCAGCCTTAGCTGGCAGCAGGAATGACATTGCAGCACATGCAGAGTCCAGTATGGAAGAATCCCTCAAAAGGACAGGAAAGTCACAGAGTTGTTAATTTTTGATCTCCCTTCTTCACAGGCACATCAACAGGGCATAAACCAACCTGACCTTCATCTGTTGAAGTTGACAAAATGTTCAAGATGATTTTCTGTGATCCACCCCCACAGCAGCCAAGAGGGTCACTTCCAGGCCTCTGCATAAAGGTCTCCACAGAACCACCCACGCCTCATAGTTCCTGCTCCCCTGTGCATGACTTCCCTGGGAAACCATGTCTTTAATGGCAGAACCTCAATCCCCCCTCCAAGGATGGGATTCCTCCTGGGTAATGAGCCAGACACTTCTAGGAAATCGACCCTTGGAAAGGCCAAGACTTGCTGGCAGCATTAAGGATTGCGTTTCTCAGGAGTCCTCTCTACACTTTTCGTGTCCATGCCTTTGCTGGGAGTTAAAATACAGTTTAACCCACCCTCTATCCCATCTCCAGCCCTTCAGAGGGACAGTGAGGATGCTGTTGTGGGTGTTGATGCAAAGGGTGTAAGTAAAAGTTTGCCCTTGATAAGGGATTATAAAAATACAGCAAAGAGACAAACTCCTTATCAAAGCAAAAATGTGTCACCTCTTCACAACAAGCTCCATGGATTGCTGCTCCTTAGGCAGGAACTACAAGGTAGAGTTCTCTGGGCTGGCCAGTCACATCAACTGAAGCTGATTGAGAATAGGTACACAATTATCCTTAAAATCTTTTCTAACCCCTTCTGCTAGACTGAGGCAGAAGGAAAGACAATGAAGAGGGAAATCTGTGGCACGCCAGTTTTATTGGCACACCTTCCTCTGGGAGAGCTGGGGGTGCTCAGCCTGGAGAAGAGAAGGCTCCAGGGAGACCTTAGAGCCCCTTCCAGTAGCTAAAGGGGCTCCAAGAGAGCTGGAGAGGGACTTTGGACAAGGGATTGGAGGGACAGGACAAGGAGAAATGGCTTCAAACTGACAAAAGGCAGGGTTAGATGGGATACTGAGAAGGAATTCTTCCTTGGGAGGGTGGTGAGGCCCTGGCACAGATTATCCAGAGAAGCTGTGGCTGCCCCTGGATCCCTGGAAGTGTTCAAGGCCAGGTTGGACAGAGCTTGGAGCAACCTGGGCTAGTGGAAGGTGTCCCTGCCCATGGCAGGGGGTTGAAATGACATGATCTTTAAGATCCTTTCCAACCCAAACCATTCTGTGACTCTAAGGCAACTCAGATGACTGGTCATATCCATACTGTTAAAGTCTTTCACCCTCCAGGATGAGGTGGCTGCATTAAAAGTATCTACAGGGAATCATCCCTAGTTCATACCACCCCCCACCTGTGCCCAGGGATAGTTTGGGTTGGTGCCTGTTGGCCTGTGCCCAAACTGTGCCCAGGTGAGCTGATATTATAGAGCCATTTCCTGTACCTGCCCCTACACTTTTTCACTTGCCAACATGGACGTGGTGCTGCCTCATGGAATTTTGCTATGGATGTTATTGCAGGATCCTCCTCTCCTTCCTCTCCACTCACTCTCCCTGCCCCAGAACACTCAGCAGTTATGGTGGTACATTATTTGGACCTAAAGGTGTTGCACTCACGCCAAAAGTTAGTGAAATCTCTGGCTTTTCTCTTGCAAACTAATTGGTCCTTTAGATTACAACAGTTCTACACCTGATCAGCCATTTCCCCTGCATTAAGGAAGTAGGTCTTGTGCAATCATTTAGTTGCAAGAGCAGTTTTGAGTACAGGAATATGATTTAAAATCTTGGAAACATAAAGGAAGGAAGGAAGCAGGCGAGCTGCAGGAGCAAATCCCATTTGCAGGCAGCTCCTGTTCTTACATGAGGGACAGAATCCCAGGGAAAAGTTCAGGCAAAGGAGAGAAAATTCGGTTGATTTTCCATGCTCTAAAGACTAAGAGCAGTATTATTCCTCTATCAACCTTGGGAGATGGGGAATGATGTGCTGAGCAGGGTCATATCCTCCAGCTTCATCTTCCCACTCTCTTTCTCGGGAGAAATTCCCATCATGACTTTTCCACTACAAACATAAGGCATAACAAGTGTCTAGAATGCTTCTGGGGCTTTGAAAACCCAATGAACTGTGATAGAACAGGGAATAGTACTAGAAGGGCAGGTACCAACAAACTGATGAGCTCTGACTTGTATTCATTTAGACATTTATTCATTGAAAAAAATCTACTCTTGATTGCATCTGAGCATTGGTGCCTGCTCACAAAGCTGGTCCTTGTGCTTTGTGCAGGTCTTGGAGTTTGTTCTGAAATTCACCCAGTTCCTAAGGAGACAACATGAAAATCACTCAGGACTATATCCTGGGTCTGCAGCTGGTAAAAAACAAGTGAAAAATAGCAGAGAATTTACAGGAAAATCGTTATGAATTAAGGTCTGAAACCTGCTAACACAAGGAGGTTTGAAGATTTTCAGGTTTGGGGACTGCAACAGAGATAGAGATGAGAGATTGCTTTGAGACCTTTTTATTGATGTTTTGCCCTGAAAAAAAATCCAAAGAAGTATTTCTCTCTTGAGGATTCTTGGCTGATAATTTATCTCATACTGGTTTACGGCCTGATTTTAAAGATATCAGAGTACTGACATCCTTCTGCCTCCTGATTGCAGGGAAAGATAAATATCAGCCACATGCTGTCACCGAAATCTACATTGGGAAAGAAACAACCCCCAGCTCTCTGCTGGGGCATTCTCGACCTCATGTTGTAACATAACAGAGCAATGTCCTGTTGGACCATCCATGCCTTGACCTCTCTGATCTCACTGGTATTGTCTTCCTTCACGTCCTCCCATGGCAGCAAGGTTGACAAGTTTGCTGTTTGCAAATGTCAAGATGTCTTTCTTGAGTTGCAACTGTGAATCCAGTGTCACAGTCTGGGTTATTTTTCCCTAGATTCATTATCTCAGTGTGCTTCCATCATCTATTTGCCCAGTCACTTCATTTTATTAAGTTTCCTGCTGTTGACATAGCTTTTAAATACCTGAAATAAAATTGCAAACCTGAATGTTTCATTCTTTAGGGTTTTTTTCCTATCCAGTTGCTGAAGATATTTACAAAAATTCCCCATATTGAAGACTGGGGCACCCCATGGATGACTGGCAAATCACAGCCCTGGCACCCCCATCCTGCTCCACACTAAGGCAGGAGTGGGACATAGATGTAAATAGGGAAAGGGATGAGACCACCAAGGACAGGTTTGACCAGATAAAATGCTCATCACCATCTTGTCAACCAGCCCAGAGCACTGAGTGCCACGTCCAGTCGTTCCTTGAACACCTCCAGGGATGGGGACTCCACCACCCGGCAGTCTGTGCCAATGCGTGACAACCCTTCTAGTGAAGAAATTCTTCCTGATGTCCAAATATTAATGGACTCCTCAATCACTTCTCCAGCAGCCACTTCATCAGTGATTCAGGTACTGAGGGAAAAAGAGGCTGAAGACCTTTAATTGGCACCAGCACCTGGGAATGAGTCTCACTCTGCAAACAGGAGGACCTACAGGTTGCCCAGAGATGTTGTGGAGTCTCCCTCACCAGAGACATTCAAGAACCATCTGGACACCATCCCGTGCCATGTGCTCTGGAGTGACCCAGCTGGAGCAGGGAGGTTGGACCAGATGACCCACTGTGGTCCCTTCCAACCTCACCATTCTGTGTTTCTATAATCTTTATCCCTAAGAAGGTCCAGCAGACCAAAAGTGACCTTTCCTTGGTCACTCACAGGGAGATGTGACCTGGTCCTCTCAAATGAAAATGAAACTTCAGCTTCCAGCACAGTCATGGGATTGTGCTGGAACGGAGCACAGCCTGGTGACACAAGGGTGGCACGGTTGCTTACACAGCCAGAAAAAATCCTTGCTGCCTGACAAAAGATAGGTCAACTTTCTGTAATAATTTTCACCAGACACAAAAAGCCCAGAGTTGGACCCAATCTGGCTCTGTGTGCAGGGGTTCCAGCTCAGGAGAGCGGGGCTTGTGCTCACAGGGTTCACATCCTCCTCTGGTCAAGATACTTGTATGTCAATATTTAAAGTAAACTACTTTGTACAACAGACCTCAATAGGACTAATCACAATTTCCTAAGAACTGGAAATAAAGTTATATATAAAAGAGCACTTGTTGCTGAGATTTACAGCTTTTTGGAATATTTTAAGCCTTTCTACCTCACATTTCCCCATTTGATAAGACCTCAAAGATTTCCTTGGTTATTCAAGACAGAATATTTTAACTAGAAGCATTCAGAGAGTCTCTAAATTATGAAATAACTTGGTTATTAAGTAACCTATGACAATTTACATGGGAGACATCAAGTTCTACTCTCTGTTAAACTGTCCCTTTGATTAAACTTCATCACCAGCCAGCTCTTCATGGAATCATAGAATGGTTTGGATTGGAAAGTAACCTTGAAGATCATTTAGTTCCACCCCCCTGCCAGAGGCAGGGACACCTTCTTCCCTAAATTGTGACTCAAGTAGCTCCTGCTTTATAAAAAAAAGGCTTTAAAAAGTCAGAAGAGTTCAACCCATTGAAAAGTAAGAATAATTGTAAATTGAATATTTTTTGTGAAATGTAAAAAACTGTCCCCAGTGGCTGGAAGTGAAAATAATACTTCTAATGAGAAGTATACCAGAATGATACTTCCTACCAAATATCATTCTTTCAAGAGTGTGCCAGTACTCCCAGGAACAGCATCTAGAAAATGATACTATATTGGGGTTTTTTTCCAGCTGTGGAAGGTCTGCAAAAGGAAACACCTGAGTTTCTTTCCATTCTGAGAAGCCAAAGAGACAAAAAAAAATCACATTATGAAGACAGAGTGATGGTACAAATCCTGCCTAGCAATAAGAAGCTGACAAAATGGACTTGCACACACAGGGTTCAGCAGGTACACGTTCCAGCTGCAATGTTTTCCCCACGTTACAGATGTGTGTGTTCGATCCACAGCCAGGAGACGTCTCACCAGCCCTTGAGTGCTCCCCTCGCTTCTTTGTGTTCGGGAGAGCTGGGGACGTCGGGCTTTATGAACTTGGAGGTCTTTTTCGACCCCGGTGGTTCTGTGATTCTGCGGCGTTGGAAACAGCAAAGTGGCGACATCTTGAGGTCAAACACCGAGGGAACCTGCGCTCCTCCACTCACCGGTGACACATCAGCACTTAGGGACACGGGATAAGGGCTCTTAGATCTGCGTTCATCACGTAAGTGGGAATGGGAGTCATGGGAGAACGTACACGTAAGAGTTTTTTGGCACTGGAAGCATCCCGAGGCCTTGCCTGCCTTGGTTCATCAGCAAAGGGATCTTATCCCACCTAACAGCAGGATGCAGAGCAGATGGACCTGGAGTTTTCTCAGAGTGGCAGAAAACACAAATGGCATCAAGAGAACATGTTTCCATGACGTGCCAGGCTCACAAGAGCCAGTGTTGCTATGGATAACGTGCCCTGATATGGATCAGGAGACTGCAGGCTGGGCTTTTTGTTGAAGTCTTTGTCTGGAGTCAGACGCCCTTACCTTCCATGTGGGGTTTGGAACCAGAAGTGATATCAAGACAAGAAGCCACATCTGAGATATCCACTAATCCTGTCACCTTTGCAAACACAGGATAAGGGAAGGCTGGAGTTATCCAGATACTTCAAACACTGGTCCAGCAAGGAAAGACCACTCTGCCATGGCTCATCTGCTGCCCTTCACCAGGGCTGTGGGGAACAGAGCAGGAGGGCAAAAACAACTGTTCCTGAGGTGCCCATCTCGCATTCCACAGGTGGGACACGCTGACCCCGGTGTGATTTGAACACACAGCCTTCTGATCTGGAGTCAGACGCGCTGCCATTGCGCCACGAGGTCGGGGATGGGACACTGTGCCCCCAAATGTCATCCCAGACTTGGGGCCGTTCTTTGAGGGAAGGGGAATTTTGATTCACCTGACGTAGGAGTCGGACCGTCTTTGCCTGTTGCCTTGCTGAATGAAGAGGGCTCTAAATGAGATACTTCAGAGGAAGAAGGCCAAAAATGACCACTGCCCAGAGCAGCCCTGCAGAACCTCTCCTGGAGGAACAGGCACCTGGGCATGCTGTCTCCAGAGGGACAGGAGGGATGGCATGCCAGCATCTCCCTGGGGAAACAGGCCCCATTCACCTGGGAGATGGATCGATGTTAAGCCCTGTGGCAGGAGGGACCCTCATGCCTTTCACACAACCTGACTGGGGTCACCTTCCCAGGTGATGGATGGAATCTGCTGTGAGGTCATCTGCCCCTACATCTCCTGGATCCATGCAGATCACTCTGCCCCTCTGTCCCATCCCTCCCTGGGCTCTCACCCTCCAGCCAGGTCACTGATGTTGTGGTGGGTGTCTGCCATGGTTTGCCTCATGAAGAAGCTGAAGGAAGTGAAGGCTTCCTCTGAAAAGTGAAGAATCTTGTAACTGCAGGCTCAGTCACCAAAGAGCCCAAATAAAGACTATGAAAGGAATGTTCCTGAAATATGTGATGATGAGTGGAAACAGGGAACATGAATTTACCAAGGGCAGAACACTCCCAGACGATATAACAGATTTCTTTAAAGAAATTTCTTCCTTGGTCATAATTTTTCTTGGCTTTGGTTTGACCTCTGATGGGGTATCACAGACATGTCACTGCAGCAGGACACAGACACAGAGCAGCTGAGCTGAACCCAAAGGCAAAGTGAAGTGGCACGACCAGGGGACAAAGGTGTTGGGGTCAGTAGTTGGCAGCCCAGCTGATCTCCTTCCCTGCCTGATGCTGCCCTGGGTGTTGGTTGGTGTCTGTGGTGGGCACAGAGGAGGTTCTGCAGAAGGAAGGACACGGGCAGGCTGATGGGAACATGGGAATGACGAGGGGAAGGGGCCAGTGGCGCAATGGACAACGCGCCTGACTACGGATCAGGAGATTGCAGGTTCGACTCCTGCCTGGCTCGACACTTTTAGCCCAGGGAACTTCCTCCTGCCCCCTCCATCAGGACCTTCCTTCTCCTGCCCATCATCCCTCCTCCCAGGCCTTCTGCAGGGCAAAGTGCTGGGCTGTCCTCTTGCCCTGCAGGAAGGAAGGAGTCCCTCCAGACCTCATGGCCTCCAAGAGGGGCACAGTGGGGTCAGCAGGTGGGACCAGAGGCTGGGGACAGTGGCACAATGCACTATGAGCATGCCTGACTATTGATCAGGACACTGCTGGTTCAACTCCTGCCTGGCTTGCCCTGAAACTGCCTGGTTGTTGTGGAGGTGACAAAGGACGGCTGCCTTCTTGAGTTCCTTACTCTTCCAGGCTTTTTTTCATCTCTCTGGTATCAGCATCCCAGGAACATAATTTTGTGACATCAAAGCTGTAAGCAGTGCACTCCTTCCAGAGCAGAACTTTTCAAGTCACTGACAAACAGCAGCAAGACCAATTGGAACCTCAAAGGGGGCTGAGGACCAGAGTACATGAGGTGCCAGGACAGTCTGGATGTGCTGGGTCTGCCCAACCTGCAGGGCAGCAGTTCAGGAGACGTCTGTGTTCTGCTGAGGGACCTGCTGTGGTGCCCCTGGCTGTGGTGTGGGTCCCAGCTCTGCCCCTTTTGGAGGCCATGAGGTCTGGAGGGACTCTTTCCTTCCTGCAGGGCAAGAGGACAGCCCAGCACTTTGCCCTGCAGAAGGCCTGGGAGGAGGGATGATGGGCAGGAGAAGGAAGGTCCTGATGGAGGGGGCAGGAGGAAGTTCCCTGGGCTAAAAGTGTCGAGCCAGGCAGGAGTCGAACCTGCAATCTCCTGATCCGTAGTCAGGCGCGTTGTCCATTGCGCCACTGGCCCCAGCCCCTCGTCATTCCCATGTTCCCATCAGCCTGCCCGTGTCCTTCCTTCTGCAGAACCTCCTCTGTGCCCACCACAGACACCAACCAACACCCAGGGCAGCATCAGGCAGGGAAGGAGATCAGCTGGGCTGCCAACTACTGACCCCAACACCTTTGTCCCCTGGTCGTGCCACTTCACTTTGCCTTTGGGTTCAGCTCAGCTGCTCTGTGTCTGTGTCCTGCTGCAGTGACATGTCTGTGATACCCCATCAGAGGTCAAACCAAGTTAAATTATATTCCTTGGTGTTCTCTTGACCATCATGGAAATCACCTCCTCACTGAAACCTATCACTCTAGTCAAGAGTGTTCTGCCCTTGGTAAATCCATGGTCACTCTTTCCAGTCATTTTCACATCCTTTCATTTGGGCTTGGATTTCAGTAGTATTGCTTCTGTAGTCTTCATGTTGGCCCTGAGCTGAGATTGCCCAAACTAGAGCTCTCCAGTTGGTCTCTCTTAATCTTCTTGGAAAAAAAAAAAAACTTCTCATGTTGTTCATCAGAAACTTGTCCCATTTTCCATAATCCTACACTGATTAAATACTCTTGACTCACCTCAAGAAATCCCCTGGACTGACTAGCACTCCATGTTACCCTGCCAGGCAAGTATTGCTGTCCAGATCCTCCAGAAGTGACTGAGCTTGCAGTAAAAAAGCTCCCAGCATTTTCTTGAGGAAGACTTCACCTCCTTCATGAGACAAATTGTGGCAGACACCCACCACAACTCTTCACTCTGTCACAGCTCCTGGCTCAAAGGCAAGCTCTGGGCATTGTGTTCCTCACACAGCCCATGCCAGAGGTGTCCCACTAGAGCTGCCTAGTGCCCCTCCCACAGAGAAGCCCCCCAGAAAAACAGAAGGGTGTTGGTGGTGCCCCAGGTGTGACCCCGGTGTGATTTGAACACACAACCTTCTGATCTGGAGTCAGACGCGCTGCCCTTGCGCCACGAGGTCGGGGTGGAGGGATCCAAGGACCCCAGGCTGGGTGCTGGGAATGTCCTTTCCATGGGGACCACCCCAGGAGGGTCAGACACCCCAGGAGCAGGGCTGTAGCTATGGAGGGGAAGGGGCAGCCTGAGGGGATGTTGGTCAAGGTCTGGCTGCAGAGATCAGTCCAGGCTGCAGGACGAGCATGCAGGGTGGGATGAGGGGATCTATAGGATCAGTTGCAGGCAGGAACCAGGCTCAGGGATGCTGCAAAGGAGGATGGTGGCCCGGGGGGGACCACGGGTGGGCTTTGAGTATGTACCCAGAAATAGTCATGGACAGTGTTTAGAGCAAAACATCCACGGGCTTGGTCCAGTTACAGCTCCTGATGCCCTGCCCCAGCCACAACCCTGTGTTAGCTGGAAATGGCAGCTGGACTATCTGCAAGGAAGGAAAGATGCCCCACCAGTGCAGGCAAAGCTGACCACCAGCTCTGGCCAGCTGGAGTCCTTGCCTCAGGAAGGAAGATTGTCATGGACAAGGGAGGTGAAACCTCCCTCCCTCCTCTCCAGCTCCACTCCCACCCCAGCAAGCTGGAGACAGTCTGCTGGGTACCAGGGTGGCTGGGGAGGGACATGGTGGGTGCACAATACAGGCAGGGGCTGGGAAAAGCTGTTCAATGGAGAAAGAAACTGCAGATTCCTGCCTGACTCAACCTAATCCTGCCCACAGCCAGGCCAGAGAAGAAGTCCCAATATAACTACACTTACAGAGTTTTTTAAAGTTATAGAAATGTTATAAAATTATATGAAGTTAGAAAAAAGTTAACTTCATAATTATACACTTACCCTGAATGTGACTCCCTCCAGTGCCTAAAATTCGATGTCTGAAACCAAAAACCCACCCCCGCTCTCCAAACATATCAATAATGGTCACATATTTACTCTGTGGATTATCAATGCTGAAGATGGAGCAAAGAGGCATCTCCTCTTGCTTTTACCTTTCCAGCTGAGCAAATCCTGCCCAACAAGGTCCCTGCCTCCTCCAGTAGCTCTTCCCACAAGAGGGAGCCAGGAACCAGCTCATGGGCTCCACAAGCTGCAAGTCAGGCTGGAGATAGGTTTTGCTTAGTGAAGGACCCTCCATTCCTAGGCCAGACTGGACAATCAGCTTGTTTCCTTCCTAGAGATACAGAATTTTTTTCCCCAGAGCCCATATTTTTTTTTGGCTATTAGTCCCAATGGTCACTATTAGACTTCCCCCCCCCAGTTTTCCCTGATGACCACCCCCAGTGGCACCTCTCCTCATCCATCCCACTCTGGTACTTGCTTAATTTCCAACTGCATGACACAATAGCTGAGATTCAGCTGCCTAAATTCAAGTACCTAATGTTGTGTTATGGGATGTGCTGCCTGGTCTCTATTTGTCCCTTCAGAAATATTGAGTATCCCACAGACTCTGTTCCATGCAATATCTTGGATGCAGCTGGATATTTGTTATGCTATTATGTTCAGGCAACTGAATCCTGCCTGAGGGTGGAAGTCAGCCCAAAGATGTGGACATTTAAAGTAGGTGTCTCCCCACAGGAGTGTATTGCTGTGTTAGACTGTTGGGCCATAAAATGCTTTGAAGAGGTGCAGAAGACCTTTTTTGGACACTTGGCTTTGCTGTGATCATTTGTATTTTTAAGCAGAATATAGTGTTGTTACCCAAATCTTCGTTCGTGAAGCCTAGCCATGATAGTGTTGTTTTATATCAGTTTGACAGAAAACTGAAATTTCCAGATTTCCCAGCAGAACACCCCATTCCCCCCAGTGTCCCTTTCCAACTCTTTAAAATGTTATAAATAATGTTAGGTTTCTGGCTAGTTTGAGGAGCATAGCGCCTCAACTGCAATCAAATCCTCCTGATTTACATTGCCATAATGCAAATCTGGATAAGTTCTTGGGGAAAGCAGATGTTTCCCATAATTTTAGTGTCCCAGGTTAATTCAGGGATATCCCAGTCCCATTGACTGAAAACTTCAAAATGAAAGAGAAGTCCTTCCTTCCTTCCCCTCAAAGGGATGTGAGTCCCAGACCAGATTAACAAGATTTCCTCCACAAAAGAAAGATCACTAAAGGATTTACCTTTAGTCCTCATTATCCAAAGCCATCAGGCCCTTCTACTCTGTTCTTCCCCCTCTACTCTGCTCTGCTGAGCCCCCACTTGCAGTGCTGTCTCCAGCTCTGGGGCCCCCAACACAAGAAAGACGTGGAGCTGTTGGAACAAATGCAGAGGAGGCCACTAAATTCATCACTGGGCCAGAGTCCCTCTGCTCTGGAGACAGGTTGGGAGAGCTGGGAGTGTTCACCTGGAGAACAGAAGGCTTTGGGGAGACCTTAGAGCCCCTTCCAGTGCCTGAAGATGCTTCAAGAGAGTTGGAGAGGGACTTGGGACAAAGGCCTGGAGGGATAGGACAAGGGAGAATGGTCTTAAACTGAAGGAGGGAAGGTTTAGATTAGATAATAGGAAGAAATTCTTTACTTTGAGGGTGGTGAGGCCCTGGTACAGGTTGCCCAGAGAAGCTGTGGCTGCCCCATCCCTGGCAGTGTCCAAGGCCAGGTTGGACAAAACTTGGAGCAACCTGAGATAGTGGAAGGTGTCCCTACCCACGGCAGGGGATTGGAATGAGATGATCTTTAAGGTCCCTTCCAACTCAAACCATTACTTGTTTCTATGACTCTATGTCTGTCTATCCCTCAGACAGACCCCTCAAATGGGATGGAAGTCTCCTCTGGAAGTTCCTGTATCTCCATTGACTCTCAGGGAAAGCTAGAAGATTACACTACATCAGATAGCTGGGATAGGTTTCCTCCCACATCTTTTGGAGGCTGACATCCCTCTACCTGAACCAGTCTTCTGCATTCCCTTCATAGACAGTGGAGAGAAGCAAGCACTGGATGAGTCGAATAGAATTGTATTTAATTCCTTGTATTTAATGTAAAACATTCACCCCCAAAAGCCTCAAAGCTGAAGATCTCCAATTATAGGTGATTCATACTAATAATGACCAAAATAGTGATTCAAACCCGGCTCAGAATTCTGCAGTTGTTTGCCTTTTCACACCCTGCACGGAAATGCAGGAAAAAATACCTCCAGTATTCCTGTCCATTGGTGAACTGGGAACAGGAACTGAGAACAGGTCTTTCTGTGATTATTGCAACACTGAGCACGAGGAAGCATTGACTACTTGGAGGGTTCTTGACTTTCTACACCCTGAGCTGTAGGTCACAGAATCATGGAGTCACAGAGAATGGAAAAGACCTCTGGGGTCCTTGAGTCCAACCATTCCCCCAGCGCTGCCAAGGCCACCACTAACCCATGTCCCCAAGTGCCACCTCTATGAGGCTTTTAAACCCCTCCAGGGCTGATGGCTCCACCACTGCCCTGGGCAGCCTATTCCAATGCTTGACAGAGCTTTCCATGAAGAAATTTTTTTCTAATATCCAATCTAAATGTTCTCTGGCACAGCTCGAGGCCATTTCCTCTTGTCCTATCACTTGTCACCTGCAAGAAGTCCACCCCTGAGTCTCCTTTTTTCCAGGCTGAGCCTCTCCAGCTCCCTCAGCAGCTCCTTGTAAGATATCATTAGGCAAAGGGACAAACTTCACCTGTATGTAAGCATTTCTTTTGTGATCCATATAGAACCATATCTCTTCTCTGGAATAACCTGGGAAAGGAGGAGAACAAATAAGAGCAAATGAAGTACAGGTAAGGCAGAATGAGATGTCACTTGAAATCTGAAGATTTTTTTACCTAGAATAGAATTTCTGATTATAATTTGAAGGGGGGGTGTGATTGTATAAACACTCAGAGCCTCATAGTGAGGACATCCATGTGCAATGGCTGGAAATCAGAAGGAACGATTCTGAATGTAAGATTACTGGACAAGCACTCCTCCTCCACCAGATTATTAACACAGCTGAGGTTTTGAATTTGTCCTTAATTTCTCATGATTTTTTTTTTTAAACCAGCATTTTCAGTCCATCATTGAACAGAACAGGACCATTTTTTAAAGACAATCGATGAGTTAGAAAGCTGGACTTCTGCTCCAGTCTGACAAAGTACAATGCCAGATGCTGTCTGAGAGCTAAGATGAATATCTCAGGTAGGATCTCCCTGGCTTCAGTGGGAACCTGAGCCAGCTGAAGGTTTATTGACAGGGTCTTTGCTTCACCCCTTTTTCTGGAGTACTTGAAAATGGACATAAACATCTCTCCTGCCACTCTGCTGCTCAGGAGACTCAATGGCACCTGCAAATTTGAAATGGAAAGCTAACAAAGAAACCAGGGAGGCAGAGAACAATGCACAGCAGCTGAGGGGGAAGTTTATATTGTTGGTATCAGGGCTGCTGGGTCAGAACAACATCAATAAATATCAAGTAGAGAAACAGGCTCGAGTAAGTGAGCTGGTTTCTTCTGCTCTGAGGGAGAACCTGTGCTGTCAGCTGCCACCTCCACATGACTCTAGGTAACACCATTCAAACTATGTGTGGACAGATTCAAGACTGTGTCATGAATCTCACCTGTACTCTGCTCTTTGTACACCTGTAAAGGTGCTGCTCATAACATCTGCAAACTCATAATCTTCACCTCATGTATCATAGAGTCATGGAATGACAGAATGGTTTGTGTTGGAAGAAACCTTAAAGACTATCCAGTTCCACACACTGCCATGGGCAGGGACACCTTCTGCTATCCCAGGTTGCTCCAAGCCCATCCAACCTGGCTTTGAACACTTGCAGGGATAGGGCAGCCACAGCTTCTCTGGGCAACTGAGAAAGTATGACCCTGCTGTACGTCCTGTGATGCAACAGTGGCTCCCAAGAGAAGGAAATGAAGGATAATGGCCATTTCACCCATAAACATATCAAATAATTGTATTTCGTTCTGTGAAAGGTGCTGTGAAGAAAAAGAAAATGTTTTTTCTTTGTCAAATTATCCTTGAAAAGCCAGAAAAGTGACAAAGCATTTCCTGAAACAAAGAGGAGTCAAATACTCATTTCTTGTTTATAGGCACTCGGGGGCTGAACAGTGGCTTCAGGCAGTAGGTGCAGGAACCCACAGTGCTGACTGCTACTAAGATGGAAACATCTTACTTTTTCTTAGTAGAAAAATGGTATTTTTAATAATAATACAGTATGTTCCATGGGAGTGAAGTCCTGGCAGCCCAAGCACAAACCAAGCTGTTAATTCTAGATTCCTGTAACATCTTGTTCCTGGAGCATGGCAGGATTGTTCATAGAATCACAGGATGGTTTGGGTTGGAAGGGTCCTTAAAGATCATCCAGTTCCAACCCCCTGCCATGGGCAGGGACACCTTTCACTAGACCAAGTTGCTCAGAGCTTTGAGCTCGAAGCTCAGATTTGAGGATTTGAAATGTGAGAGCTGACATACTCAGCCTTGGGGAGACTTTCTGGCAATTTCCACATGCTTTTATTTAAATACATTATGAAACCAAGTGAGCATTTTTGCAGAAGTGCAGGTTGGTGCATTCTGACTGACACGTGTTTTCCATAAAACAACAATCCATTCAAACTGAAACCCTGTGAGCTCTGGGCTTGGCCAGCTAAGTGCAAGTATCTACAGCAAAGGTTTCTTCACGTGTGTTGGATCCTAAGGTCCCACTACAACTAAACAAGTGATTTGTGTCCTAGAATCAGTGATTGAACATCTCATTCCAGTGCAGCCACATCCATATTAGATGTCTACATCTATCTGAGTGTAGCACTGACCACTGCCAGTGTAGCACCTTCCAGTACCTGAAGGGGCCTATAAAAACCTGGAGAGGGACTTTTTATAATAGCATGGAGTGAGGAGAGACTGGAGCACCTGGGCTATGGAAACAGGATGAGAGAGCTGGAGATGTTCAGCCTGGAGAAGAGAAAGCTCCAGGGAGACCTGAGAGCCCCTTCCAGTGCCTAAAGGGGCTCCAGGAGAGCTGGAGAGGGACGTGGGACAAGGGCCTGGAGAGACAGGACAAGGGGGAATGGCTTCCCACTGCCAGAGGGCAGGGATAGATGAGATATTAAAGAGAAATTCTTGGCTATAAGGGAGGTGAGGCCCTGGCACAGGCTGCCCAGAGAAGTTGTGGCTGCCCCAACCCTGGAAGTGTCCAAGGCCGGATGGACAAGACTTGGAGCAACCTGGGATAGTGGAAGGTATCCCTGCCCATGGCAGAGGGTTGGAATGAGATGAGCTTTAAAGTCCCTTCCAACCCAAACAATTCTATGGTGATCCTCTGATATTCCAGCTGCCTCCTCTCCCACCAAACAATTGCTAATTTCCTCCAGGTTGTCCATTACCAACACCTTGATCTTTGAAGTCAACAAGTACCGACACTCTCAGGTGGGTCAGTGTTGAGAACCAGCCCTCCCAGTGGTCAGGCAGGGAGGTGTAATCATTTCTCCACTTGCTTTCATGACCCTGTGCCATTGTTCAGGCTTAGCCGTGTGCAGAGGTCAGACTGAACTCGCTGCCTTCCACACTCACCCCTGCCAAGGTCCCCCAGACAGCCAGCCCTGCTCCCACAGCCCTATAAATGCCACAGCGCTCCCTCCTCCCCTGCTCAAAGGTTCTGGTGTTGTGGCCCTGTCTCCACGCTGCAGCTGAGACCTTCCACCATGAAGCTCTTCTCCTGCCTCATGGCTCTTCTCCTGTTCCTCCTCCAGGCTGTTCCAGGTAAGGGGCAAGACCCACGCTGGTTTCTGCCTGTGTAGGAGGCACAACTCGCTTGTGTGGTGGTGCAGAACATGCTCTTCAGCTCCTTTCGTTAGAGCAGTTCCCTATTTCTCACTCTAGAAGTAGAAGTGAAAAATGAACCTGTGGTGACCAGGTGTCAAACTAGAACCTCCCCACCAGATGTTGGCTTCTTATGACTCTTTGATGTCTTTTTGTGTCACCATTGGAACATGATACCATGGAAATCATCTGCCTCTTCTAACCCAGGGTTAGAAATTTTCTCCCTTGTGTAGGGCAGAAGAGAGCAGAGATATTCCATTTTATTACTCAAATTGAGCTACACCAGCAAAGCTGACTTCAGCTCTCTGAATATTCTGCTTCCCCTTCCTCTGCCCCTCAGTTGCACTAATTTTCTGATTCTGTTCTTCATATTTCTTCTACATGTTCATCACGCTCAATGAAACCCCTCGTTCTGGAGTCAGGCTTTTGGAGAAGGAAGGAACCAGGCAAACTGCTTGTCCCTGTTAATTGGGCCATATCTCACTTTTTGGGGCTTTTTAAAGTCACAGTTGCCTCCCAGGGCAGGTTTTCACCATGCTGTCCCTTGCATGACCAGCCTGCAGCATTGCAGGCCCAGAACTTAGAAGCATCCAAAGGCTGGGCTGTCACTCCCTACTACAGCATGAATGCTTGGTTCAGAAACTTGCCATCAACATCTGCTTTTCACTCTAGTTGTACAAAAGCTCTCCTTGGAGTCCTGTGAGGCCCCATGAGTTTCTCAGGACTTTTGGAAAAGCTGCCCTGAGTTTTGGGGGTATTTGTATCAGATCCCTAAATGGGAGCTGCAGGGTTTCAGGAGGAGGAAGACCCATGAGAATGGACTGATCCTGCAGCACAACTGGGAATCCCATTCCTCCTGTAGGTCTCGGCTTGCCCAAGGACACCCAGCATTGTTTGGAATACCATGGCTACTGCTTCCATTTGAAATCCTGCCCGAAGCCTTTTGCTGCGTTTGGAACTTGCTACCGGCGTCGGAAAACCTGCTGCATAGGTGTGTGTCTGTGGGGACCCTGCCCAAGTCAGCAAAACTTGTCCTCTTTGCCTCCAAATCATAGCACCATGGAATGGTTTGGGTTGGAAGGGCCTTAACACTCATCTCATTTCAGGAATTTGCAGCTCAGGATTTTTATATTTAGGAATCTTTGTGTTTAAGAGTCCTTACTAGATTTCCCCTCCCACCCTACATCAGGAATTCCTTCTGTTTGTTTTAAAGCCTCGTCCCTCACAATTTTACTCAGTGCCACCTACTTGAAATGTAAACATTCTGCATTTTCTTCACACCTTTACAATATCCCTCCTTCAGTTAATTCTTTTCCAAGTAGGTCTTAAATTCCCTCTTTTACAGAAGTGCTCTGATAAGCCCCAAAGTCCATCTTTGTGCCTTTGCTTTTGGAGACACAGTAACCACCACTTCCCAACAACTTCTGATGTATGAGCTGGTTCAGATGACGGTGTCATATTTTTTGCTCTGACTTATATCCTCTAAATTGCAGACACGACATCAAACTTCCACATTTGTCAAGAGGAGGGGGGTCATTGTGTACCTCCAGAAATCAGATGTCTGCAAGAGCAAGTGGGACTCTGCCCTCGCAGGGGATGGAAGTGCTGCACAGAAGTGTGACAAGGATCTCATGGAATTGCAGAAAACCACAGAAATGCATGGCCAAGAAAACAACTGAGGCTTTTTTTCTAGTGTTTTAGACATGTCTGGTGTTCTCAACATGCAAAATGTGTAATTAACTAGAGGTGATATGTTTCTTTATATAACAAAGGCAATAAATGCTAAATAAACAGGTTGTGTACCTACGAAAAGAGGCAGAATGTCTCTCCATTACACCCACACACAGAAATCCACACAGCTTTGCTGCTGCATCCTTGGAAACCACATCCACTAAGCCTATTTACCAGCCTAATCTTACTTACCAGGTTGATGTTATGCTTGCATGTTTTACAGGATTGGGGACAATTAGTCAGGGAATCACAGAACCATTTAGGCTGGAAAACACCTCCAAGATCATTGAGTTCAACCTTTGACGAATCTCCACCTTGTCAACCAGACCAGAGCACTGAGTGCCACGTCCGGATTTTTCTTGAACACTGAACACTTCCAGGGAGTGGCTGAAGGAGTTCAGGGTGTTAGTCCTGGAGAAAAGGAGGCTCAGGAGAGACCTTATTGCTTTCTAAAACTACCTGACAGGAGACTGTAGCCAGGTGGGAGTTGGTCTCTTCTCCCAGGCAACCAGGAACAAGAGGAAATGGCCTCAAGCTGTACCAGGAGAGGTTCAGGTTGGACATTAAGAGGAATTTCTTCATGGAAGGGGTGGTTAAGCATTGGAATGGGCTGTCCAGAGCAGTGGTGGAGTCACCATCCCTGGAGGGATTTAAAAGATGTGTAAGTGGGCACCTGGGGACATAGTTTAGTGGTGGGCTTGGCAGTGCTGGGGAATGATTGGTCTTGATTATCCTAGAGGTCTTTTCCAATTTAAATGATTCTATTATTCCAGCTATGTTGTTTAATTTGTTTTTTTATAGAGAGAAGGGAAATCTTAACCTTGCTCTTTCAGCCATCCAGTTTAGGATGTGTTCACACAGCAGTGACATTACCACAGATGAAGGGACAGCAAACAGCAGGGCCAGGCAGGGCAGCAGGAATATCACATTTCACAGCAAGAGCTGCACATCTATCACAGATTTACCACCGCAGGGTGCATTGCTGAGCCACCTCCTCCACCATCACACTCAGGAATGAAGCCTCCCAAATTCCTCAGAAGCCAAAACTGGAAAAAAAATCACACCCAGGTTTCAGCTGGACAAAATATTCACGCGAGCTCAGATGAAAAACAAATCACTCCCAGCCCGCACCGTTCTCTTTGCAGCTCCTCAGGAGTCTTCCCTTGCAGGTTGCCTCCCTCCCACTCATCACTTCCCAGGACTTTGCTGGCTGCAGGTGAAGGGCAGAGGATCCCTCTGAGCCTCTTTTCCCAGCTGGCAACCTACCAGTCCAAAATGCCAGCTTCCAGGGAGAGGGGAATCAGGGAAGCCGATAACCAGTGAATGTGAAGCAAGTCAACATTGTTTGGAGCCACAGCACTGGGTCAGAACGACACAAAGGGTTGCTCAGCAGCAAATGTTACTTCTGAGACTGGAATATAATTAACTCCTGCACGTTCTTTCCCTCTCCACGGATGCCACCCAGCATGCCAGCAGCACACAGAGGCTTCTGCACAATCTCACACTCAGCCCTGCAGTCTTCCAGCAGAGCCAAAGTAATGAGGATTCTTATGTTCATTTTCATCTTCATCTCCCTGACCCAGCACGGTAAGACCAGGAAGGCCAAGGGTGGTAAACAGAGGGATCTGGAACAGGAATAATCTTTCCTCACTGTATAATATTATAGGTACAGAGGAAAGGTGTCCTCAGTTTTCTGGGTGGCAAAATGCATGATTTAATCTCTTAGGGTAGCGCAAAAATGAGCAGGGATTCATAGAATCACAGAATGATTGGTGTTGGAAGAGACCTTAAAGGTCATCTAATTCCATCCCCCCTAAGAAAGAAGCTGTGAAAATGGGGCAGCTCACTGCCTTTGCAGGAGAAGCCCTAGAGGAGATGCTCTGTGCTCTGGGAGAATATTCCTACCTTTCCTCAGGCTGCAGCTGCCTCCTTGGCAGGGCGAGGACAACCACCCCGACCTCCTATGCACAGTCTTTGCCACCATCCTGAAAAAAAAATTCATGATAAAATGTTCCTTGAGGGTTCTGCAACTTTGGATTTTTAACATGGATGTCTGAAGCTGTCCTGTGGGATGGGGATGCCCAGGCTCCATGTGCTGGCTTGGCTGGCTGGGCACAAAGTGCCACAGGGAGCCCCATGATTTACCCACTGATTTTACTTGCTGCTTCTTTGTACAGGAGATGCTCACGGACCAGAGGGCTGTAACCACGCAGGGGGTTTGTGCAGAGTTGGAAACTGCATTTCTGGTGAATACCTGGCTCAGTTCTGCTTTGAGCCCATCATTCTCTGCTGCAAAAATTTGCCACCCCCCACCACCAAGAGCTGAAGGTTTCCAAAGGAGCCAGAGAGCTGCAGGCTCCACTGACAAGGCAGGAGCAGCTGTTGGGAAGGAGATCTTGTGGTTGCTGTGACTGTTGCTCCCCTCGGAGAACATGGCTTTGGATTCGTTCGTGAACTCCTGAACACTTCGCTTTTGCTGTGGCTTCCAAGGAAACACTGTGACAAGAAGAAATCAGGTCCACCCAAACTGTTTATCACCCCTTTGGGACTGCGGTTGTTACCTGTCACAGTCAGATGAGAAATTGCCTTTCTCCTTACCTGAAAATAATAAACTTGAAGTTTAAGAGAGCAGCAAGTGCCTGTCTGTGACCTGGCAAAGTTACTGGAGGTAAGACCCCCTCCCTCTCCCACTGACCAAGAGTGAACACAGCAGCCCTCACCTTCCCAGCAGAGCAGGGTGACTCTGTATTTCCCTTCCCAGACAAAACAGTTGTAATTGGGACAGCGATTTTGTCATCACTTTTGGTGCAAAAGCAACCTGGTTTGACATAAAATCAAGTGTGGTCTGTGTTTCTTGGGCAAGACCCCCCATATCCACTTTTCCTTTCTGGGCTGTGCCAGGATCTTACAGGCAATCATAGAACCAGAGAATGGTTTGGATTGGAAGGGACTTTAAAGATCATCTCATTCCAAACCCCTGCCATGGGCAGGGACACCTTCCACTAGCCCAGGCTGCTCCAAGCCCCATCCAACCTGGCCTTGGACACTTCCAGGGATGGGGCAGCCACAGCTTCTCTGGGCAACCTGTGCCAGGGCCTCACCACCCTCATAGGGAATGATATTTTTCCCGAGAGCACAGATTTACTTGTTTTAAACATGGAGGGGAGGGGATCTGAAAGCTGTGTCCCACTGCCCCTGACAGGCTGCCCTATCCAGCAGTGGACTGCATTTCTGGTGCTCCTTCTTTCCTCTGTGGTCACCCAGCAACAGTCCCAAAGAAATTAGCCTCTTTACCCCTAGCAGCTTTCTTCCTATGAGCTCCATAAGCCTAAATCCATTAGCTGTCCAAATCCACCCTCAGCCCTTCTGTGTCTTTTCAGCATGAAATTTTGACACTCCCCTTCCTTTGTCAGCTCCTGGTCTCCCTTTCTAGGTAAAATATTTCTCTCTGGGTCAATCATTTCTGTGAAAGTAAGAAAACAATGATGTAATGAGAGAGCTATGCCAGTTTGCTGAGGCACTGGTCAGAGCCAGGGAAAAGTCCTCCTTGGGAGATGAAATTCTTGCTCTGATGAATCAAACAGGAAAATTCCCATTGCCCTCAGCAGGGTCAGGACCCATCGCCAGAGATCCAACAATTCATTCATTCCAGTGTCTCCATTCATCCATGAGCAGCCCAACTGTTCTCCAGCACTCCCCTGGAGATCCCCTGCAGTTGGATGAACCCTCAGGAGAGCCAGATTACCCAGACCTGGCTATTGGCTTGGGAACCAGTGCTGGAAACAGTGTTGGGCTGAGCCCAGATCCAAATTCCTCCCCAGATCCAACCCTTGTCTCTGACGCACACTGATGTACGAGGACAGCACAGGGAGGGTTTTAAATCAAGGCACTCTTCCAAATTAAACTGTTTATTTCTCACATTCATCCACAGAGTTCATTATTTGTGCCCCTTGTCTGGGAATGTTCACCCATCATGGTTCAGCCTGGTTTCCTAAGGAAGTGAAACGTGGGCTCATGCAGCTCACCTTGCACATCTCCCTGATGGTCACTGAGCCTTCTGCCCCTGATATGTTTTGGACCTGCTGGCCAGTCAGTTTTCAATCAGGAAAGGTAGAAATGCTCAGTTTATAGGCAAAATTATCCCTCTAGCAATAATGAAAATGTAGGCTGCTGACAAAAGGCATAATCTCTTTAGCATGGTCCCACTCTTCTGAGTCTGCATGTTCCATTCCTTGCTGATCTGGCTGGAAATAACCCCCCCAAAAAATCATAGAATTTTCATAGAATGATTTGGGTCAGAAGGGGCAGGGCATTACTAAACTCCTCTGAGTGACCATTTTCATCCCCTCAGCACAGAGCTGTTCATGACACCACGCTCCTACTCAAACGCTGTTTTCCAATCCTTTAAACCCAAAAGCCAAAAAATATTCATTATTGAAGCACTCAATAAAAGCCATCCCTAGTGTGACCCTTTGCCAGAGGATTTCCATGCAGGACCACCAGTCCTGGTCAACAGGGACCATTTCCCAGAGTGTAGACTCACATGTAGTCAGTGGATTCAGCTGAATCCAACCCTTCACCTGCAGGATTGAACGTAGGAGTAGATGGCACAGTCAGACAAGCTAAGGGGCAAGACAGGGTGGCAGAAATAATGAGAAGGTGAAGTCTATGATCCCTTGAGAGATGCAGGCTGGTGAGAATTTAAACAAGGCTAGAAGTCAGCTCTGAAAACACATTGAGGATTTGTCCTCATGGGAGAAAGCCAAATGGAGGGGAGGATTTCTGTGGGAATGGCTTTGCTGAGCTTTCAATTCCAGCTGTCTGTACCTGATAGAACTCAGAAGGCTACAAAATAGGGATTCTTTAGTACTACCCTATCAGACCTACACCAGCTCCTAAGGGAGATGCAAAACCCATCCAGGCATCTTGAGGCATATATTTGGGGTCTCTGCAGCCATACAGGCAGCCAGGATAGATCCCCACCCTCCTGCCTGGTCTGTCGACCAGCACAAGCCTCATGGATAGCTGGGGGTGTTAGTTCATCAAGGCATGGCATGAATTCCCTCGCTGGAATTTGTTTGCTGTTCCCAGGCAACAGGCCAGGGTTTGTTTGGCAGAGGGAGTGAGACAGAGGTGAAATCCTCCACTTCTGCCCTAAGAACATCATTGTGGCTGGAGCTCTGGAATCAGGAGCAGGACGGTGGTTGGATGAGCTCCTGCTTGGAGGAGCTGAGGTTCCATAGCTGTGGGCAACCCCTTAGACCCAGGTTGTCTCTTACATCCCTGGCAATCCCACACAAACCAATGCAACCACCTACATGCCCAGCTTTTCTTTCATCCCCATGCAGGAGAAAGGGGGTCACATTCCACCTGCTCACGTGGCTGCTCCTCCAACTCCTGTGGAGTGAAAGATCTCACAGCCAGCTCCAGGGGTGTGCTAGGGAGATAAAATACTCTGGCATTCAGAGACTGTATCTGCACGAGTAAATGGAATCACATGAGGCTCAGGCTCAGACATAGTGCATACTCTCATGTGCTGTCAGCAAAAGGAGCCCTTGGCCAAGCTGTTCCTTGGCACAGTTTGGAGGTGGGCACATTCCAGGAATCATCTGTAATAGACAACTGGCATCTGAATGTGGTCATGCAGCTGGTGGGGAGAATTCAGCTGTGAGAACACAAGGTATGCTCTGTCCATGTACTCTGGGGCAAAGAACAACATTTTCTGTGTCTGGCTCTGGACTCCTCAACGTGAGACAGACACGGACCTGTTGGAGCGAGTTCTGAGGAAGCCAAGAAGAGTGGTCTGTAACGAGAGCCTGCCCAAGGCCATGGGGGATTTCTGGGCCAGGGCTGAGTCCAGGGCTGAGCCCATGGTCATTTTTTCACTGGCTAAATTGCAAGGCTCTATCAGTGCCTGCTTGGCTTGGGGTTTGGTAAAAAGCCACAGGTGGGATGTGGAGGTGGAGGTGGCGTCACAAGCTGGCAAGGGTTCATTCACCAAAGGATTTGCTACCGCTGGCATCAATTTATACCAGGATTCATTTAAAATAATGCTGCTGAGATCCTGACCCAAAGGCAGATGAAGTCAGTGGAGACATCCTTCCAGCTTGGGGCTAAGGGTGGATGCAGATTGATTTGACTCCTCCCCAGCCTCTGAACCTCTCAAGTGCCCAGGAGACGATTTCTGTGCCACGTGTCTCTGAGCACAGATGAGCCTTTGTGCATGGTGGGCTCTGAAACAAGACATCTGGTGGCAGGTTGGGAAGCAGGAAAAGGCAGGAGGCTGCTGGGCCAGCCCCAGTAGGCTCAGCAGAGGCTGAGGCCAACACAGCATCGGGACCATGCCAGAGGGAGCAAGACCAGCTGTTGTTCAAGCAGTTGCCCAGGGGACAGAAATTTCCTGCCCCTGATTTCTGAAGGAAATCTGGTTTTTGTTGGTACTGTCTAGTTCTGGCTTTTTTTCCCAAGGCACGTTCTGCAACTCAACCATGTACCAGAGCTGCAGAGCAGGGGCTTCTGGTGGTGGGGAGGACACATCCTGGTCCTGTGGAGCCTGCAGCATCCAAACATCTCCAGGCACAGCTCACCCTCTGCGATGGTGCTGCTCCCACCACAGGAGAGCAGCTGAGTTGGAGATAAAACATGGCATTTTGCCATCCATCACTGGGAACATCACGGCCACGTGGCCCTCTGGCTCTGCTCTAAACATCATCCCTGGAGCACATCAAGCCGCCTGCACACACATGTTCAGGTCACACACTCAGAGCAGGACACTCAGATGAGCATCCACACACTCCTCCCTGCCTGGGCTGCAGCTCAAGAGTTGCAATCTCTTTTCTGTTAGATAAACTCTGCCTAAATTCTTTCCTTGGGAAGTTCTTTGCTGTGAGGGTGGTGAGGTCCTGGCACAGGTTGCCCAGCGAGGTTGTGGACTCCCCATGCCTGGAGGTGTTCAGGACCAGGCTGGGCTGGGCTTGGAGCAACCTGGTCTAGTGGGAGGTGTCCCTACCCATGGCAGGGGGTTGGAACTGGATGGTCTTTAAGGTCTCCTTCAAGCCAAACCATTCTATGATTCTGTGATTCTAAGAAATCCCACTGCACCGTCTCTCACATTGGAGATACTGATCCTCAGACGTGGGTTATGGTCTTCCAGGCACTGCACCCAGCAGTACCACCAAATAGGCAGAACACCAACACTTGTAGAGAGGTTCTACACACATCCTTGCAGCCAACCCTCCCACAGATGGTTTTCCAGAACCATTTTCCATCCCCAGATCGTGCACGGCCAGTTTACACGACGCCCTGTTTCAGTGCTCGGTGTCCCGTGAGCCAAAGTCCAGCTGGTGAAGGCCCCTTATCTGCTCTGTTTGATGAAGGTGATCCTTGTTCTGTTCAAGCAGCCTGAAGGACGTGGGCTTTACATTTTCCAGCACCACCTGGCATCCAGTCTGCAAATTAAAAGCTACCAAGGTGACTAATTAAGGGAAAACAGAAGACTTGGTGATGGCCTGGGCTCTGTCGTTGCTGTAAAAAGAAACCTTCATAAAGTTTTTATTTCCTCTTCCTCTGTTTGTTGTTGGTTGGGGGAGATTTCTGCTTGTTGTTTGCTTTGTGTTGTTTTCTAAAGTTGAAACACAGGTCACACCTCTACTGATTTCCTAGAACTGACCTGGAGAACTAGTACAAACCTGAGAGCCTGCCAGCTTTCTTGGGACAGCTGGAATACACGAGCTTTCGTAATGCTTCTGAGTATTGCAGGAATCCCAGCTTTCCCATTTAATAAATGCAGAAATTAATAAAATACTAAATTGCCATTTTTCTTGACAGCTGTAAACAAAACCTTGGAAATCATCCTCTTTTCAGCTGGAAGCTGGGAAGGAGAGGCAGACCTTTGATTTTTTTTTTTTAAGGATCCCATTATTTTCAAGCCAACTTTGTGTGTTGGGGAGTGCTGAGAAGGAGACCCTGGATTTTTTCACACCTGACTCTGTCAGTGCTAAACACAGAGATTGGGAGCTGGAAATAAAAAAAAAACCAAAACCCAACACTTTGATACTGCAAACACTTGGATTGGATTTTAACATCACATGCTGGAGCCTACAAACACAGAGCCAGACTGGGTCAGCCTCAACATCCTGTCTCCAGCAGCAAGCAGTAGCAGACTCCCCAGTGCTCAGCGCTATTTGTTGACAGAACCCTGTCTTTTTTAATTTTTTCCCTTTTTGTTTTTTTTTCTTCTCGTTTTCGTTTATTTTTCCTTAATTTTTTTGCCTGTAACGTGGTGTGACCAAGAGCGGGCACGCCCCGTGCAATTGTTTGCTGTTGTGTTGAAATGCACCTGAGATTGACAAAGTTCCCTCCACTCCGGGAGCGTTACACAACCCCTCAGGGCACTATAAATCCAGGATTTCCCTTCGCTCCTCCCCGTGGTGGGACCTCCACCCACCAGCCATGCGGATCCTCCAGCTGCTCTTTGCAGTCATTGTCATTCTCCTCCTCCAGGACATTCCGGGTAAGGACAAAATGCTCACAGGGGTTTCTGCAGGAATTCGAGAGAGCAAAGACAGGTTCCTACCCTGAGGGAGAAAAGGACAAGACAGGGCCCTCAAGTCAAGGCTGACCTAACTCTTGCTTCCAAGGAACAAGTTTCTTCCGTGATGGTCCCCACGAAGTTCCTGGATGCAGCTGTCCCAGGTTCACAGGCTGTACATTCCCTCCTCCCCACTGCCTCAAAACTCACCCAGAAATGCTGAGCCTAAGCCAGGGGCCTGAGCTCTGCTCCTGAACAGAGGATGCAAACCTCATTCTCCACAAAACAAGGAGAATCCCATGAAATTCTCCTTGAGTAGAACACAGAGGTGGCAAATGCATGAAAATGAAAGCATGACCAGCAGGTTGAGGGAGATGATTTTCCTCCTCTGCCCCACTCAGGTGAGACCCCACCTGCAGAGCTGCCTCCAGCTCTGGGGCACCAACACAAGAAAGATGTGGAGCTGCTGGAGTGAGTCCAGAGAAGGCCACAGAGATGGTCCAAGGGCTGGAACCCCTCTGCTCTGGAGACAGGCTGGGAGAGCTGGGGGTGTTCATCTGGAGAAGAGAAGGCTCCAGGGAGACCTTGGAGCCCCTTCCAGTGCCTAAAGGGGCTCCAAGAGAGCTGGAGAGGGACTTTGGACAAAGGCCTGGAGGGACAGGACAAGGGGAATGGTCTTAAGCTGAAGGAGGGAAGGTATAAATTAGATATTAGGAAGAAATTCTTTACTGTGAGGGTGGTGAGGCCCTGGTACAGGTTGCCCAGAGAGATTGTGGATTCTCCATCCCTGGACAGCGCTTGAAGCAACCTGGTCTAGTGGAAGGTGTCCCTACCCATGGTAGGATGTTGGAAGTAGATGATCTTTAAGGTCCCTTCCAACCCAAACCATTCTGTGTTTCTTTGATTCTATGAAGTCAAAGCCATCTTTCAGGGGAAAAAGCAGGGAGAAAGACTGCTAGTTTACTTTTTTGTCTGTCTGCTTTCTTTTGAGATTTTGTTTTAATAGAAAAACATTCCTTAGCTTGGTATTTTCACTGGTTGCTTGCATATATATGTTAGGAATTCAGGTTACATTCAGGTGTAAGTCACTATGAGGTTACCAGGACTATGGTGGTATCACTTTAACAGACATCAAACCTGATAACCAGGAAGAGCAGATTTACTTGTTTAGCCTGTTTATGCTCTCATTTATTTAAGTCATAGGGATAAAGAGGGGAGAGAGAAGGGTTTACCCATTCCACTGGTGATGGAAAGGTATCATTGCATCCCTTCAGAACCCCCAAACTTGGTGTTTTTGCTGTGTGTAAAGAGAAGCAGCACATACCCTGCTTATCAAAACAGGAAGACTTAGAAAGCCCAAGCAAACAATAACCCAAAACATCAAGAAACAAACAAACAAACAAAAAAATCAAACAAACCAACATATAAAACACCAGTTCCAAAAGACATTTCTCTATCTTTTGATGCTGTCCAAGGGATGCACCTCACCTAACTCATCTAACCTGACTTAGCCAACCCAAACCTGAGTGTCTCACCTAGGCCAGCTGCTAGGAGACTCCCAGTGCTTGCAGGAGGGAGTTGCTCCTCCCAAGCACATCTGACTTTCACCGTGGATCCAGCCGAATTTCCCTGTTGCCAGCTGAAAGCCTCTCATTGCTCATCCACCAACACAGTGGGGCTCTGGCTGGGTTTCACGTCTCCTAATCAGGTCTCCTGCCCCCTTTCCCCAGCAGCCAGAGGCCTTTCAGACAGCCAGCAGTGCAGGAACAACCGTGGCCGCTGCCGGAGGCTTTGCTTCCACATGGAGCGCTGGGAAGGGAGCTGCGCGAACGGCCGCCAGCGCTGCTGCCGGTGAGAGTGGTCCCACCAGGACAGAGCCCAGCACCCCAGGAGAACCAGCCCGCTGACCCTGCAACCACAACTGTACACAGGACCTGCTCTCAGACACCTCCACGCTTGGTTTGTCCATCACCAATAAACCTGTTGGTTTCTTATGTCCTCCTGGGTCCTGAGTGCAGCCGTGTTTCCCTCTGGGATGGACCATCCTGACCTACACTTGGGGTTTGATGCTGCTTGAGGTGCACTGGGGTGTCCAAAACATCTGCACAAGGCTGACAGGTGTGATATAGGACCAAGGGGTGTCTTTCCAGAGTGGCAGCAAGAGAGGGGTCTGCTGGGCTTGTCCAAGTCTCTCTTCTAGCCCATTCCTCTACCCCTGTCTCAGGCCCAGCCTTTCTCAAACTCAGTTTCTTGCTCTCTTCAGGAAAGGCCATGGCAGGATCCATACTTTCAAGGAGATGAATCCAAGACAGAGGTATGATTTGTCCTCCAGAAGTGCCTCTTCCTCTCCCACAGAAACAAGGTGAACCAGGGTATATAACTCACATAATCCAACCTGATCTAGCAGAAGATGTTCCTGCTCGTTGCAGGGGGTTTGGACTAAATGACTTTTAAAGGTCTCTTCCGACCCAAATAGATGCCACTCACATCACATGAGGGACATCACTGCCTCTTTTCCTGCATATGCTGATCTATTGAGTGGAATTATGAGTGGGAATGGGCCAAGGCCAAGTTCACTTACAGCAGCTCCTCACCAGGGAGTAAATGTTGCTGACTGTGGAGCTAAGAAGGAAGAGGAATTGCCTGTTGTGATGTGGTCTGGAGCAGGACCCCAGAAGCAAGTCTTCACCTTGGAGGTGGTGAGGTGGCAATGAGGTGGTGTAGGGTGAGCAACAGTAGAGATGTCTTGAAGGTGTGAGGAGAGAGATGGCTTGACAGGATATGAAAGTCTCCCAGAGAGAAAAGCTGGAAGATTCCTCTCTGGAAAACACCCATTATATGGTATCTAGGACATGCAAGCAATGAAGTGGAATTAATTCCCACCCTAGAACCCCCAGCTACACATGTGACTTCAGCCTAAACCCACTCTGCTATCTAAGCCAGGGGGACCAGTCTTGTCCTGGAGGAAACAGGGAAACCAGTAAAACTAGCTGACAGTTGTCAGCCAGTGGAGATCTATCCTATCTCTGCCTGGACTGTGAGCAGGAAAAGATTCCCTCACTCCTCCTGAACCAGCGAGGGACTGGGCTCCTGTGGGCTCCGTGCTGGAATAGCCCGTCCTTGCTCCCAGACCTGCAGGTTGCAAATACGGCGGCAATTCCTTCCTGCAGTCCCCTCTCCTGGATGCTCCTCCTCTCCGTTGAGGGACGGTCCTGCTCCACGGGGCCCTAGGAGAGCTCAGCCAGAGGTTAGCAGCCACTCCGGCTCACAGGAGCCATCATTCCCATCGGGAGATAAGGCTCCCCTTGATAACAAGACCTGCCAGAAACGAGCCTCCAGTTTTTCCACCTTTTTGAAGTCTAGCCGGTGAAGTTTTGCAGAACCTTGTCTCTTTGCCAAAGTAACCAACTTCCAGCTCCAGCCTTTGCCTTCCCTCCTTTCCCCCTACCTCCTCCCCCTGCCTTCCCTCTTCCTCCTCGCTCCTCCGTGCACACGCCTCTCCGTGGGGCTGATAGAGATGCTGGAGGGGTTGGACACGACGAGGGGGTGATGTCATCTGTTTTTGGCCCTTCAGAGGAGCAGGCGCTGCCGCAGGAGGAGGCAGGGGTTAGACACGTCTGCCTCTACCCAGCCTGGCGCCGGGAGCAACTGGGAGCCTTCCCTTGGCAGCCGCCCCTGCGCCTTATCAGGGGCAGGATGACACCTCGGGGACGGGATGCCGGGGCTGCAAAGGGAAAGGAGGCGGGGAGCCCCTGAATGTGAGCCTTGTGAGAGGCGTGGACGCCTGGGTGTGCACAGGGCTGTGTGTGTGTGAGTGTGTGAGCTCACTGGAAGCAGGGAAGTCGCTCCCAGCAGGATGGAGCCGGCTATCAGCCGCCGGGGAAGCAAAGAAGAAAACGACTCTGTACCAGAGCCCAGCCGAGTCAAGGGCGATGCTGTCACCCAGCTCCGCTCCTGTTGAGGCCTGGGAAAGTTTAACCTTTCATATCCCAGGCAGACAACCTGGAAAATCCTGGGCCACCATCTGAAAAGGGTTAGAAGATCCTTCTTGCCATCAAAAGAGGAGGTCGGGGCAGAGGGAGGGAGGTGAATCCATCTGTCCCACACCCAAAACTTGGGTTCAGGAAGGATCTCAAGCAGAGCTGGATACAGGTTTACCATGGAAATAGTTTTGAGATGGAGCACTGTGTCCCTCTCTGGAAGATTTTGGCTTTTTTTTTTTTTCACACTTCAAATGGCCAACCTTCATTCCCCTTAAAACAGCAACAACCCTAGCACCCCCACCTTTTTTCTTCTCTCCCCCAGAAATGTGGTTTGATCAGAAAAGTATGAAATATTTTTGGCTAAATCCAGAGCAAACTATGCTTCCTATCTCCTGCAACAGGAGGGAAAAGCCTTGTGGGACACAGGAGCTGTAGCCCAAGGAGAGAGAGAGAGATTTCCCTACACCAATGGTGTTTTAATATATTTAATTTTGTATTATGCATTAATACTAGAAAGAATATTTATTTTCCCCATTCTGATGGATCATCCTGTTTGGAGACTGGCGATTTAGAGGAAAATGAAGAATTTGAGGAAAGGATCTACAGCTCCTGGGGCACAGGACAGAAATCTAAACAATGAGTGGTTCTCTGTCTGGAAAATTTATAAAATTAATTTTCTTTTGCTTGGAATAAATAAGATTTTCTGCAAAAGTCATTCTCAGGTATTGCAATTGCAGTGAGAAAACAGATACTGAAAAACTAGGAGTGCTATAAAATCAGGGTCACCTGCAGGGACTCTCAGCCCTGTTTCAGAAGAGCCCCTTCATCTCAGGCTGAGCTGAGCCCTTGTGTGTGGTAAGCAATCTGAATACCTACAAAGCACAGTTTTCCATCCCCATGGCCTCTACAGCTCCCTTGGAACCAGAGGAACAGGCTCTGTGCAACAAGGAATTGTGTCTTACAAGGGTTTTCTTATCTCTGTGGATGGCAAAGGGAGCCCAGGGCAAGCCACCACCGTGGAGACTCTTACCCTCAGTCAGCTGGCAGACAACACCAGGCTGGGTGGGAGTGTTGATCTGCTGGAGGGCAGGAAGGATCTGCAGAGGAGTCTGGACAGGCTGGATCCATGGGCTGAGGACAATCGTAAAGGGTTGTAAAAGGCCAAGTGCCATGTCCTTCACTTGGGTGACAAAAACCCCCTGCAGCTCCAGGCTGGGGGAGGAGTGGCTGGAAAGATGGAAAAGGCCCTGGGGGTGCTGGTTGACAGCAGCTGAACATGAGCCAGGTGTGCCCAGGTGGCCAAAAAGGCCAATGGCATGTGGACTATACCAGCACTGGTGTGGCAGCAGAGCCAGGACAGTGATTCTTCCCCTGTGCTGGGCACTGCTGGGCCACCTCCAGTCCTGGGGGCAGTTTTGGGGCCCCCACAACAAGAAGGACACTGAGAGGCTGGAGCATGTCCAGGGAAGGGAACGGAGCTGGGGAAGGGGCTGGAGCACCAGGAGAGGCTGAGGGAGCTGGGGGGGGCTCAGCCTGGAGAAAAGGAGGTTCAGGGGGGACCTTCTGGCTCTGCAACTCCCTGACAGGAGGGGGGAGCCAGGGGAGGGTTGGGCTCTGCTCCCAGGGAACAAGGGGTGGGACAAGAGGAAACAGCCTCAAACTGCAGCAGGGGAGCTTCAGGTTGGACATTAGGAAGAATTTCTTCATGGAAAGGGTTGTCAGTCTTTGGAAGGGGTTGCCCAGGGAGGTGGTGGAGTCTCCATCCCTGGAGGTGTCCAAGGAATGACTGGACGTGGCACTCAGTGCTCTGGGCTGGGGGACAAGGTGGGGATCGGGCGCAGGTTGGACTCGATGATCCTGGAGGTCTTTTCCAGACTAAATCATTCTGTGATTCTGGGTGATTCTGTGATTCTGCTGGTCAAATGAACCTCTGCCAGCAAAACCTTGGCACTTTTTATACACGAATAAATTGATGCCCTGTTTGTAGACCCTGACAAGGGGACTAAGAAGCAGTGCAGCCCCTGGCACTGCCCCGTGCTGACCTTGGCTGTTCACATCCCAGCCAAAGCCTGGCAGTGGGTCAGCCCTGACTGCTCAGAGGCTGTGCAATAAAGTGCATTTCTTTTCTAAGCATAAATAAATGACTTCACCCTTCTGGCAAGGTGCTCTGGGCTCTTTTGGCAGCCCCACGTGGAAGGACAGCAGTGCTGGAGCAGCACAGACCCCTCTCCCCAGGGATGGAGCACTGGATGCTCCAAAACAAACACTGTGGTGAGCAGCTGCCAGGCTGCTCCCCAGCATGACAGCAAAGCCACCTGAAGCCAAAATCTCATGGCTCTCAGTTTGGAGATGCCCCAGGGCAGTGGGGAATTTGGAGGAATGTGCAGGGGAATGGCTTTGCATCCCAGATGAGAGAGGGTAAATGAACTCTTTACCCCTCTCCATTCTCCTCCCCAGTGCCACAACTTTCAGGACCCTTCTCTAAACCCTGTGAACACTCTGCTCTTCCTTCAGGATCATCTCCCTGTGCTTGGGATGGACAGAAAAGCTGTCAGGAGGCCTTATTGTCCAGATCTTCATGGCGTTATCAGCAACTCCCACACACTGGAAGTGAGATATGTGTGACAACATTTTTTCCATCAGGGAGCTTATCATTGCTGAGAAAAGGAGAAGGGACTGGAGAGGGTGATGGGGAGGATGAGGGAAGGAGGGGAGGTTCATGGGCATGAATGCCTACCCACCCCATCCTCCACCCACCCCATGATCCCCAAATCTATGAAAGAAGGAGAGGAAAAACCAGTTTTTTGGAGGAATGTGTTGTCCAACCTGTTGTGTCAGACCTAAAGCCTCCTGGCCCAGTAGAGCCAGTCCTAAATTTCTTGGGTAAGATCCTAAAACTCTCTTCCTGAACACACATCTCTTAATTCATAGGGGTGTATATACAAGTGGAGAGACCTTCTGCAAGGATGTTGGCTGGGCTAGTGAGACCCCAAGGGGTATGACCCCTCCTTGGTGTCAGACAGATCCTTCCCAGGGCTGGGGGAAGCTCCAGCCAGCAGGAATAATAATAATAAAGCAAAAATCTTGGCTGTATCAGACCACGACAGAGCAACTGAGATCCCATCACAGTGATTGCATCTCGCTGGGGTTTTTCAGTGGTCACTCCAAAAACTCCAAAAGGTCTGGGAAGGAGGAGTCCTGGGCCACTATCCTGTTTTGTAGAATAGAACCTGAAACCTGGCTTTCTCAGTTCTCATCTGGAGAAGACAGAAGGAGAAGAAATAAGGGATGGTTCTTCAAGCCTGGAAGTCCCTGCCCAGCCTGGGGGACCTGATGCCATGGTCCTGGAGCACCAAGAAACAGCAAAGTCTGTGCTACAGGAGCTGTAGTGACAAACCCAAACCGGCAGCTGGGTGATGGGAAGGCTTTAGGGAACTACCAGACTTGGTGAGAATTCAGATAGAGGTCTGGAACTGGCACCACTTGCAAGGGCAACACATCCCTGTGAGGAATGCAGGACAAGGAGCTGAGGATACAGGTGTGATTTCATAGAACCATGGAATGGTTTGGGCTGGAAGGGATCTTAAAGATCAGCTAATTCCAATTCCCCTGCCATGAGCAGGGAACCTTCTGCTAGACCAAGTTGCTCAAAGCCCAGTCCAGTCTGGCCTTGAACCCTTCCAGGGATGGGAAGTCCACAGTTTCTCTGGGCAACCTGTGCCAGGGCCTCATTGCCCTTAGAGTAAAGAATTTCTTCCTAATTTCATTGAGTCTGTACATTTGCTCTGGAAATCACTATGTTTATTCCAAATTCGTGCATATCCCATGTTTGCAATTAGCCCCTTTTCTCCCAAGCTCTGAGGTTCTGCTTGGCCCACAGCAGCCCTTGGAAGCAGCCACCTCAAATAAAACACAGTTCCTGGGATTAAAAAAAAAAAGAGATTAAATAACTTCTCCCTCCAAGATGCTGCTTGCAAGGAAAGCCCAAGACAATGCTGTCCTGGTTTTACTTCAAGGCAAGAAATTTGGCAATGCTGTCTTAGGTTATCACCACAGGGAGGTGATTGCCCAAAGGAGACATCTCTGAAAGCAAAGGTGAAGCTGAGGGCCTCCTTGCAGGGCATGGGAACACGTTTATCTCCCCAAGGAGGACAGTTATTGATTTGCCTGATGGACTCTTTGCATCATGGACAGTTGAGGATTTGCATTATGGACTCTCCAGGCTGATGTTTCCAAGGAAGGGGCTGGAAGACAACACAATCCTTCAGCATATGATCCACAGTCCAGGGGTAGCCCTATCTGAGCACCAGACATCTCCTGACAGAGAGCACATGGAGAGAAAACACATGGGAGCACAAGGCAGGGGAAAAATGTGGATGTTTTGTCTGCTCCGTGGTGTGATTAGTTCTGGTAGCCGGGGTGGGGAGGTGGCAGCTGCGCTTCTGTGATTAATGGGAGGTTTCACCATCAGCATCATCCCTCCCAGGCTGCCTGTTCCTCTGGGAGCTGCTATCTGCTGGTAGATGATGTTCCTCAAGCACAGTTCGTTAGCAGAGTCCCCTGGGGGGTGACAGACTGCGGTGGGTTAAGCACAGGCTGGAAAAGGGTCTCTTGGATTTTGTGAACTGACACAGTGGGGGATGAACTGAGGTCCTGCTGAGTGTAGGCAGAAGCAATTCTGGCTCGAGCTAATCCAGTTATCAACCCCCACAACAGCCCTGTCACTCACCAGTCACGTGGTGAAAGCCTTCAAAAATGCCTTCGGAGACTGGCAGAATCATCCCACCAGCCACTGCCAGTCTCCAAGCTGGATCATCCTGAGATAAAAATGTGGAGACTTTCTGTAACTTGGGCATGGGACAGAGACAAATGGGTTTCTCACAGATTAGTCTGCAGCAGTAACTCTCTCCTCAGAGCAGTGGTCAGCCTCAGGCCAAGAAATGAGGTTTGTGGAGGAGGGTGGTGCTGTAAGGCCAAGAAATATGGGGTCTTTTAGCAGGGCCTGTTGTGATAGGACAAGGGGTGATGCTTTTAAACTAAAGGAGAGTCAATTTAAATTATATATGAGAAGAAGTTTTTGCAATGAGGGTGGTGAAACACTGGCACAGGTTGCCCAGAGAAGCTGTGGCTGCCCCATCCCTGGAAGTGTTCAAGGCCAGGTTGGATGGGGCTTGGAGCAACCTGGGATAGTGGAAGGTGTCAGCAGCCACTGTAGGGAGAATGGACTAAGTGAACTTTAAATGTCCCTTCTAGCACAAACCAGTCTATGGTTCTATGAAATATCTTCTGGTAGTGTGAGGAAGGAGAAGGTGCCTTGGATTTTTGCGGAAATCCTCCCTTACCTGTACATAAGCACAATGCATCCATGTCAATGTTGTGCTGCTCTGAGAACAGAAGACTTTTTGCCAGATTGCTCTTTCACCATCCAGGCAACTGAAGAGGTGAAGAGTTTTCTCTAGAACCTCAGAAGATCTTCCAAACCTGACCATCCAGCAGTTCACCTGGACTGCAGGGTGGCAGCCTGGCAGAGGTCAGAGACATCTCCAGTTGTTTCCTTGATCAGGTGCTCCTTGATCATCTCTTTGTGTCTCTCTGTCTTCACAGCTTGCAGGTCATCAAAACTTGCTCTGGAGGAGTGGTACCTGCACCAAGGAAGGTGAGCTAATGGTACATGGGGAAAGGACCCCACTAGTGGGGCCACAGGCTGGATAACACAGGTGAAGCATGGACCACCTTGCATGGACCAAGACACAATGGCACAAGGAAATTGGAACCAGACAGGGATATATAACTGCGGTGGTAGTGGATCAAGGGTTGGACTTGATGATCTCAGAGGTCTTTTCCAACCCAGCTGATTCTATGATTTTATGATTCTATTGATATTGGCCAAGTGTCCCAGGACAAACCACCACACATCATCAGGAACAGAAAGAAGCCAGCTCTTCTGTACAGTAAAAGAGCAATCCTGTTTCCTTATATTGTTTAACTTGCTGTGCTGATGTGTCTGTGAGTTGACCACAAAGCAGGCAGCTGGCAGCTCTGCTCCAGGTGCCTTGAACTGTCCTTTGAGCTCAAGAGTTATTCAGCCTAGAGAAGAGAAGGCTCTGGGGAGACCTTAGCACCTTCCAGTACCTAAAGGAGCAACCGGACCCTTGTCCAAAGTCCCTCTCCAGCTCTCCTGGAGCCCCTTTAGGCACTGGAAGGGGCTCTCAGGTCTCCCTGGAGCCTTCTCTTCTCCAGGTGAACAGCCTGTCTCCAGAGCAGAGGGGCTCCAACCCTCGGAGCATCTCTGTGGCCTCCTCTGAGCACAGTTCAGCCATCAGTACATTCCCAACAGGCTCTTCTACAGTGAAGAAGTCTCAGACCTGGAATGATTCTGAAGGAACACCATGTCAGGTGTGCCTCCACCACTTCCTTCTGTGTTTTGGGCAGGGTTACATCACACGTTACAATAATCAGGATGGAAAATTATAAGGACCTGGACTGGGGTTTTATCCACGCAGGTGTAGAAGAAAGGCAGTATTTTGGAGCAGGAAAAGGATTTCCATGTGCCACAAGTTCAACCTGCTCCAAGGTGAGACCTTGGAAGTGATCATACACCCAAGGCATCATGAGAAAGTGGTGGTGTCTGCAGAAATCAGCCAGGAAACACAGTTGTTATGTTCTGCCACATTAAGATTTAACACCAGGACACCAGCACAGGGAACCTGAGGCAGGACAGACCTGGGACATGGGCACAAGCCCCTCTCTCTGATGTTTCACCCCAGCAGGATGACAAGAGGCTGGTTCAAATCAAGTCATAGAAACAGAGAGTCACTGAATGGTTTGGGTTGGAAGGGACCTTAAAGACCATCTTTTCCCAACACCCTGCCATGGGAAGGGACACCTTCCACTAGACCGGGTTGCTCAGAGCCTTGTCCAACCTGGCCTTGAACACTTCCAGGACTGTCCTTGTCCCGAGGATTGTCCCTCTTTAGGGACAGCTTGCACAAGGTAGTGACTCCATCTCACCACAATGAAAAACAGGGCCACTAACAGACTAATTACCAGGTTTCACAACAGGCTAATTAACATCTTCCCACAGGGCTGTACTTGGAGTATCCCAGTCAGGTATGACCCCGTGGGCGTGTGACAACCCCTGTGCACAGGCCTGCTGGAGCATCCCCAGCTCCCACCTTGCTGTGAGGCTGAGACCTGTTTCCTAATAGGATGAGGAGGATATTTCCAGGCTGCTTTTGTTTCAGCAGCTTCCTCTCTGCTGAAGTAGAAGGCGTGATCTCCATTTCCCTCCTACCCTCCATTATTCCTCAATATTCCTCTTCCAGGTTCTTTTCCTTATCTGCCGCCACCTTCCTGTTTTTCTTCCTCGCCCAGCACTCTCCAGCCTCCCTGGCTCCTGGACCATCAGCTCCTGTCGAAGTGCTTCCTCCTCCCCTGGCCAATGTCCTCCCAGCGATAGCCCCGAGCATCCCGGGGGACCACAGGCATCCCGTGGGGTCCCGCTGGGAGAGGGTGACAGAGCTGACCCCACGCCAAAGGAAACAGCGCCGGGAGGAAACAGCGGCACTGGGCTCCCAGAATATCTCCACCAAGGGTTACCCCAGGGATGCAGAGATAAGCAGGAAAAGTCTCTTGGAAGGGGGAAGGAGGAGGAGGTCAGGGCTGCTGGGCTGAGATGTTTGTGTGTCTTCTGGCACAAACACCGGTCTGGGCTTTCCCGGCAGGCGCCAGAGTCCTTTCTGGGGGGCAGTTGTTTGTTCAGCCTCTGCTCACCTTGGGACGTGCAGCTCAGCACTGTGGTGAGGGAGATGCTCAAGGCCATGGGGAGTCAGTGTTAGGAGAGCCAAGTCCTGACATAGCAATTCCCCAGGAGAGGGTCCCCTCTTTTTTTGGTGCTTGTTGCCTCAGGTGGGTGCCAATGCAGGGTAAGGACCTCGCTATGCCTGGTGCTGGAAACACTCAGGGCTACCCCTTGCCCCTTAAGGTGGGATCTACAGGCACTTGGTGGACACATGGGCCCACAGTGACACAGCCCATCCCATGGGACAGCTGCCTGCTCTGTGAGCACTACCACAGGTGATGTCCACCATACACCTTCGTGGGCCAGTCCTAGGAGCCTGTGGTTCATGCAAACACCAGCACACAGTGTTTGTCACCTACAAGTCCTTGGAGAGGCTGCAGATGCTTGGAAAATGCAGGGAGGCCCCTCTGGGAAGGCTCTATGGTGTTTTGTCAGCCCTCAAACTCTGAAGTCCATCCCCCAGGGGGTGACCAGGTGCCTCAGAACAGTGAAGGCTGTGGTCAGAAGTTACCACTACTTCTCTCCCCATCCCAGAGTCTCTCCATGACAGGAACCTCCTGCAGCCAAGTAATGCCTTGGGATGAGGAAAAATTCCTTGGCAGACAAGGAAAAGACCCTGGAAGAGGAATATTGAGGAATAGTGGGGGGGAGGAGGGAAGTTAAGGTCATGGCTTCTCCTACAGCACAGGCATAGCTGGAGATGACATTTCTCTTCTCTTTTCTTTTGTGTTTTCTCCTCTATTCCATTTCATTAAATTCTGTTAAATTTCATTAAATTCCTTTCCATTCATATCATTCATGATTCTGTGACTGTGCTCAAGGGCTGTGTGTTGGGACATCTGCCACCCTTTCCCTGCCATGAAATGGCCACCTCATGACTAAAGATGACCCATTTCAATCTAGCTGACTTGTTACCTCATCAGCTGGGGAAAAAAAATCTGCCAACTTCCCCTCCAAACCTCAAGACTTCTCCAAAGTCCCAGAACAGCATAACTTTACACTTAGGTCTCAGCTTAAACAGAGGCACATGACTCTGCTGCAATGAGCACAAAGCCTGCTCGCTGTCTCAGAGCCAGCTCCATCCACCCTTCCCAAGCCAATCCCACTGCCTTCCTCCTGCTATACTTATCAGAATGATTTAGCTGGTTGGAAAGTACTTGGGGAGGCAGTGGGGGTGGAGTGACCTTGGAATTCAGCCGTGGGAGAAAACCTGCAGCCGCCTCCAGCCCGATGTGGCTGTTGCAAGATGCTCTCACATCCCCCTCGGGGTAATTCCAGTGTGAAGCCAGGAGGCTGCTCATCATTTGTTGAATTTGTCATGCTCTGCAGGTAATTTGTAGGTCTTTAGCACCCTGGTGCCTGGCCAGTTGGGGTCCTCCTTGCGAGGGAGACCTGCCTGCCTCCCAGACCTTTAGAATCCTCACATCCAGCTGGAGATAAGCGGGATGAACTGGTGTCCCTTTTCTTCTGAGCAGGAGATGGTTCAAATCAATTTGTCCTCACTCTGTCCTTCTGAACCACAGGGACAGTCAGCCTGAACTGGGAATTCTTACTGATACAAGTGAGATCCATGCGTGTAAGTACCTAAAAAAAGTTTTGACACCTTTACGGTCTCCTGTGGCAGTGAGATCAGAGGAGAATAACACACAAAACCTCTCCCAAACCCCCACAGTGAGACAGAACAGTGTGCAGTTGCCTTTTACTCCTTGATTTTTTTGCATCCCTTGGGAAGATCTGTTCCCAGCTGAAAGCCCTGCTCATGCCAGCCAGGAGCCACTCACTCAATCCCTGCAGATGCAGGTGTGAACAAGCTGTGCAAGGGATTCCTGCCATACACCACAACACGTGGACTGATATTGGGCAGCCAGGCTGGCAGCAGTGGAGGATCAAGCACTGAGATATGAAGGTTTTATGGTGCTCAGCTTCCTGTTCATTCCTGGAGCACACATCCCTGGCATTTCAGGCTCTGACATAGTTTTTTCCTTCTCTGCTGGGACGCAACAGGACTCTGCAGTTGCTTTACTAAGCTGCCAGCAGGCTCTTGAAATGTTTCCACCGGTTTCTGTGAGGGCCAGTACTTGCTAAATCACAGAATCATGGAATGATTTGGGTTGGAAGGGATCTTAAAGCTCATCTCATTCCAGCCCCCTACCATGGACAGGGACACCTTCCACTAGCCCAGGTTGCTCCAATCCCTGTCCAACCTGGCCTTGGACACTTCCAGGGTTGGGGCAGGCACAGCTTCTCTGGGCAACCTGTGCCGGGGCCTCACCACCCTCACAGTGAAGAATTTCTTCCCAATATCCCATCTAACCCTGTCCTCTGGCAGAGGGAAGCCATTCTCCCTTGTCCTGTCCCTCCAGGTCCTTGTCCCAAGTCCCACTCCAGTTCTCTTGGAGCCCCTTTAGGAATTGGAAGGGGCTCTCAGGTCTCCCTGGGGCCTTCTCTTCTCCAGGCGAACACCCTCAGCTCTCCCAGCCTGGCTCCAGAGCAGAGGGGCTCCAGCCCTTGGAGCATCTTTGTGGCCTCCTCTGGCCTTGATCCAACAGGTCAATGTCCTTCCTGCCCTAGGGGCCCCAGAGCTGGATTCACAGCTCCAGGTGTGGCCTCACTGAATGCTGTTCCCAACCTGAGTGTCTAACAAAGGTGTCATTGGGCTGGGACATGATTCAATCCCTGCAGAACAGATAAGGATGCTGCAGCTCCATTATCTCATCACCTCCTGCTTTTCCTCACCTCTGATGTGGATCTGCCTTTGTTTCATTTAGGGAGGGGCAGAAGGACCACCCAAGATGTTCTGTGGTTACAGAGGATGATGACCACACCTGGAGAGGGTCAGGGCTGAAGGTGAAGGTTCTCATCTCTCCCCATTCCCTTGGAGGGGATGCTGCAGTGAGATTTTCCCCCACAAGAGCTTAAAATTAGAGGGTATGAGGCAGCCCAGCTCCCTTGTGGGATTCAGGATGGCAATTCCCAAACAGACATGGGATGAGGTGATAGAAATCATCCTCTGGGAATGAGACCTGTTCGAAGTGATTGGGCCAGGGGCAGATCTCACGATTCCCTGGGAAGCCACAGCAGGAGCTGCTCCACTGTGCAGCTTTCTGCTTGGCCAAGGAAATACGCTCCACACATCCCTTTGTAAAGCCTTCCCGGACCACGAGATGGCATCAAAAACCAGTGCAGCCTGAACCAGACAGGTTTTTCCCCCGGTCTGGCCTCACCCAGCAAACTGGGTTGGACGGGGCAGTGTCCCTCCTTGCGGGGTTGTCCCTACTGTCCCTGGGAAGGAAACCCCCGGTTGGCTTCCTTGTCTTACACATTTTTTCTGAGTAGATTAAAACGAAATTGAACGTGCTTCCAGTTTCCCCACATCCCAAACAGGTCCAGGGTCCCATGTCACCCATCCCTTGCTGCTGACCCTCACAAAACCCTCCCAGCACTTTGCCCTTCCTGCCTCAGCTCCTTGTGAATGACCCCAATTTCCAGTCCCACCGGTTCTCCCCCTATTTCCATTTCCCCCCTGAGGCTCATGTACAAACAAAGCAAAGAACAGGGAAAAACAGGGTTACCAAGAGAAAATGGGTCCTGAGTGGCATGTGATGGGCTCTCATACGTCACCAAGCTCCTGGCATGGTGCCTGATGAGATAACCTTTCACTGGAGCACCAAAACCACCCTTTTCTGAAGAATCCTGGGAGATTTCCCATCCTGCTAGGAGCCAGCAGCACTTCTGGCTTTGCAAAGTCATTGCAGCAGGGCTCTCCATGGGCCAGGACTGTGGCTTTCTTCATGTGGACTCACCATGGGATGGAGCCTTCGTGCCTCAGTTTCCCTTCTACAAAACAGACACTGTAAATGGCTCTGCAGAGAAACTGGTCTCTCCCTGAACTCAAATTCTGCACTTACAAGACACAGTCTCCATCCCTAGATCACCTTCCAAAGCCAAACACAACACAGAATAAATATTTTGGCTCTAAGAACCTCCCCCTCCCCTCATTGTGTGGTTCATCCTGTGAATAGGAGAGAGCAAGAGCCTGGGGATATCTTTGAATAGACAAAGGCAATCACAGCCCCATTCCATGGCCAGACACTTTGGAAAAGCATCTTCCCAACCTTGTATCATCAGGGAAGACTCAGGTGAGTTTAGGAGGAAGCCCCATCAGCCAAGAGACCAGGTGCCCACCTTGCTCAAGCTCTTGTCTTGGCCATGGCCAATCTCTGAGCCTGCAGAGAAAGACAAAATTGTTAAACATTGCCCCAACAAGCTGTGCCCAGAGCTCTCCCTGCAAAGTCAGGGTGTCAAAGTTGCTCTGGGTGGAAGGTGCTGACATGTTTTTCCTGCAGAAGAGCAAAGGACACAGAAGGAGGGGTTTTACTTTCTCTCTGTACAGAGGGAAAGCACCCACAGAAAAATGCTCAGGAAGCAAATTTTCATATGTCAGTGTCCCTGCTCCTCTCTCACTTCTTCTTTTCAGTGGATTTCCTCCTTCGAGGTCATCTGGAGGTTTCTTTTTCAGGCACCAGAGCTGTCCTCATCCTTAGATGTCCCCATCTTACACACAGCTGTCATCTGACCACAGAGGGGCACAGAGGGGAAGTCAGCTCCCACTTTCTGTCACGGGATGGATGGACACAGATTGGAGCCTTGAAAAGCACAAGCTCAGCAAGTGATCAGGTGCCTGGGAGAGCAGCTGAGTTCTGAGCACTTCCCACCCCTCTGGAATTTCCTGGAGGTTGGGACATGGTAGGAGCAGGGCCAAAACGATAAATGAGATCACAGCATCTGCCCCGAAGTGTCTGAACCTGCCTGACCCATCTGAACATGAGCCAGAGGATGCCCAGGTGGCCAAGAAGGCCAATGGCAACTGGACTATACCAGGAATAGTGTGGTAGCAGGTCCAGGGCAGTGCCTGTCCCTGTGCTGGCACTGCTGGGGCACCTCCAGCGCTGGGGGCAGCTCTGGGCCCCTCAGACAAGAGAGACATTGAGGGGCTGGAGCATGTCCAGGGAAGGGAACGGAGCTGGGGAAGGGGCTGGAGCAGCAGGAGAGGCTGAGGGAGCTGGGGGGGCTCAGCCAGGAGGAAAGGAGGCTCAGGGGGGACCTTCTTGCTCTCTGCAACCCCCTGACAGGAGGGAGGAGCCAGGGGAGGGTCAGGCTCTGCTCCCAGGGAACAAGGGATGGGACAAGAGGAAACACCTTCAAGTTGCACCATAGGAGAGTTAAGTTGGATACTAGGAACATTTTCTTCATGGAAAGGGTTGTCCAGCCCTGTCACAGCTGCCCAGGGCAGTGGTGGAGTCCCCATCCCTGGAGGGATTTCAAAGCCATGTGGATGTGGCACTTGGGGACATGGGGCAGTGGTGGCCTTGGCAGTGCTGGGGGATGGTTGGACTTGATGATCTTAGAAGGCTTTTCCAACTTAAATGACTCCATGACCCCTCATATGGAAAACACATGGGAAAGGTGGCCTGGAGTTAAGGTGTTTTCCAAGAGGAACACCTTGGACTACCTGGGTCCAGAGCAGCTGCCCCAACCAGCCCCACATTGATGGGAGACAGCCCTGGGGAGCTGCCCCAGCCCAAACAGCTGACAAAGATGCCCCCTTGCCAAGGGACAGAGTAGATGGAAGATAGACACAGAAATCTATTGGGATCACGGATAAAAAATCAGTTTGGGGCTGCTAAACACTAAGTTCCAGCTCTGGCTCCTGGAGTAGCACAGCCAAAAATTGCTGGGAGAGCTGGGGAGAGATGTCTGGGCCAAGCAGCGACCTTCAGACTGAGAGGCTGCAAAAGTCTGTCTCAAGGCAGATGTAGGATGAGGTTTTTTTTTCTCAACTCCTCTGACCTGCCAGACATGAATAAAGGCATTTTCACCTTTGGGTGAGAGCACTCAGGCACCTCCTTGGGCACAGCTGATCGTGTTTGCTTGACAACTGAAGTGGGGAGGCACCCCAGGGAGACATGATGGATGGAGCAAGGGAACCAGGGAGGGCTTGTCAACAGGAAATAGAGAAAACACTATTAATGTGTAATTCAGACAAGGATTTTGCCTTATGTTGGCGCTAAGGATCAATTTTGTCACTGTGCAAAGGGAGACCAACTTCGCAGGAGCAAATGACATCCCAGCCATTGTCTCCCCCCACCCAGCCAGGGCCAGCAGGCTCTGCCTTCACCTTCTGGCTGCTCACCCAGACCTGCATTCGATTTGACCCAGCAACGGTGGGAAGAAGCTTTTTGCTTATGTCATGTATTCCTGAGTCACCTCCCGGGGAAGTCACACGCTTCCTCGTGAGCCAGCTGGGCTGGGTTGTGTAACCGGAGTTCCCTGTTTGCACAGATTTACAGGGAGCAGAGGGCATGATGGTGCAGGATCCTCCAGATCTAGAAGGGTCTTCAGCATCAGCAGCAAAAGGCAAAAGGGTTGCCCAGGGGGTGCAGGACACCAAGATGCCCCTGCCTTGCTGCACAGATGGAAATCCAGGCTGGGGGTTGGATTTAGCTCTGCTGATGCCTTTCCTTATCTCCCATCCACACCAGGAGCACTCAGCCCCCACCAGGCAGGACAGCCTGGCCACCCTCTTGCTCAATGCAGGCAGCAAAGCTCATTTTCTGTCTGGACATTAATATCTGGTCAACAAACCCTCAGCTTCCACCAGACAAGCCTAAATCCAGCAGAGTTAGCCAACAGCCAGCCCAAGGCATGTTGTGGTGAACTTAAAATTTTAAGTCATGTGCTCCAGCAGTGACTCTGGCAGACACTGAATGCTTGGAGAGCGAGGATTTGAAGTCAGGATATCCCAGCTCTCATGGAGAGGTGAGGATTACATCAGTGTCCGAGGATTACACCAGTGTCCAAGCCTTCCAGTGAGGATTTATCAGGCATGGTTATGGCTTTATAAAATCCTGTTTACCAGTTGCTCTTGGCAAGTGTTTTACTTTGGCAACAGATGCAAATTTGTAATAACCATTATTATCCCCATCAAGACTTCACAGACATTCTGCCACTACCAGGGTGTTCAAGTCAGCTGCAAAATTATATCCTCGAAATCTTAGAATCACAGAAAGACTTGGGTTGGAAGGGACTTTTAAGCTCATCTCATTCCAACTCCCATGGGCAGGGACACCTTCCACTATTGCAGGTTGCTCCAAGCCCCGTCCAACCTGGCCTTGGACATTTCCAGGGATGATGCTCAAAGAGGGACACAAGGCCAAGAAAAAAAAACCTCATGAGCAAGTATTACAGAGCTGCTTTAGTAGTAAAATTATAGTGTTTAAAAGCAGCTGAAAAGAGTGAATTTGGAAATACCTGGGTTGATACTCCCTGAAGGAGGTCTGGCAGCCCAACTCGACAGGCTTTGGGTTCAGGGAGGACCACACTTCACTCCTACCCTAAGGCAAACCAAGCTATTTGGTTGTTAAATAAATCTGCATTTCATACCCTTGTTTTAAGCAATCATGATTTTAAACCCTGAAGATGAAAAAAACACATACCTGCACTAATTAGGTTTTTTTTTTTTTTTTTGGGGTGAGACATGAAGATACACAGGTTTTTTTCCTAAAACTTGTAGGTGTTGGCCCTGCAGCAGCTTCTTTAAGAGCTATTTGCTGCTCAGTGTTGAAGCAGGGACACCATAATTCAATCAGCAGTGATTGAACAAGTGATAAGAGAAGTTTGCCCAAGGCCTCCTGACCCATTTCCTTATCTGGTGGATTTTGCTCCAAAGGCTGGAGCTTGCCAAAGTCTCCTCAAACACCATTCTTTTCACTGACGCACCAAAAAAACGCCACAAAAAGTAAGAAAGGGGGGTTGTTTCATGCCTGGTTAGGACACACAAGGGATTTACAGGCTCTTGGGAAAGTCTCCAATGGAGAAACTTTCTGGCTGCATTCAGCTTCATATGTAAAACCAAATTATTATAGAATCACAAAATGGTTTGGGTTGGAAAGGACCTTAAAGATCATCCATTTCCACCCCCCTGCCATGGGCAGGGACACCTTCCACTAGCCCAGGTTGCTCCAAGCCCTAGCCCAACCTGGCCTTGGACACTTTCAGGGATGGGGCAGCCACAGCTTCTCTGGGCAACATGGGCCAGGGGCTCACCACCCTCACAGGGAAGATTTCCTTCCCAATATCCCATTTATCCCTTCCCCCTGTCAGTGTGATGCCATTCCCCCTTGTCCTGTCCTTCCAGGCCCTTGTCCAAAGTCCCTCACCAGCTCTCCTGGAGCCCCTTTAGGCTCTGGAAGGGGCTCTCAGATCTCCCTGGATCCTTCTCTTCTCCAGGTGAACACCCCCAGCTCTCCCAGCCTGGCTCCAGAGCAGAGGAGTTTCAGCCCATGGAGCATCTTGTCTCAAAAAATCATCAACTTATCTCAAAAACTGACATGTTTTCAGCTCAAACCAACTGAAAAAGGCACAGCAACTTTGACACTTCCCCAAAGAGGGCAAAAAGTCAGCGGTCTGTGCAAAGTTTTAGTTCATACTTTTGCTTCTTGAGAAAGACGCAAAATACTCGCAGAAAAACAGGTGGCTCCTCTGTCCCAAAAAACCATGGAAGGCACCAGCACAGCCCCAGGGATGTGCTCCAATATGATCCATAATAAGGCAAATTAAAGGTGTTTTATGGGGCTGCACAGGTTTTAAATTGCTATTATGTAACTTGTGGGCAAAAACCTAGCTGAAAATAAGGAGTTACTGGGAATAAAGAGGGAATTGCAGCAAGTTACTGGGAAAAATAAGTGTTAGTTATGTTTTGACTCCAGCTCCCACTCATCCCACATGGTGCTCATGTGACTGGATGCACCAAGGACTTCAGAGCCAGATTGTACAAAGGGCAGGACAAAAAACAGGTGATTTTTCCTGTGTTTTATGTCAACAAAATCTCACAGACAACATAGAAAACTGAAATCAAGCCTTACAAGGAGAACAAAGAAAGCCTGTGAAGTCAGAGGGAGGTTTGGCAGGTTATAAGTGACTTATTTACTTTTTTTTTTTTAATTACTTTAATTGCTGAAGCATAAGTAAAAACATAGTAAAGAGATGGTTAAAAATTACATGCAAAGGCAGGCAATGGTCCCAGGGCCTTTGCATACAGAGTATTGAAGAATAAAAACACTTAAACACAGCAAAAACCCTTCCAATTTTATTTCACAAATACCGTGGGGTGCAGTCAAGTGCATTTGATCTTATTTTTCTTATTTTTTTCATCACTTCACTAGAAAACCTTCTAAACCAAAATCAACCATTAATTCTTTCAATGTCTGCAATAAGTCCCAGGTGGTTCCCTTGGCCAAGTGTTGATTTTCCACACTGGTTGCTGGGTGTCAGACTTTTGATCACTGATTAATTATTTTCTATTACAGGCTTTTGCACTTCTGAGAGTGGTGGGGAGTATATTTTATTCCCACCTCCTCGCAGAGAGGGATGAGAAAAGAATAAAAAAGGAATGGTTTTTATCATTAAATAGAAGCTTTGGCATCCTTGTGCTTTACAACAGGGCTTGAAAGTGGCTCCTGACATGACTTTTCTGTATTGTTCACACTTCTGAAAATCAGCAAAAGTGGGGGGGAAAGTCAGTTAGCAAAGTAACACAGTAAAATCTTGCTGTGTTTCCAGATGTAAAGTTCAAAGGATGGAGGTGAGATGGGCAGGGAAAGTTAGATGGGATGGAGGCAGGCTGCAGGCAGGCTAGAGGAGGGAAGAAGGAGGAATGGAGACAGGCTGGAGAAGGGAAGCAGGCAGGATCACAGAATCATGGAATGGTTTGGGTTGGAAAGGACCTTAAAGCTCATCTTATTCCAACCCCCTGCCATGGGCAGGGACACCTTCCACTATCCCAGGTTGCTCCAAGCCCCCAACCAACCTGGCCTTGGACACTTCCAGGGATGGGGCAGCCACAGCTTCTCTGGGCAACCTGTGTGATGTGGGTGCTGTTCAGGAGGGATGGGGCTGGAATGCAGGTGGGATGAAGGCAGGATGGAGATGGAAGAGCAGAGCATGGGATACAGCTGGGATTGAGGAAGTATGCAGACAGGTTGGTGGAGAAAAACTAGATGGCATGGAGATAGGATGGATCACGGAAGCAGGAAGGATGTGGGTGAGATTGAAAAGGGATGAAAGTAGAAGGCAGGTGGGACTGAGGAGGCAGGTTGGAAGAGGAAAACTAGATGGGATGAATGCCAGCAGGAGGTCAGAAACAGGCAGGAAGAGGAATGCAGGCAAGATGGAGACAGGATGGAGGTGGGAAGGTGGGACTGAGGAAGGACGTGGGAAGGTTGGAGGTAGGAAAACTAATGGGGATGGAGGTCGGCAGGTGGAGTGAAACAGGCAGGAATAGGGATGGAGGCAGGATGGAGGCAGGATGGCAGAGGGTGGGATGCAGGTAGGATTGAGTAAGGTCCCAGGCAGGATGGAGGAGGGATGCAGGCAGCTTGAAAGAGGAAAACTAGATAGGATGGAGGCTGGCAGGAGGACAGAAACAGGTAGGAGGAGGGATGCAGGCACGATTGAAATGGGATGCAGGTGGGATTGAGGAGGCTGGCAGGTGGAGGGAAGCAGACAGGATCAGGGAAGCAGGCAGGATCAGGGAAGCAGGCAGGAGGAAGGATTCAGACAGGATGGCAGAGGGTGGGATGCAGGTAGGATTGAATAAGGTCACAGGTAGGCAGGAGGATGGATGCAGGCACTATGGAGACGGGATGCAGGCGGGATTGAGGAGGGATGCAGGCAGGCTGGAGGTAGGAAAAGTCGTTGGTATGGAGGCTGGCAGGTGGAGGAAAGCCGGCAGGATCTGGGAAGCCGGGAGGATCGGGGAAGCAGGCAGGCAGCAGGGGCGGGCAGGAGGCGGGCAGGCGGCAAGATGTCTGTCACGGCAGGCGGGCCGGGCGAGTGACTCAGCCTCCGGAGCGCCCCGTCGCAAGCTGCCGAGGCTCGGGGGCCGTGCGGGCGGTGATCCTGGGGGCCGGCGGGGACGCGCAATAAGGGGGCGCAGCGGGGCGCGGGTGCGGCGCGGCCAACGGGAACCTGGTTAAGGGCGGGGATGCTGCGGGTCGGGGACACGCGTGGGAGCGTGGCACGGGGCACCCCTTTCCACCTGTCCGCGGGGGCTGCGAACATCCAGCGGCAGCGTCTCCCGCTTTTTTCCAGCGGGTTTGGGGAATTTTGTCCGTGGCTGCGCGGGAGGGGGGATCGCGGTCGAGGGATGCGGGAAGGGGTTTGCGCTGCGGCTCGAGGGTGCGGCTTCTTGCAGGAAAAATGCCTTGAACCGTCAAAAATCAGCAAACCTTCAGAAAGGGTCACGGGAAGGGAGAGGAAAATTGTTTTTATAATAAAGGCAGGGAAAACACCCCAGCCCTGCTCGTCAGCTGACGCTGCGGTCGGTTTTGGCACCCTGGGAACATCCCGTGATCGCAGCGCAGCCTGGGTCTGGACCAGGACCGTGGCTTGGGAATGGCGCTGGAGAAGCTGCCATGCGTCGCCCTGGCCTGGAAGAAATCTCTCATCCCTGTGTCCCGATCCCAGGGATGCTCTGCAGGCGTGATACAGCAAAGATCGCGTCCTTCGGGCATTTCCCTCCTGGTTGCGGATGAAGGGAAGGGATTTCCGTAGCACGGGGTGTCTGAGGTCTTGTGCAAGGCTCTGGTTTGGGGATTGGACTGTAAGAATAGAAAAAAAAAATCAGTGCAGCTCTATTTGTGAGGAATCTTGTGCTTTCTGTAGAGGTGAGCACTGCAGCTTGTGTCAAGATGGATTTATTTTGCCAGATACTGAACAGCCTGGTCTAGTAGGAATTAGATGATCTTTAGGGTCCCTTCCAAGCGAGACCTTTCCTGGATTTTGTTATCTAACCTGTGCTTGTGATCTGGCTTTACTAGAAAGGAGTAAGTGTGGGAAAGAGTGCCTCGTGTTGTTTTTTTCTTAAAGAAAAAAGAATTCAAGCTCTGACAGTGCAGTGAGAGCTGTAATGAAGTCACCAGGCCACGGGTTTGGTGCTGCCAAGTTCACCTGGTGGCACAGCAAGCTGAGCTGGATTGTAACCTGAATGGGTTTGCTTTGTTGTGGCTTGGAGTCACAGACTAACCCTGGCAAACAGGACAAAGGACAAAGCCTGGCCTGGGCAAAGGGCTGGTGCTGAGGAGGACACATGACTTGGGTGTTGCTGAGCACCCCCCTCGACCGGGAGGGGCACCCCTGGCCCTGCAGGGGTGGGGGGTGTTTTAGAATTGAGGGTGGGACAGCTTTTGTCTTCCTCAGACCCTTGGAGAAGGGTGTGTGAGTGACTCTGTCTGTGCCTGGAGGGGTTTGGCCCAGACAGTGGAGGAGCTGAGATGCCTCAGGGCTCTGACTTATCTCGTGGTCTGACCTGCCTCAGCTGAGTCATGTGAGCTGGGCTTGGAACAGCCGGTTTTGGGGTTGGGTTGTTGTTTTCTAAATAAAAGTTAAATGGGACTTGTAGGCTTTGATTTTTGGGGTGATTTGGTGAAGACCTTCGTGATGGGACTCTGCAGCAGCGAAGGGATTTGCTGTTGTGGGCACCGGGCACCTCCCTTGGCTGCTTAGAGGGGGGGCCGTGGGATCCTGCTGATGTCTGGAATAACAGGGTTTAAATAGCAGGAGCTCTGTCCCTGGGAAAGTCGGCAGGGAACTGCCCCCGGCTCCTAGATCTGGTTGAGAGGGATGGAGAAAGCACCTGGGTGGTGTCTCCTCCTTCCCTCCTCCTCTGCGACAGCACAGAAGGATGTGGGAGGATTCTGCAGCACCAGCACAGCCATCTCCCTTTAGATACTCTCCTCCCTCTCAGGCTGCAGCTGCTCTGAGCAGCTCCTATCGGAGAGCCTTCGGCCTCAGCGCTTCCTCCTCACTGGCTGGGAGTGGGGGGCTTGAGAGCTGCACTCGGGGGCCCATATTTCCTCTTTTTAAGCAGCCAGCTGGCTGAATTGTGAAATTGTGAGCGTCCTGCCCAGGGACAGGTGTGCTGCTGGGTAGTTATTTCTTGCTCGTTCTTCAATAAACTGCATTGGCAGTTTTGGATCCCAGGGCAGGGGGGTTCTCTGCTCCCAGGGCTGCAGCCCAGGAGGAGGTGAAGCAGCTTGGATGGCTCTTTGTAAGCCCCAAACATCCTCCTCTCACCTGGAGAGCTTTCTAGGGTGAAGCTGCCATATCCTAAGAAGTCCAACAGCCTTGTTTTCGTTTTCAAGGTAATGAGCTGTGGTGGGATGTGACCTGTTAAAACAGCCTTAGCCAGGGTTATCCCGAAGCTGCGGGGCTCCGAAGCTGCGAGGCACCTCCAGAGCCGTGGGAGGGTAGCAAAGGAAAGGGATCTCCTGGGTTTGCTGGAGCAACTCCTCTGACCTGTTCACTGTGCATGAAGAGGAGCAGATATCTGTGGGGTGCAGCAGCTGTTTCGCAATTCTGGGTTTGGTGCTGCTCCTCTGATGGTATTTGAAACAGCTGTGGGGTTTTAGTGGAGGAGGTTGTGTGTGGAGGAGATAGGGGTGGTGGGGGAAGCACGTGCCTGATAACGCTGCCACAGGAAGCTCTTGCAGCTCGAATCAGCTGGGAAAGGGGGGTGATGGTGGAAACCAGCAGTCTTTTCTTGCTGCGGCGTCTCCGGGGTTGTTGTGGCTCCGGCTGCGCATGACCCACCGTCAGTGGGAATCCGGAATCCATCCTGTCAGTCCCGTGCCTGTGCGCCCTATTTATAGATCTGCTGTGCACAGGGCGCTGGCTGAAGCTGGGGAGGAGAAGGAGGGGGTTAGGGAGGAAGAAATCCCGCGAGATCGAGGATTTCCCTTTCCTTTTCCAGCCAGATGCTGGGATGTTCCATGCCAGCCAGCTGGGAGTATCAGCTCCCCCTTGAAAACTTCATGGCCATGGCACACCTCCTAGAATAATAGAAAGGTGTGGGTTGGAAGAGAGGTTTAAAGGTCGTTTAGTCCAACCCTCCTGCAATGAGCAGCGGCATCTTTAACTATAAATCAGGTTGCTCAGAGCCCCATCCAACCTGACCTTAAATGTTTCCAGGGATGGGGCAACCACAGATTCTCTGGGCAACCTGTGCCAGGGCCTCACTGCCCTCACTGGGAACCACTTCTCCCTAATATCCCATCTAACCCTGCCCTCTGTCAGTTTGAAGCCATTCCCCTTGCCCTGTCCCTCCAGGCCCTTGCCCAAAGTCCCTGGAGCCTCTTTAGGCACTGGAAGGGGCTCTCATGTCTCCATAGAGTGTTCTCTCTTCCAAGTCGAACATGCCCAGCTCTCTCATGCCCCACGGGGAGGCTCCATGCCCAGGGGAGACTTGGCAGGAGGTTTGTTTGCTGAAGCAAGGGGCTGGCTCCCAGCTCTTTGGTTTGCTGGTTTTGCTGGCCCTGGGCCATTGTCGTGGGGCACATGCAAAGCAGCAGAGCTGAAGCAGCGAGGGGAAACTGCAGGCATCTCTTTTCAGTTTGGTTTCAGGAGAGGAAACTGCAGGGATCTATTTTCAGTTTGGTTTCGGGTTGCCTGGAGTGTGGTCTGGTGACCTGAGGACGTGAGATCTCCCGTGTCTGTCCCTCAAAAGCTGGGTGTGAGCAGCCTGTCGGTTCCTCGCAGGGTGAGTTTCAGCCTGTCAGCAAATTTACAAGCATCCTCCTGAAAAGTGTCTCTCGTGGCTTCTGGCCTCGAAAATACCTCCTTCCTGTGCTGTGGAATAAACAAAGCTGACTGCAGGAAGTACAGAGGTTTTTTGGGGTTGGATTTTTTTTGTGTGTGTTGTGTGTATTTTATTATTTTTTTTTAATATTTTTCATTGAAAAGGTGCTTCAGCTCTGGCTGGTCACCTGCAGGCTTATTGTGGCCGTGTTGAAGAAGCACAAGGCAAAAACCACAGTAGCCTTAGAAATGTGTATTTATTTCTCTGGGTGTAACCTCCTTCCTGCTGCGTAAGCAGGAGAGCACGGAGGGGACACCGGGAATGCCAGCAAGTCCCTTGCCTGCAGAAACCTCTAAGCAAGCAAATATGCACGAAAGCCCTGCAAATATGCATTAAACCACTTCAAAGAGGTGAGATTTGGGGGTAGGAGCACCCCTGTGCTGCTGAAACTAAACCGTTTTTTGTGCTGAGCTTCCTGCTGAAAGCACAAAGAAGGGGGTAAAAAAAATAAATAAACGGTGGAAGTAGGAGGGGGAAAGGAAAAAAAGCCCCTTTATACAGTGAGCTGCAGCCTCCTGGGCTTGCTGCTGGCAGAAAGTAGGACACTCCTGCTGGGTTTTCTTCGCTGGAAAGGCTAAACTTGGCTGCGAGTGGGTGGAAGCAGCCGGCATGGAGATGTGTGTGATCTCCCCTCCCCATCCCCTGCTCATCCAGCTCTGCCTCGGTGGGGCTGGAGAGCTGCTGGCAGGAGCTGCGTGTCCGGTTTAAGCGCAGGCTTGCAAAGGTGATTACACATTCAGCTCGCTGGGATGAGCAGGAATTAAAGCCTGAGTGTCTCTGCTGTGGAGCATACGAGGTCTTGGGTTGCTCACCGGGCTTGGAGCTCGCCGGGGTGGGTGTGGGAGTTGGCGGGAGGGAGCTGGGAGGGTTTGGGGGAGGAGGAGGGTGCCCTGGTGTGTTTGTAGAGATAGAGGAGCTCGTGGCCTGGTGATGTGTCTGAGTCAGGCGTGGGGACGTGGAACAAGCTGCTGGTGTTGGGGGTTAAACTGGAGTTGGGCAATTGGATGTGAGTTATATTAAAGGAGGCAGGAGAGCAGAGAAACCACTGAGCCTTGCAGCATCTTTGGCTGAGTGGTGCTTGTGGTCCTTTGTGGGAGGCTGTTGTCCATTCTTTCGTGCTCTTGGATTTCCCTTGCGTCTCTGTTCCCCAAATTGGGACTTTCCTGGTGCCCTGCACCTCCCTGCTGAAAAGCCCCAGTGGGAGTGGGAGCAGGGGGGCAGCAGCCACAGGCAGCTTCAGTGCATGTGGGACCCCCTCTGGACGGGCAGGGGGTCACACCTGGGGGCTGTGACTCCGATCAGGGTCCCCAGGGCAACGGGCTGGCCAAAATGAGGCTGTGAAGTCCAAAAAGTCCAAATTTGGAGTGATATCTTTTCAGGAAGAGTACTACAGTAGGACCAGGAGTCAGCAAGTCCCTGGGGCTGCAGCCCTGCCTGGGGTTTGCTATGGAGGTGGGATGTCATTTACTCCTTCTCCTAGTCCTTATTCTCCATTTTTGTAGAAGTAAATACAGGTTTTAATACCCTCCAAATCCCTTGGATCTGCTTCAAAAAGTATTTTCCTGCTGCTGCTAATCCTGCAGTGGTCAACAAACAGGGTTGCCTTGTCTGATTTCTCCTGAGCTGCAGGAGGGGGGTTATTTCTCTGCTCCTGTGTCTCTCCTGACTTTTGGGGTAATTCAGGATACAAAGGGGGCTGGTGCAGCCACATGTTTTATCCTCCCACGTGTTGCTGTGATGGTCCTTTGGTGTTGCTTGTGGTCTGAGCCTACCTTGGGAAGTTTGCAATGATGCTCCAATCTGGCTGCAGGTGGATTGTCCCATTCTGTGGCCAAGATGTGGCCATCCGTGTCCATCCTGTGTGTCCTGGTGGCCTTCGCCAATGCTCGCAGCATTCCTTACTTCCCTCCCCTCTCCAGTGACCTGGTCAACCACATAAACAAGCTCAACACTACCTGGAAGGTGAGTGCTGGGTTGATTTTTTGGGGGGTTTTCGGGGGATATACACTGGTAATATATTGTCTCTTTGTGGGATTCAGTGGCTGGGCTTTGGGAGTCTCACCACAGTGGTGACATCAAACCAGCCTTGATTCCAGTTGGTTTTTCCAGTGAAGTGATGCTTTCAGGGGTTCCTGGAGTGACAGTAACTGGAGCTTCTCCTCTTTGGAGCAGAGCACTGATGAGTTTGTGGAATAGGAGCAATGTAAGAGGAGGAAACTCTGGAGGAGACTGGAAACAAGCAGCAGGTGTCCAGCTCTGTTGATGACCTGCCCAAACCCTCCTTGGCCAGTTTGCTGTGGCCAGACCCTTGAGATGGACCTTACTGGTCATGATGGGCTGATCCTGGAAGGGGCTGTGTTCTGTGTCTCTGGGTAGTTGGCTCTTGACCCCTGGGCTTTACAGCAAGTATCAGTCTCTGGTTGGGATTCAGGGAGCTCTGGAGTACCAGGCTGGTCCCAGCAGTGTGCTTGGTGGCTGTGAAGAGTTGTGTCCCATTTCTGTGTGTCTCTTCCCAGGCAGGGCACAACTTCCCCAATGCTGACATGAGCTATGTGAAGAAGCTCTGTGGCACCTTCCTGGGTGGGGCCAAGCTCCCTGAGAGGTGAGTGCTGGCAGAAGAAGGTGAAGCTCCTGTAAAAGCTTGTCTGGATCCTCCAGATGTGTCTGGAGTGGGTGAGGGACTCTTCTGGCAGACTGTGAGCAGCGTTCCCATGGGTGCGGCCTGGTGGACATCAGGCATGGAATTAAGCATGGAGCATGTGTGAGGGGAATATCTGTCCTATGTCCTGCCAGATACTTGACCAACTGTGTAATTTGTTATCCTTGAAAATTAACACACTAGAGGAGCTGCTGACCTGGTCTGAGGATGTCAGAAGCACTTATGCTCCTTCAGTCAGCAAACAACAAGAGCCCTCATCCTCCAAGTCACCTTCAGAGGAGGTTGAAGAGTCCAGAGCAAGCAGTCCTGTTAACACTGGTGCTCCTGTGACGGGACTTCCCTCTTTTCACTCGCAGGGTGGACTTTGCTGCAGACATGGAGCTGCCTGATAACTTCGACTCACGGACACAGTGGCCCAACTGTCCCACCATCAGTGAGATAAGAGACCAGGGCTCCTGTGGCTCCTGCTGGGTAAGAACACGGGCAGCTTAAGGTCCTGTTAATACAGACTTTGCTGGACGAAAACCATGCTGTTGGGTTTGCTACTGAACTGTGTAAATCATAGAATCACAGAGTGGTTTGGGTGGGAAGGGACCTTGAAGCTTATCCAGTTCCAACCCCCCTACCATGAGCAGGGACACCTTCCACTTGACCAGGTTACTCCAAGCCCCATCCAGCCTGGCCTTGAAGCACTTCCAGGGATGGGGCAGCCACAGCTTCTCTGGGCAACCTGTGCCAGGGCCTCACCACCCTCACAGCCAAGAATTCCTTCCCAATATCCCATCTAACCCTGCCCTCTGGCATTATGAAGAAGCCATTCCCCCTTGTCCCTGTCCAGTGTCCCTCTCCAGCTCTCTTGGAGCCCCTTTAGGCACTGGAAGGGGCTCTCAGGTCTCCCTGAAGCCTTCTGTTCTCCAGGCTTAACACCCCCAGCTCTCCCAGCCTGGCTCCAGAGCAGAGGGGCTCCAGCCCTCAGAGCATCTTTGCTGCCCTACATGAGGGAACAGGGGGGATCCTGCAGTGTCTGAGCTCCTCAGTGTCTTCTCCCAGCCAGGCCCATGCCTGCTGCACTCACTGCCTGGAGGTCTCCTGGTTTCTCTCCCATGACCAGCTCTGATGGTGTTTTGGGGCTGCCCACAGGCTTTTGGCGCCGTAGAAGCGATTTCAGACCGAATCTGTGTCCACACCAACGCCAAGGTCAGTGTGGAGGTGTCAGCTGAGGACTTGCTGTCATGCTGTGGCTTCGAGTGTGGCATGGGGTGAGCTGCTCCTGTTCCTTGTGCACTTGGAAGGGGGGTGGGAGGAGCAGGGACACAACCTGGAGATGCTCATTGCTTCACCTCTGTCTTCCTGGTCTCCCTAATGAGCAGGAAGCTCCACCAGAGGTTTGTGCTGTGAGTGCTGGAGTTAGATGGGAACAAAAAGGTGATTTCATGGACAGGAAGTCCTCTGGGACACATCCTGCCCCCAGGAGAGTGGATGATGATGGCTGGTGGAGGGAGGGCAAGCACACAGCAATGCTCTCCCATGCAGAGCTGGCAGCTGCCAAAGCCAAGGGAAGGATCCTTTCCTAGTCCCAGATCCTTGGTTTTCAGACACAAGCCTTTTGCCTGTGGCTTTTCCAGTTGTTGAGCGCAGGGTAGGGAGTTTGGTCTCCAAGTCCTGTTGCTCCTGGCAGCAGAAGCTGATAAGGGACCTGGTAAGGAGGCACTTTGGGATTTGGAGGCTCTTAGCTCCTTACCTGAAGGCTTTGGTGTCTCAAGGCAAGTCCTGGGGAAGGCAGGAACAGAGTAAAAGAAGGTTCAATATGCCCAAAACTTTTCCTTCAGCCACCCAAGCTCCCTGCATTCCCCTGCCTCCCCCGAAATGGGCAGGCTGGGGCTGGAACTGCTGCCTCTTCCTCCAGGTGCAATGGTGGTTACCCCTCCGGCGCGTGGAGGTACTGGACAGAGAGGGGCCTCGTGTCTGGGGGCCTCTACGATTCCCATGTGGGTAAGTCCTGGCAGATACCCTTGGGAAAACAAAGAGGACCATCTCTGCCTGGTTAAGGTTCATGTCCTTCGGGATGCTTCTGTCCTGCTCTGCATCCCTGTGGCTGCTCCCTCCTTCATGTCTGGGCTCAAACACCTCTGCTATCCCGGCTCCTGTCCCCATTTCTGGTGGCTCCTTTGGGACAAGAGTCCCTGAGCAGCACCTAGAGAAAGGAGACCCATCCAGGAAGGGAGCCAGTAGCCCTTAACAATCCCACAAGGCTCCTGCTTCCATTGCAGGAATGAATCAGGCTGTGAATTTTTTGTTGTAGCTGGTTTTGGACTGGTTTGGTACATTTTGGATGAGGTCAGGAGATCTTCCTGGCGTGTTTCCCCTTCCAAAAGTCACTTCCAGAGTGGAATCCTCAGCCTCCTCCTAGCATGGCCACGTTCCCATCGTGTTTCCATCTTTTCCATCTCCTTGTCAAGAGGCAGGTGGTGGGAAGCAGATCCAGAGGGAAACCCTTTGCTGACGGAGAGATTGCCCAACTGCCAGGGGAGAGACCTACTCGTGCACCCCACTGATCTGTAGGGTTCCTGGGTCAGAAAGACCCTTTCTTGGGGCATCTGGTGCCTTCTCCAGCATGGCTGTTAGGAAATCTGGGGACAGCCAGTTCCTGTCACCTCTGTCCTCGACAGGCTGCCGTCCCTACTCCATCCCACCCTGCGAGCACCACGTGAACGGCTCCCGGCCCCCCTGCACTGGAGAAGGAGGAGGAACCCCAAGATGCAGCCGACACTGTGAACCTGGGTACTCACCCTCCTACAAGGAGGACAAGCACTATGGTAAGGGAGGTGACAGCACAGCTCCAGAGCTGCTCCTTGTGGCAGCTTGGTGGGGTTGGCAGGGTTGGACCTGTTCCCAAGCTGGTTTGCTGTGGTTATTTCCTGTGCCTTGTCCCTGGAGACCCCAGTCTGGTGGTCTTGGAGCAAACAGCAGCCTGGCAGATGCACAGTTTGTATTTGTATTCCCCATCAACTGAGACTGGGGAAAGAAAATGGTTTGAGTCCTCATGGTGCATGTGGCTGGGTTGAAGAGTGTGGTGCTGAGCCCTGTGTGGTGTCAAAGCCACCTCCTTCTGACTCCTTGGTAGAGCCAGCCCTGTACATTTAGGATAATCCAGCTGTTTCTTAAAGATTTGTCTCAGCCTTGAGTAATTTGGATTGTTTTTTGAGGATGTACAAGAAGAAAATGTCCATCCCCTCTGAAGCTGTCTGGAATAGGTCTTTGGGTACAGAATATGACTCAGATGAAATAATTCCCTGTAGAAGAGGGATATCTGGAGCCCACTTTGCCTGCCTGACTGTGTCAGTGTCTCCAGAGCAGCTGGGTTTGAATTTAACCTGAGTTTAAGTGGAAGAGGCCTCTTGCAGGGTCACACTGAGCAGTCTCAGCCGAGCCATCCAATCCCCGTGTGGCCTGACTGTTCTGTCCTAATGATGGGAATTTTTTCCTCCCTAGGCATCACCTCCTATGGAGTCCCTCGCAGTGAGAAGGAAATCATGGCTGAGATCTACAAGAACGGCCCAGTGGAAGGAGCCTTTATTGTCTATGAGGATTTCCTGATGTACAAGTCTGGTGAGTGTCAGCACTGAGGCTGGGGGGAGCCCTGTTCCCTGCTTCATCCAGAGGGTCCTTCCTTTGTGGCCCTTGTCCCTCTGCTCAAGTCTGAAAGGAGATCTCAAGCTCACCCTTGAGTATCTGGTGTGGCAGGACCATGGGCTGATGCCATCTGCTGTATCCATTGGTTTATAGCAAAGGGAATCAGTGCTTGGGAGTGGTTCAGGGAGGGAACCCCAATGGGGACTGCCCCAAATTCTGGCTGAGAACAACAGCTTGGATTTTAGGTAAAATCCTGGCAGAAGGACCCCAATTCCTTGTTCTGAACTGCTTTTTGGCCCCTTGCTGAGTGTCTCTGGATGTCCTGTGTGCTGAGCTGGTGCTGAGTGTCAGTCATAGAATCGTGGAATGGTTTGGGTTGGAAGGGGACTTTAAAGGATCATCTCGTTCCAACCCTCTGCCATGGGCAGGGACACCTTCCACTAGCCCAGGCTGCTCCAAGCTCCATCCAATTTGTCCTTGAACACTTCCAGGGATGGGGCAGCCACAGCTTCTCTGAGCAACCTGTGCCAGGGCCTCACCACCCTCACACCAAGAATTCCTCCTAACGTCCAATCTAAATCTCTCTTCTAGTTTAACACCATTCCCTCTTGTCTCGCCACTGTCTCCCCATGTAAAATTCCCTCCTCCAGACCCCTTGAGTTTCGGGTTCACATTTAACCAAAAACCTCTTCTCAGCTGCCCTCTGGGTCGCCAGATCAGGCGTCCCACAACCTCTCGTTGCTCTGTGGCGTGGAGACACGGTGCCCATGGGCATGTTGGTGTGTTGCCTTGCAGGGGTGTACCAGCACGTGTCTGGGGAGCAGGTTGGAGGCCACGCCATCCGGATCCTGGGCTGGGGGGTGGAGAACGACACCCCGTACTGGCTGGTGGCCAACTCCTGGAACACCGACTGGGGGGACAACGGTGAGGTCCCGCAGGGAACCCCCTCCCTCTTCTCCTGGGCACGGTGAGGAGGTTGAGGTTGAGTGTTGCTCTTGGTGTGCTTCCAGGCTTCTTCAAAATCCTCCGAGGGGAGGACCACTGCGGCATCGAGTCCGAGGTCGTGGCCGGTATCCCCAGGACGGAGCAGTACTGGAAGAGGATGTAACCTTGGATCAAACCACAAATAATCCCAAGTCCCTGATGCTTTTAACTGATAGTGGGTTGGGTGCAGAGACCCCCCCCTTCTAAGAGACTATAGTTGAGATTACTTTATTAAAGCTTTTTATCTTTTCTTTTTTTTTTGGGTTGTTTTTCAGGTTTTTTGGTGGTTTTTCTTTTTTTTTTTTTTTTTTTTTACATCAGAGCTGGAGGTGGAGCTGCTCTCTGCCAACCTTCTGCTCCTGGTGGGTTGCAGCCATGGGGCATTCCCTGCTCAAAGGACTGCTGGGGAGCTCGCTGGCCTCTTGGTGTTTGGTTAGCCTGGACCCCTTCCAGCCCAGTTTGTTACTGGGAGGGCAGGAAGCAGTAGCTTTGTGCTGGGATTAGGGACTTGCTGGGGCAGCAGAGACGGATCCTGCTGGGAAGCCATGGCCAGGAGGGATTTGTGCACCCCTGGCTGGGTTGGTCTGACTGTTAGTACCCAAAACAAGCAGGGAATGTTAGTGTGTGCCTTGAACTGGCTAAATTTAGACCTATTAGTGACAAAATACTGATGAACTTGATGTGGGGCTGGCTCTGGCCAGAGCTGCCTGCACCAAGTCCTTTGTGCATTGCTTGCTCTGCTCCATCCATTTGGCTTTTTAAACCTCTTCAACTGTGGTTTCTATCTGCTGTAGTCTGGGGTTCTTGATCCCAGGGAAGGGCCTGGCTGGAGCTCCGTGAGCCTTTGATCAAATATCCTGCCAGCATCCAGGAGAACACTGGAAAGAGCAAACCACTTTAAATCCATGGCTGGGCAGCTTGGTGTGTGAACCCTGGGCAAGGGTGCAGCACCCAAAATTGGGGTGCTTTGGCGCTGGAGGTGCTGAATGCTGACCTGAGGGATGGCTCCCAAGTCTGCTGCAGATGCTTGGAGGTATCTCACTGACTTGCACACAATTGAAGCGTTTTTTTTTCTTGACCCACAGGTGTTAAGGAAGAAAAAAAACCCTTATTTTTGTTACTGGGGGGAGGTGTAATAGTTGTGTAGGAGGAATCATGATTTGCCAACACTAATATAGCAAAAGAGCTTTTTTTTTTTTTTAATTAAAGCACAAAGTATATTACTGAGCTGAGGCTGCAGGCTGAAACATGTGAAGCAGGCTCTCCCATGCACTGTAAAATAGCCCCTTACCTCTGCTTACTCAAACACCAGTGAGCCAGAGCTGTGCTGTTGTGGTTGGAACAACCGTGCCAATAAATGATTTCTCCAGTGTCTTGTCTCCTGGCCCCTGGTTGCTTCTGCTCAACTTCAACCACCTCAAATGATTGGTGTGGAAGCAGCTGAGACCTTTCTGTCTTCATGGAATAGTTTGGGTTGGAAGGGACCTCTAAGATCATTCAGTTCCAACCCTCTGCCATGGCCAGGGACACCTTCCACTATCCCAGGTTGCTCCAAGCCCCATCCAGCCTGGCCTTGAACAATTCCAGGGATGGGGCAGCCACAGCTTCTCTGAGCAACCTGTGCCAGGGCCTCCCCACCCTCATAGGGAAGATTTCCTTCCCAATATCCCATCTAACCCTGCCCTCCAGCAGAGGGAAGCCATTCCCCCTTGTCCTGTCCCTCCATCCCTTGTCCAAAGTCCCTCTCCAGCTCTCTTGGAGCCTCTTTAGGCTCTGGAAGGGGCTCTAAGGTTTCCCTGGAGCCTTCTCTTCAGGTGAACACCCTCAGCTCCCCCAGCCTGTCTCCAGAGCAGAGGGGCTCCAGCCCTTGGAGCATCTCTGTGGCCTCCTCTGGAGTCTCTCCAGCAGCTCCATGTCCTTCAGATGATGGGACTCAGAGCTGGAGGCAGCTCTACAGGTGGGGTCTCACCTGAGCAGAGCAGGAAAATCACTTGCACTTCCCTGTGCAGGTGTGGTCAGTCACATCCCTGTCCTCTGGCCCTACCAGTGACAGCCACTGCCTGGGGCTTGTGCTGGTGGTGGGGAAGGTGCTTCAGCCTGGATCAGAGAACAGCCAGACCTGTCCCCAGCATCCCTGGAGGAGAAGGATGCACCAAGACACTGGAGCACATGTCTGCAGTCCAGGGCTGTGCCACCACTCCTGCTGCCTGCTTGGCAAGCTCCTTTCAAAGTTAATTTACTGCCCCTCAGCTGTCACCCTGGTTAAAATTTTTCCTTTGTGTCTGGCACACAGGACTGTGCCGTGATACCCTGACTTGGCAGCAAGAAAGCACTGGAATTGTATCTGAGCTGAGGGCTTGTAACTTGTGTGTGGAATTACTGGTGTAAAAGAAATGACAGCCAGAAAAAAAAAATCCAACACTTTTTTTTTTTTTCCCAAAGAAAACTTTAATCTCAACAAGACTGGAAGCTGCACAAAGAGAGCTACCACAAGTTTCTTCAGAATGACAGCTTAAAACTTATCTACATTGGTACCTGTGGAGTTGGGGTTCTCCTTTTGAACAGCCTGGCCACAGGGGATGGGCCTTGCAAAGGCCACCAAACTGTCCCTGGCAGCTCTGTCCTGTTCCAGGATGTGGGCCCTCCTTCCCTTCACAACAGCAAAGCAGCATTTGATGGGGGTGGGTAGGGACCTTGACAACCATCCACCCCAGGATAACAGGACTTGCCTTTAAAAGTGTTTTTTTTCCTCTTCTAAGTCCAAATGTGTCTGATGTGTTTCAGACCAGCCTCTTCCAGCTCTCACATCAGTGTAACCCAAAGCACCATTCCAAAGCTGGAGCCAAGCAGGCCAGGGAAACCTGCCCTGGTCGCCCCCTCAGGGGCTCCAGTCTTCCCAGCCCATGGCAGGCATTGTTGCTGCCTTTCAGGGTGGCCAGTGCCTCCCCAAAAAACATCCCACGAGGGACAGCAGGGTGCAAACCCTCACTCCCCTGCCTTGCTGTGCCACCACCACCCATCCCCTCAGGCTGAGCCCAGACCCAACAGAGGAGTCAGGCCTGGGGTTATGAGCTCAGGGCCATGCTGGCGTCATCCTCCTCATTTTAACCCCCCTCCCCACTACTAAAACAAGGGCTTTGCCAGTGCAGGGGTCATCTGTCACAGGGCAGGGAACTGCACAGCTGCCTTTCAGCTGGGGGCATGTTTTAGTGAACAGAGCATCTCACCTTCTATTTCTTTAACATTAAAAAGGCTTCTTTCAGCATCCTTCAGCACAACAGAAATAGCACTGCTGCCTCTGCCTGTTTCCAGGCTGCAGGATGTCAACCAGCCTGGGCTGAGGGCCAGAAGGTGGCCAGAGCTTTTTCCCTGGATAAGAAAGCATGTTCCTCTCCCAGCTGAAGCAGCATCCTTCCAACACAGGGCAGGCACAGGAGGCAATGGGGAAGAGGTTGCCTAAGAAAGGGAGGCAAAACCCTCAGGGTTTTGCTCAGCTCTGAGCTGGAAAAGATGCCTCAAATCTCAAGGAAGAAAACAAGCAATTGGAGTTTCTATTTCAAATCATTCTAACAAAAAAAGAAAAAAAAAAAAAAAAAAAAGAAAACCTCAGGTAAAACCATCCAACAGAAAAGAAGGGGGAAAAAAATAACTCAACCTCAAACGATAAGACTCCAATTAGCACTTGTAACCATCCAAGCAGCTGGCAAGGGCAGTGAGGATGGAGTCCAGCAATGCCACAGTGTCACCCCGGGGCTGCAGCTCGCCGGGGGGGGGTCCCATCCTCTCACATTCCCAGTGCCCAGGGCCTGGCCATCCCCACGGATGGAGCCTCCTGCCCCCGCTGCCCACCTGCCAACCAGCTCTCCCCCCGCCCACCCGCTGCCCATCAGTTCTCTCCCGCCTGGACGTACTCCTCGGTGGCCTTGGAGAGGGTGCTGAGGTACTGCCAGCTCAGGGCTGCCAGGAGCATGGCACAGGACAGGTAGATGGGGGAGTAGTGGTGCCGGGATGCCATGGAGCTGCCGGGCAGGCTCATGGCGCGGATGGAGGCGATGACCTGCTGCGTCTTGTTGGAGGAGGGGTCAGTGCTTGGGATCTTCTGGTAGATCTAGGGGAGGAGGAAAGAGGAGCTGTGGTTTCCACGCAAAGGTGAGGAGAGAAATGGGAACACTGGGTGGAAGAGGAAGGTTTAAGGGCCACAGTGTCCTCAAGAGTAACCTCGGTGGTGGACTGCCATGGAGCACGGGATGCCTGGATGGGTCCAGGGAGTCTCCCTTGGGAAGTGCACTAAGCCAAGCTGCCTCTTGAGGGCACCCCATGACGGGACATGGACCACACAGATCCCTCAACCACCGGTGGTGGTACTGGAACCAGTGGTTTTCACCTTGCAACCCTCACTCACTGCACATGTGCTGCAGCCCAGCTAAAACCAGAGGGGACACCTGAGCGTGTGACTGCCTGGAAACAGCCACATCCATCAGCTAATTCCATGGTCTTTTGGGTTTTCTCTTCAAATCCCATGGCCTTTGGGGTAAGTGTCTGCACGAGTCTTAGCAAGGTGGGTACAAGCAGAGCCACAAGGCCAGCCCACAAGGGCAGCTCTAATAACCCATGGTTTGGGGTCTCTCTAGTACAGAAGTGATGTCTTTTTACTTAACAGCCTTTACTTAACAGCCTCCACTGGATTTGGGTTTTGGGGAGTGGGGTGTTTTTTTTCCCATGAAACCACTCAGTAGTTGTTCCTCCACATGAATTTTTAACCTCCACAAGACCTTAAAGCAGGGAGTAAGAAGGTCCCCCCGAGCCTCCTTTTCTTCAGGCTAAGCCCCCCAGCTCCCTTAGCTGTTTGTGGTGCTCCAGCCCCTTCCCTAGTTCCACTCTCTTCTCTGGACACACTCCAGCCCCTCAATGTCTTTCTTGTCATGAGGATCCCAAAACTGACCCCAGGATTCAAGGTGTGGCCTTACCAGTCCCAGCACAGAGGGACAATCACTTCCCAGGTCCTGCTGCCACACTATGGCTGACACAGGCCAGGATGCCACTGGCCTCAGTCTCTACTTCTCATCAGAGGCCCAGATATGTTCAAGGGAACACATCAAGCACCCTTTTAGCCCAGGCCAAAACCACATTCCCTGCCACCACTGAGCTAAAGGATACAAGGAAAGGATTAACAGCGTCACCACATGTGTTCCCAATTCCACACCAAGAACGGGCACAGGCACAGCCAGAAATTACTCAAAGCCAACTGCTGAACCCACCTCTTCCACATACTGGTACATGATGGCTTTGACAGCTTGTATGTTGGTGGCATCCATCATGAGGGTGACGGCTTGTCCCTTCCGGATCTTCACCACGCCCCTGAACACCTGCTTGTTGTTGTAGCAGGCAGCCAGCGTGGCAATGGCCATCACCTAAGGACACACATGGAGAGCCTTTACTGCACTGTGAGCAACGTGCCAAGAGCTCACCTTGATTCTAGTCACATTGAGGGCAAGACACTGTAACAGAGCCACAAGCTCACCAAGGGCAGAAGTGGTAGGCACCAGGAAAGAAGGAAGAGATGGGAGAATAAAACAGGCTAGAAACACATGATCCACAACCTCCCTCACCTCCAGCTTCTCACCAGATGGTGAAGAACCACCTGAAAGCAGAACTCACCTGGGGGATGGCACAGAAGTTGAAGACACTTTGGTTTTTCAGGCGGGACAAGTAGGTGAGGACGTCGGGAACGTGGTGGAGGGCGTTGGTGATGAGCTCGTTCAGACACTGCACGGCCATCTCGATGTTCTCCGGCTTGGCGAGGTCCGAGAGCTTCTGTGCGTATCTGCTCCAAACCTACACACCAAGATGGGGACTCATGAGCTGGAGGGGACATTCATGTCGTAGGAGAGACATCAGGAACAGCCTGAGGTGTGGGAGAGCAACAGGAAGCACCAGAGACCCACAAGAGCCTTGAAGCACTACCAGGATAAAGGAAAGCAGGAAGGGCAGGCTGTGGAGACGTGACGGTGGCCTTGGTAGGTACAAAGGGGTTGTAAAGAAGGATGAACTCGTCCCCACATCTTCTCTAGGTAGAGCAAAGAAAAGATGAGGCACACATCAGGCTGACACAGAGTCACAGAATGGTTTCCTTAAAGCTCATTAGACCAGGTTGCTCCAAGCTCCATCCAACCTGGCCTTGAACACCTGAACAGCAAGAAATGCTCTTTAAGAGAGGTGAGCCACTTAGAAAAGGGACAGAAAAATTCTTGGAGGATCAAGACAAGCAGACAAGCAGCTGTCAGGCACAGGCAGAGCTAATCCTGCCTTTGGGAGCAGGCCAGGTACCCTCTCGAGGTCTCACTCAGCCTTATCCTCCCTCATTTCTAGAGCCAATCTAACAGAGAGGGGAAAAAGCTGCCCAACAAGTTCTTGGCAGCGTGAGGAGACATCACCTCATCCCTTCATGTGTACCCAGAAAGCTGTAGACAGATGTGGAACTTGTGAGCCAGCTGTCATTAAAAGAACTGTTGTTACAGAGAAGATGCACAGCCAACAGCAGTGATTTGATGAGGTTTTCCCTCACCTCTCTGGGCCAGAACTCCCTTCCTTCCATCTGGTCCTCCAGGTAGTCACGGATGATGTTGGTTTTCTGCAGGAAGAGGCCCATGGAGTTTGCCAGCTCTGTGTCCTGCCCCACAATAGGATCTTCCAGCTCTGATGCAGAGAAGAGACGGGAAAGGCCGATCCCCACCAGCCCAGCAACGTAGTGACAATACTGTGAGGTGCCAGGTTGGGAAAGGGTGGGGAAAAACAAGATGAAAGGAGCAGTTACAAAGAGCTGCCTGTTTGCCACAGGGAGTTTTACAAAAAATGATGCTCAGAAGGAACTGACAGTTGAATTTTATACAAGTTCTCTCCTGGGTTGTCTCAGCTTTGCCGCAAAAACAAAACATTTTCCCAAACACCTCACTAAGGATGTCCCACCAAGGTGTCACTCTGCCTCCAGCAGACAAATGAACAGCCCATGGGGAACAACTGATGTGATGGGTCACCCAAAACATGCTGGTGGGCAACACCAACAATCCATACCATCCCCCTGTCACCCACAGGACCATCAGACTCTCAAAGCCTTCCCAAGCCCACACAGCCTCCCTCATCCAGCTGTTGCCACAGGGATGCTCTGTCTCCTCTTTCCTTCGAGACACAGTGAACCCTACATGGAAGTGTTCTGAAGATGTGTGGATCTTGCACTTGGGGACATGGTTTAGTGGTGGCCCTACCGGTGCTGGGGGAATGGTTGGACTCGATGATCTTAGAGGGCTTTTCCAACTTTAATGATTCCATGATTCTACTCATGTTCAGTCCACTCCTCTGTCCAGGCTGACTCACCTTATCCCATTCATGCTGAGAGTCCACTTTTTTCTCCAAGAACTCTGCCATTCCAACACCCATTTTGTGGCAAATATCCGAAATCACATCCTGGTAGACTTTTGACAGGTTCCTGAACTCCATGGAGATCTGGAGCACGGTAAAAAAAAATAAAAGACAGTGTCAGGAAAAAACAGCTTTATTAAAAAATCAGAAAAATACTGTTTATCAGGCTCTAATCCTGCCCTGGCTGGAGATCTGGGACAACTCCCCCAACCAGAGTTGTTTCAAGGTCCTTGGAGCACAGGCTCAGTCTGTTCTCAGTCTAAACGGGACGGGCTCTGGAGGGAGATCAGACACAGCAACATCTTTGGGAAGGCTCTGTGGCCTTGGACTAGTATCATCTGGGAGCTGCAGGACAAAACTAACTACACTTGGTGCACAGAGTTGTTTTCTTTTGTAATTTGAGAGCACTCCATCACACCAGCTATGGGAAAAAAAACGGGGAGGTTTGTGGTGCTCTGTTCTCCTGAGCTCCCTCCAGCTCTGGCTTCACGAGGCACATTTTCCACAAAAAAAAAAAGGCATCAAGCAATGGAGGAAGTGTGAAATCTTTTTTTTTGCATGCCCAGTAACATGGAATCACAGAATGGTTTGGGCTGGAAGGGAGCTTAAAGGTGATCTAATTCCAACCCCCCTGCTATGGGCAGGGACACCCACAGGGTCTCAAACGCTCTCACACTGCAAAAAAAGTTAAAAATTCCATCCTTCCCTTCCCAAAGCTGTGGAGCATCACATTCTTTTGTGCTAAGCTTTATTCTCCCTCAGGGAGTAACTGCAGCCAGCCCAGGGAGTGCAGGCAGTAAAGACAGCAGTGTGAATGATCACAGCCCTGACACCACTGCAGATCCAGGTTTTCCTCCATGGCTGCTGGCATGTCCCTGCCCTGTCTTTTACAGTCTGTCTGTAAAAGAAATATTTCAGCTCTGCTTCTGCCTCAGTGGCTTCAACTCCCTACAAAGAGAAGCACAACCTACAAATAACTCTACCAAATATTATTAGAAGTTTTTTCCTATGAGGGTGGTGAGGCACTGGCAGAGGTTGCCAAGAGAAGCTGTGAATGCCCCAAAAAAATTCAAGGTCAAGTTGGATGGGGCTTGGAGCAACCTGGTCTAGTGGAAGGTGTCCCTGCCCATGGCAAGGGGTTGGAATCAGATGAGCTTTAATGTCTCTTCCAACCCAAACCATTCTGTGATTTTATGCTCTGCACATTGAGAGTTTAATGGTTTGAACATGGTCAGACTTTCTCAATCAGCCTCGAGGCTGGAGACCTGGAGGACAGACCCCAGAATGCTGTGGCTTGCTTGGCTCTCTGTGGCTTCCTTTTAGAAGGATCCTTAGAGCAGTAACTTTGGGCAATATTGTTACTAATAACAGTGAGGGTGCTTTTCATCTTGTATCACAGAATTATAGAATGGTTTGGGTTCAAAGGAAACTTAAAGATCATCTGGTTCCAGTTCCTCCATGATGGGCAGGGACACCTTCCACTAGACCAGGCTGCTCAGAGCCCCATCCAGCCTGGCCTTAATATGCACCTCAAAGATCTGCAGACACACTCCTAGAGCTCTAGAGCAGATCCTGCAGGATCACTGTGAACACTGGACCATCCAGTGGTCCAGACAAGGTGCCAGATAAACCTTCCTTGTCCGCCAACCTGTCAGGGGACACAGGACACCCGACCCAAGCAATGCACAGTGTTGGGTAACAAACCCAAATCTCTCTCCACAAGACAATGTTTTTTTAACTTTTTCAACAGGGGAGGCAAAAAGCCACTTTTCAGAGCTGGCACTTTTCCACAGCCAGATCACCTCTGACTCACAGAGTTGCACAATGCTTGTGCTTCTCACTCCAGCTCAGCATCCAGCCCCATGGGCAGGTGATGGAGCTCTTGGGAAGAGCTGTGGGACTGAACAAGCTCTGCAGGCTCAACATGGAGAGACAACCAGGCTCCCAAAGGTGCCACAAGGCAGCTGAAGCCAGGAGGAGGATTCCTTACCGTTGGAAAATCTTCCAGCACCTGCCGGTCCTTCTCCTTGCTCTCCATGTATTTCCACTCTGGCTGGTAGAGGTAGGAGTGGAACTCCTGCAGCATTGGGACCTTCACATCCAAGGGGATGCTCATGTCATCCTCTACAGTGTCCAGGGCACGGAGCACCAGGTAGAATATACAGACAGCATGTCTGAGAGGAGAGAAAAACCAGGAATTCCTTACTTGGGATTTTCTATTCAGCAGGATAAACAGCTGAGATGAACCACAGAGCCTTCAGCAGGGGCACTTCAAGCTCAGTATGACACACACTGGCACTTTCAGGTTGTTGATACCACTGGAAAATACCAGCACTTCCAACACACCTGAGTTGGGTCAGGAAATCCGGGTTTTCCCTTCCTGAGCAGAACTATGACCAGCTTTTGGCTTTCTAAAATGCATAGCAGGGAAGGGTCAGGCCTGTCATCTCCCTGAGCAGGGAAGATCCAACCCTGCAAGCAAAGCCAGGACCCAGAGGACAGAGCCTGAGGTCATTTTACTGGAAAAAGCAAATGTGAAATAGGGAAGGGGAAAAAAATCAGCCATACTTTTCTCATCACTTCCCCTTCTCTGCACACAGCAGCCTTTTATCCAGTTTGGGGGGCAGTAAAGGGGTGCCTTACTGTGCAACAGGAACATTAGAGCCAAACTACCCTGTATTTTATATCTCCCTGCACAAGACATTCAGGCCATCCCACGTGTCCCAGATGCTGGAAAGCTGTTTCTCTTCTCAGTCCCACTGCCCCTGCCTTCCCTTATTCCTGCTTCCTTTCCCATTCCCTGCCTTCCCCAGCCCTGCCTCCACATTCCTGCAGTAGAAGCAAAAAAAGAAGTCCTGATGGCAGGAAACAGTGTTTCCAGCTCCTGAATTTATACAAAATAATCCCTAGCTCTCCATGAGCACAGTGATATGTCAAGGAGATGAGGCTTTATTAATTGTTTAACAAATGGAAACTAGATTGGACTGCTTAAATGCTAATTACTTGGTGACAGTGTTGTACTCCTGGGATGACAATGTGCAAGCAGTGATTAAGCATCCAGGGAAAACCGACTTGCTCTTAGAGCCAATGCTGTTAAATTTGGCTTTTTTTCCTCGACTGAAGGGTATTTAACACCTCCATCAAACCACATATCTGAGGGCTCACAGCAGCTCTCTCATTCCTGTTCCTTTCCATACTAACTGGGCTGCGAAGGTTCATCCAACAGGATCCAAGTGCCCAGGGCTCCAACCCAATTCCAGCAGCAACTTCCACCAGCAGTAATCAAGAAAGGCAGAGCAGAACCTGAAATGCCATCCCAGAAGCACCTCTCACAGTGGCACCATGCCAAGGGAAGAGCCAGCAGTAATTCCAGAGGCCAGCATAGTTAAACATTTATTTAACCCCACTTCTGCATCCAGAGCATAACTGCATCCCTAACTTACATCACATACTAGATTTAGATCCATGGCAATTTTGGCAAGTTAAAGGAAGAAATTTATTACTGTGAGGGTGGTAAACCACTGGCACAGGTTGTCCAGAGAGGTGCTGGATGCCCCATACCTGGAAATATTCAAGGTCAGGCTGGATTGGGCACATCTGGAAGCACCCACTTCCAAAGAGCAACTCTGGATCATCTCAGGGCTCAAGTTTCAGCCCTGTCCTAGACACAGCTCCCCAATTCCCAGGTAAGGAGGTCTCCTTTTTTCCTTCCATCACATTCACCTTGTGACAGTCCAAACCTTCAGAGATGGATCCTGAAGGGTCCCAGCGACAGGTAGAACTGTGAGTCTGGCAGAGGTGGAAGGCAGGAGCATCCCTCTCCTCCTCTCCATCCCCAGGAGAGGAGCTATGATGTTGGCTCACACTCCTCTCCACCAGCAGCAGTTGAGATGTTGGCTCAGCTGCCCATGAAACTGTAGTTTTGAGCCTCCCACCTTCCAAGACAACGCCCTAACCACGGAGCAATGAGCTGGACAAGGCCCTGGCCAGCAAAACATGCAGGTTATGGGGCCAAAAAAAATAAGCAAGAAGGAACTAAACATTTCAGCTCAACTACCAGTATCCTGCCTGGCCAGGGAAGCTCTGCTCCAAGCACTCATCCAGAAGTTCTCTGTTTTCCAGCAGTCCTTCTGGGATGTATATCTGTAACCACAGGGGTTCAACTGAACTCCCTGATGGGGTTAACATCAATGAAAGCACGTTTTTGATCCAGCAAAATTAATTCCTTTGGTAAGGTTGCTGCTCTGCCTATTTCTATATCCTCCCTATTTTGTATTTCCATCTTTTGTCCCTAAATTCTCCAGCAGAGCTACTGTGCTTTGAAAATTAGAGCTTCTCCTGGTCCACTACAGCACCACTGTAATTCAACCACCAGCCCTGCATGGCAGTGGGTTGCAAAGATCCTGCAAGAGCATTTTTAGGATGCCAGGCAGAAGTTTCTGTGCCCTGAAGGGAGAAAGCCTTCCTGATCCCAAGGTAAGGATTAAAGAAGAAAAAAAAACAGACAAAGATAACTGCAGGATGATCAAGGCATGCACAGGGCAGATGGACACTGCTAACAGGTTTCATGGTGTTTTATTAATTGGCCTTTTTTTTTTCCCTTAATTTCTACATTAGCTAATATTACAAGCACGGAAAAAAAAGTTTAATTCTTGGCCCCACTCGTACTTTTCCACACAATTCCAGCCAAACCACTGAATTTCTTTGCCTTTCCTGTAAACCAGGCTGCAGACACCGTTTCATATTTGTTGGACACAGCTATGGGGCATCATCCAAAATGCCAAACCAGGGCTCAGAATTCCAACAGATCACCCAGTGTTTGGGTTCAACTGCTCGGCAGAGCTGCGACGTGTCTGGTTCAACTTACAGAACCCCCTAATTTGATGACTAACCCATCTTGGGATTAACTGGCGATTTACAAACTGCAATCAGCAACTACCATATGAATATAATGAATTATATGGAGAATATTTACATATTCATACGAAGCCCTGGGCCAGCTGAGCTTTGCATCCTCTGTTATTATTCCCATCTGCTTTCCCTCACGGGGCAGCAAAGTTTGCACAGCAAAAAATGAGTGTGCAACGATCCCTCTCCAATGACTGTGCAGGTTTTGAGGCAGCTGCTTCCAAAAGCACCTTCCAGGCAGGGTCCAGACCCTCGGTCAGCCCCAGGTTTCTCCTCACCTCCTCCCTCCGGCCGGCCCAAAGGCCAGTGACAGCCTTGGCACTGCCGGGACACATTCCCAGAGTGTCACACACGGCACACGGCCAGGCCCTGTGTTTAACAATCTGCTGGCCAGGAAGCTGCAGTGTCTGTCCCAGGGCTTGCTCAGCCCCGGGACCCAGTTTGGGGGAGGGGGGATGGGGCACAGCCAGCTCGGACGTGAAAAACCCCACGTCCCGCTGCACGGGGTGGGGCTGAGCCCAGTGAGTCCAGGCAGCTCCCGATGGGAGAGGGAGCGTGTCCCAGCAGCTCTCCCAAAGAAAAACGGCATATGAGGGCACTGCACGGACCAACTCCTGCCAGCTCTGCCAGGGAGCCCTGGTACTGGGAGGTGTCACACCCACCAGCTCCCGGAGATCCCCAGTATTGGGAGGCATCACACACACCACCTGCTGAGGAGGAGAATTACACCCATCACCTCCCGGGGATCCCCAGTGTTGGGGGGCATCACACCCACCACCTCTGAGGGAGCCCCAGTGCCGGGGGGTCACTGCACCCTCAGCCCCCCTCCCCGGGGCCCCAGCGACCCTCCTCTTACCGCAGCTCTCCATCCAGAGCCTG